>NW_024081263.1:303050-627817 GCF_003009895.1 Hyaena hyaena
GCCTTGTGTCGGGCTCTGTACTGAGCATGGAACCTGCCTAAGATGCTTTCTCTCCGCTTGGGCCTCTCTCCCCCACTGGTGCGCTCTCTCTTTCAATATAAAAAAAATACACTGGTATAAGATTAAAATTCTGCTTTCTCGGGGCACCTGGGTGGCTTAGTTGGTTAAGCGTCCGACTTTCGCTTAGGTCATGATCTCGCGGTTTGTGGGTTCGAGCCCCGCGTTGGGCTCTGTGCTGACTGCCAGCTCGGAGCCTGGAGCCTGTTTCAGAGTCTGTGCCTCCCTCTCTCTCTGACCCTCCCCTGCTCACGCTGTCTCTCTCTCTCTCTCCTAGAAATAAATAAAAAACATTAAAAAAAATAAAATTCTGCTTTCTCTCTATTAAAAAGACAATGTTTTCTTGGATTATTTGTCTGCCCTTGATAAGAAAATGGAAATAAAGTTGTTTTCTCTTTGCGTGGAAAAACCAGTTTCTATGTTTGTGTCACAGAAATAACTGAGTTTCCTTGTCAGTTACATCGTAATAAACTCTCATATCAGATCGTTAGCAATGTCCACTTCTAAGAATTTTTTTGTCATTTATAGTTATTGTTCTGATGCTCTTGCAAAATGAGTTTGAGTTTCAAGGAGATTCATAAGAAGGGCTTTTGACAAATACAGTCTCATTTTTTTATGAGACTAAAATAGGTAAGAATTTCCAGAACTAAAAAGCTGCATTCAAGCTAAACAAGAATTAGTAGCATGGGACATTGAGGAAGATGCTTATAGTTTTGTAACTCTTGTTTGAAACATTGCTGGTTCTCTAACGTTTGCTTTCCAGATTAAGGAAATTTTCTCTTTTCTCTCTTTTTTTTTTTTTAAATTTTAAAATGTTTTTTATTTATCTGAGAGAGAGAGAAAGCATGAGCAGGGGAGGGTCAGAGAGAGAGACACACACAGAATCTGAAACAGGCTCCAGGCTCTGAGCTGGCAGTCAGCATAGAGCCCAAAGCGGGGCTCGAACCCACGAACCGTCAGATCATGACCTGAGCCAAAGTCGGACGCTTAACCGACTGAGCCACTCAGGCGCCCCCAGCATTTCACATCAATAGCCACCTCAGGTTTATAATCTGGTAGTTCAGCAAGCTCAACAGAAAGTAAATACATCTTTTCCAGTAAATTCCAGAAAAGTTAAGAGGATGCCTCTCATTCGTGAGACAAGACGTACACCCATCCTTGAACCATCACTGTGACTCTTACATCTCATTTGAACTACATTTTTGAGAGTCATGTATAGGAGTTTCCAAAGTACTTGTGGGATGGTATCATTATAGAAGAAGGATGTAGCATACACCACCACCTATCTCTCAAATAGCTATATCCCTCTTTTTCCTTGCTAACAGGGTATAAATTCTATTCAGCAGCCATGTGCTAAGGGAAGGACAGCCCTTTGCTAAAGCCTCAGATGAACTGTAATTGGTCTAACCCGAGCACCAGAATCCTATTTCTTTTGTAGTTTATGGTTTATGGGTTGCATGTGACAAGGCTCTAGCCAATGAGATGCTAAGGGACAGTCTGCTGGAAGGTTCTTGGAAGGGTTTTCCTCCCTAAGAAAATGGTATCGTCATGTGAGGATGGGCAGCTCTAAAGCTATGGCAGCCATCTTGAAACAGAGATCCACAGAAGAGCTAACCTGTCAACCTGCCTTTATTGAGAAGTTGAATTATCCTCCCTTAGTGCTCCATTTTGAGACTTTCCTAAAAAACAACAACCCATACACATAACATTAAATTCACCATTTTAACCATTTTTAATTTTTTTTTAATTTTTTTTAATGTTTTATTTATTTCTAGGAGAGAGAGAGAGACAGCGTGAGCAGGGGAGGGTCAGAGAGAGAGGGAGTCACAGATTGAAACAGGCTCCAGGCTCTGAGCCGGCAGTCAGCACAGAGCCCGACGCGGGGCTCGAACCCACGAACCGCGAGATCATGACCTAAGCGAAAGTCGGACGCTTAACCGACTAAGCCACCCAGGCGCCCCTAAGTTATTTTTAAAAACATTTATTTATTATTGAGAAACAGAGAAAGACAGAGCATGAGTGGGGGAGGGCAGAGAGAAGGGGAGACACAGAATTGGAAGCAGGCTCCAGGCTCTGAGCTGTCAGCACAGAGCCCAATGTGAGGCTCGAACCCACAAACTGCGAGATCGTGACCTGAGCTGAAGTCGGACACTGAACAGACTGAGCCACCCAGGCGCCCGCATTTTAACCATTTTAAAGCCCATAATTCAGTGGTATTTGGTACACTCATAATGTATGACACCATCCTTACAATCTAGTTTCAGAGTATTTTCATCACCCCAAGAGGAAACCCTTGTATCCATCAAGCAATCACTCCCAATTCTGGCAATTCAGTTTGCCTCTGGCAAGCACTGCTCTATTTTCTGTCTCTCTGCATTTTCTTTTTCTGAGTATTTCATAAAAATGGAATCTTATGATATAATTTCTCTCCAGCTTCTTTCATTTAGCAAAATGTTTTCTTTTCTTTTTTTTTTTTTTAATTTTTAAGCATTTATTTATTTTTGAGAGACAGACGGAGCATGATCAGGGGAGGGGCAGAGAGAGAGGGAGACACAGAATCGGAAGCAGGCTCCAGCCTCCGAGCTGTCAGCACAGAGCCCAACACGGGGATCGAACTCACAAACTGCAAGATCATGACCTAAGCCGAAGTTGGACGCTTAACTGACTGAGCCACCCAGGTGCCCGAGCGCAATGTTTTCAAGATTCATCCATGTTGTAACATATATCAATACTTCATTCATTTTTTAAGGCTGAGCAATTTTACATTGTGTGGACATACATTTTATTTGTCCATTTATCAGAGACAGACTTTCAGGTTGTTTCCTACTTTTGGCTCCCATGAATAAGTGCTTCAATAAACATTTATACACACGCTTTTATTTGAACGTTTTCACTTCTGAGGATCCACCAAGGAGTGGAATTTCCAGGTGATATGGTACTACCATATTTAATTATTGAGGAATCGCCAAACTGTCTTCTCCAGTGGCTGCACCATTTTATATTTCCACCAGCACCGTAGGAGGGTTCCAAGTTCCCTACTTCCTCACCAAAACTGTACTATTTTCTATTTTTCTGATTATAGCCATCTTAGTGTGTGTGAAGAAGTATCTCATTATGGTTTTGGTCTGCATTTACCTAAGGACATTGAGCATCATTTCACGTGTTGTTTGGCCATTTGTATCTCTTCTTTGGAGAAATGTCTACTCAAGCCCTTTGCCCATTTTTTAACTATTTTCTTTTTGTGATTGAGTTATAAGAAGGCTTTAGACATTATGAATACTAGATTCATCAGATACATGATTTGCAAATAGTTTCTGCTATTCTATTGTCTGTTCACCTTCTTGAGAATTTTTTTTTTTATTTTTAAAAAAATTTGACGAAGTCTAATTTGTCTTTTTTCTTTTGGTTGCTTGTGCCTTTGGTATCATATCTAAGAAACCGTTGCCGAGTGCAAGATCGTGATGATTACCCTGTGTGTTTTATTCCAAGAGTTTTATAGTTTTAGCTTTTATATTTAGGTCATTGAGCCATTTTGAGTTAATTTTTGGATGTAATGTGAGGAAAGGTCCAAATTCATTATTTTGCACGTGGACATTCAGTAGCCCCAGCATCATTTGTTGAGAAACAATTCTTTCCCTATTGAATCTCCTTGGCACCCTTGTCAAAAATCCACCGATTTGTAGTTATACAGGTTTCTTTCTGGACTCTTAATTCTATTCCATTGATTTATCACTGATCTTTCCGTATGTCAATACTATATTGTTTTGATGACTGTCATTTTATAGTTAAGTTTTGAAGTTGGAAAGTATGGGTTCTATAACTCTGTTCTTGTTTTTGAATATTGTATGGGCTGTTCGGGGCCCCTGGAGGTCCCATATGAATTTTAGGATGGTGTATGTATCTTAAACCCCTGATGTTGAGTGTGACGCATCTTCTTTCTCTTCTGCTGCAGGTCTGGTGAGTGTCATTTGGTTGGAACCATACAGTATGTAACCTTTTTAGAGTGGCTCTTTTCACTTAGCAATATGCATTTAAGGTTCCTCTATGTCTTTTCATGGCTTGATAGCTCATTTTTTTTTTAGGGTTGAATAATATTGCATGTTCTGGATGCAACACAGTTTATCTATTCACCTGCTGAAGGATATCTTGGTTGTTTCTAAGTTTTGGCAATGATGAATAAAGGTCCCGTCAACACACTTATGCAGGTTTTTTGTTTGAACATGCTTTCAATTCCTTTGGATAAATACTGAGCACATAATTCCTGGATCCTATGGTAAAAGTATGTTTAGACTTGTAAGAAACTGCCAAGCTATCTTCCAAAGTGGTTGTACCATTTGATATTCCCACCAGCAACAAATGAGACTTCCTGTTCCTCCACATCCTTGTCAGCATTTGGTGTTGTCATTTTCCTGGAGTTTTGCCATTTTAACAGGTGTGTGGTGGTATCTTGTCGTGGTAATTTGCATTTCCCTGATAGCATTTGATGTGAAACATCTTTTCATGCGTTTATTTGAGAACTGTATATCTTCTTTGGCATCTGTTAAAGTCTTTGGGCCTATTATAGACTGGATGTTTGTATCCCCTCAAAATTCATATGTTGAAATCCTAGTCCCCAACGTGATGGCATTAGGTGGGACCTTTGAAATATGTTTAAGTCATCAGAACAGAGCCCTCATGAATGGGGTTAGTGCCTTCATATAAAGGACTCCAGATAGCCCCCTTGCCCTTCCACCACATGAGGTTACAGTGAGAAGATGTCTAGTGATGAACTGAGAATCAAGCCCTTTCCAGAGGGCTTGCCTGATTATGCTTGCAACCTGATCTTAGACTTCTAACCTCCAGAACTGTTGAGAAATAAATTTCTGTTGTTTATAAGCCACCCAGTCTATTATATTCTGTTATAGCAGTCCAAATAGACTAAGACAGGCCCATGTTTTAATCAGGTTTTTTGTTTTCTTATTATTGAGTTTTAAGTGTTCTTTGTGTATGTTGGGTAACAATCCTTTATTAAATATGTATTTTGCAAATATTTTTTTCCCAGTCTGTGGCTTGTCTTTTCATTCTCTTGACAGTTCTTTCACAGAGAAATTTTTAATTAAAAAAAAATTATTTTCTCTTTTTAAATAATCTCTACACCCAATGAGAAATTTTTTTTTTTTTAATATTTTTTATTTATTTCTAGGAGAGAGAGACAGCGTGAGCAGGGGAGGGTCAGAGAGAGAGGGAGTCACAGACTGAAACAGGCTCCAGGCTCTGAGCTGGCAGTCAGCACAGAGCCCGACGCGGGGCTCGAACCCACGAACCGCGAGATCATGACCTAAGCAAAAGTCGGACGCTTAACCGACTAAGCCACCCAGGTGCCCCCCCAATGAGAAATTTTTAAGGTTAATGATGGTAAGCTTTTCACTTCTCTCTGTCATGGATTGTGCCTTTTGTGTTAAATCTAAAAAGTCATTGCCAAAATGAAGTTTATCTAAATTTTCTCCTATATTGTCTTTTAAGAGTTTTATGGTTTTGTATTTTACTTTTAGGTCTGTGATCCATTTTGTGTTAATTTTTGTGAAGAGTGTAAAGTCTGTGTCTAGATTTCTTTTTTTTCTTTTTTTTTTTTTGTTGTTTGTTTTTTTTATTTCTGAGAGAGAGAGAGACAGCATGAGTGGGGGAGGGTCAGAGAGAGGGAGACACAGAATGTGAAGCGGGCTCCAGGCTCTGAGCTGTCAGCACAGAGCCAGGCACGGGGCTCAAACCCACAAACCATGAGATCATGACTTGAGCCGAAGTTGGATGCCCAACTGACTGAGCCACCCAGGCGCCCCTAGATTTATTTTTTTGCATGTGAATGTCCAGTTGTTCCAGCATCATCTATGGATAAAATTATCTTCTTCTATCCATTGTATTGCCTTTGCCTCTTTGTCAAAGATGAATTGACTATGTTTATGTGGGTCTATCTCTGGGCTCTCTATTTTGTTCTATTGATCTAGTTGTCTACTCTTTCACCAGTACTACATTGTCTTGATTAGTGTAGCTGTATAGTAAGGCTTGAAGTTGGATAGGGTCAATCCTCCAGCTTTGTTTTCCTTCAATATTGTGTTGGCTATTCTGGATATATTGCCTCCCCATACAGAACTTTATGAATCAGTTTGTTGCTATGCCTAAAAAAACTTGTTGGGATTTTGATTGGGATTGTACCGAATCTATAGATCAAATTGGGAAAAATTTGACATCTTGATAATATTGATTCTTCTTATCCATGAGCATGGACTATCTCTCCATTTATTTAGTTCTATGATGCCTCTCATCAGCTTTGTAGTTCTCTTCCTACAGATTTCTTCAATTATTTTATTGGGGTAAAACACAGATAACATAAAATTTATTGTCCTAACTATTTTTATCATCTTAACTATTTTTTAAAAGTTTATTTTTGGAAGATAGAAAGAGAGAGAGAGGAGAGAGAAAACAAAAACAGGGGAGGGGCAGAGAGAGAGGTGGACAGAGGATCCAAAGCTGGTTCCATGCTGACAGCAGAGATCCTGATGTGGGGCTCAAACTCATGAACCGTGAGATCATGACCTGAGCTGAAGTCAGACCCTCAACTGACTGAGTCACCCAGGTGCCCATTATCTGAACTATTTTTAAGTATACAGTTCAGTGGTATTGAATCCATTAACTTCATAATATTGTGCAACCATAAACACCATTCATCTCTATAGCCCTTTCACCTTGTAAAACTAAAACTCCATACCTATTAAACAATTACTTTTCCCATCTCCCTAGTCCCTGTCAACCATCATTCTACTTTCTGTCTCTATGAATTTAACTACCCTAATTACCTCATGTAAGTGGAATCATACAGTACTTGTCTTTTTGTGATTGGCTTATTTTGTAGCATATATCAGGATTTCTTTCCCTTTAAACACTGAATAGATGTTAATTAGACCTACTGTGGTGATCATTTCTCATGAATACAAATATCAAATCATGTTGTACACCTGAAACTAATATGCTATATGTTAATTATACCTCATTTAAAAACATTTTTTAAATGTTTTATTTAGTTTTGAGAGAGAGAGAGAGTGCAAGTGGGGATGGACAGAGAGAGGGGGAAATAGAAGATCTGAAGTGGGCTCTGTGCTGACAGCAGCAAGCCCAATGTGGGGCTTGAACTCACAAACTGTGAGATCATGAGCCAAAGTTGGATGTTCAACTGACTGAGCCACCCAGGCACCCCTAAAAACTTTTAAATAAAGATTCTATTTTTTAATTTTTTAAAATATTTATTTATTTGAGAGAGAGAGAGCATAAGTTGGAAAGGGGCAGAGAGAGAGAGAGAGAGAGAGAGAGAATCCCAAGTAGGCTCTGTGCTGTCAGCAGAGAGCTCAATGTGGGGCTTGAACTCGTGTGAGATCATGACCTGAGCTGAAGTCAGATGCTTAACCAATTGAGCCACCCAGGTGCCCCGATTTTTTTTTAAGTTTATTTATTTACTTTGAGAGAGAGAGAGAGAGAGGGAGGGGGAGAGAGAGAGAGAGAGTGTGAGTGTGTGTGTGTGCAAGTTGCAGAGGGTCAGAGAGAGATGGAGAGAATCTCAAGCAGGGTCCATGCTGTTAGTGTATAGCTCTATGCAGGGCTTGAAATCATGAACATGAGGTCATGACCTGAGCCGAAATCAAGAGTCGGTTGCTTAACTGACTGACCCAAGTGCACCTGATTTCTGTTCTTTTAAACTTATTAGGTGCATGTTATGGCCCAGAATATGGTCTATTCTGCTGAAAATTCCATGTGAGCTTGATAAGAATGTGTATTCTGCTGTTAGATGAAGTAGTCTATAGATGTCAATTATATCCAGTTGATAGATGGTGTTGTTGAGTTAATCTATGTCCTTATTGATTTATGCCTTCTGGATCTGTCCATTTTTTGAGAAAAATGTGTTGAAGTCTTCAGCGAAAACAGTGGATTTATCTATTTCTCTTTTTAATTCTATTAGTTTTTGCCTCATGTGTTTTGAAGCTCTGTTATTAGGTACATACACATTAAGGATTGTTATGTCCTCTTGGAGAACTGACTCCCTTATCATTCCATAATGTCCCTCTTTATCCTTGATAACTTTCTTTGTTTTGAAGTCTGCTCTGTCTAAAATTAATATAACTACTACTACTTTCTTTGGATGGTATATTGTATATATCATGGTATATCTTTCCCACCCATTCACTTTTTTTTAAAGTTTATTTATTTATTTTGAGTAAAAGAGTGAGCACAAGCAGAGGAGAGGCAGAGAGGGAGAGAGACAGAGAATCCTGAGCAGGGGCTTGAACCCATGGTATATATACATACAATTTAATTGACTGTTACTATTATCACTTTGGACAAACTTATCAAGAATAAGAAAAGTGGGCAATGTGCCTGGCAGTCCCACAGATCTGTCTCTTGCTTCGGCAGTGTTTGAATGGAACAGACCAAGGGATGTCCCTTCTACCATCTTCTTCTTCTTCTTCTTCTTCTTTAATGTTTTATTTATTTCTGAGAGAGAGAGAGACAGTGGAGCAGGGGAGGGTCAGAGAGAGAGAGGGAGATACAGAATCTGAAACAGGCTCCAGGCTCTGAGCTGGCTGTCAGCACAGAGCCCGAAGCAGGGCTCGAACCCATGAACCATGAGATCATGACCTGAGCCGAAGTCAGATGCTCAACCAACTGAGCCACCCAGGCGCCCACCTTCTACCATCTTCTGACCGCCCTCCTATCTTTTTTCCAACCAACCTTCAGAACCATCTTCTTGGCCACCCTCTGCCTCAGGGACCAGCCAATACACTATTTTGAGCTTAGTTCCTTGTTACCAACAAACCATGAGCTCCCAGATTCTTTAGAATTATTCCCCTTGAAGTGGACGCCACCTCAACTGCCTGGTCAACATGCATCTGAAGGCCTCCTGCACCTACCTCTCTCTGGGCTTCTATGATAACTGCAACAGTGTGGCTTTGCAGGGGGCTGGGCACTTCTTCTGCAAGTTGGCTGAGGAGAAGCATGAGACTGCTGAGCCTCTCTTGAAGATGCAGAACCAGCGAGGTGGCCATGCCTTTTTCAGGGACATGCAGAAACTGTCCCAAGATAAACCCTGAATGCCATGGAAGCCGCCATGGTTCTGAGAACTCGAATCTGGTCCTTATAGATCTACATGCCCTGGGTTCTGCCTGTGCAGACTTCCATCTCTGTGACTTCCTGGAGAACCACTTCCTAGATGAGGATGTGAAACTCATCAAGATGGTGACCATCTGACTCACATCTGCAGGCTGGCTGGTCCCCAGGGTGGGCTGGACCAGTATCTCTTCAAAAGGCTCACCCTAGGGGCGCCTGGGTGGCTTAGTCGGTTAAGCGTCCGACTTTCGCTTAGGTCATGATCTCGCGGTTCGTGGGTTCAAGCCCCGCGTCGGGCTCTGTGCTGACTGCCAGCTCAGAGCCTGGAGCCTGTTTCAGTCTGTGACTCCCTCTCTCTCTGACCCTCCCCTGCTCATGCTGTCTCTCTCTCTCTCTCTCCTAGAAATAAATAAAGCATTAAAAAAAATTAAAAAACAAAAACAAAAAAAACAAAAGTCTCACCCTAAAACATGACTAGGAGCCTCTGAAGCCCAGAAGCCTCTGAGGGCCCCCTCTGGCACCCTCCTGGTGTGAAGACTTGTACCTGAACCTCCCCCTGCATCCGCTAGGCAGTTTTTTAACCACCCTGGAGTCCTCTCCCAAGCCATGGACCACATGGAAACTTTTTTAAGAAAAAGCTTTTTGAAGAAAAGAAAAGAAAAGAAAAAGAAAGAAAGGAAAGGAAGAAAAGAAAGAAAGATTTATTTTACTTTCACTTATTCTTTCTTCGATACTCTTCCTTGATGTAGTTTCAAATGTTTGGTCTATATTATTATCCTTCTTTCTGAAGAATTATTTTTTAACATTTCTTAAAAGAAATGGTAGATTTGCTGGCAAAAAATTCTCTGTTTTTGTTTGAGAAAGTGTTTATTTCTCCCTCAGTTTTGAAGGATAATTTCACAGAGTACAGAATTCTAGGTTGGTTTTTTTTTTCTTTCTGTCGATGCTTTAAATATCTCACTCTACTCTCTTCTCTTGTTGGTATGGTTTCCCAGGAGAATTTGGATGTAATTCTTGTCTTTGTTGCTCTATAAATAAGGTGTTTTTCTTTCCCCTCTGACTTACTTCAGAATTTTTTCTTTATTTTTGTTTTTCTGTAGTGTGAATGGGCTATGCCTGGGTATAGGTTTTTGTTCATTTATCCTGCACAGTGTTCTCTGAATTTCATGCATCTGTGGTTTGTTATCTGCCATTAATTTGTGGGAAATTCTCAGTCATTGTTGTTTTAGATATTTCTTATGTTCCTTTTTCTCTTTTTTCTTCTGTTTTCCCATTATGTGTATGTTACAGTTTTTATAGCTGTCCAACAGTCTTTGGATATTTTATTTTGCTTTTTTCCATCTTATTTGTCTTTGCTTTTCAGTTTTAGAGGTTTCTCTTGATGTGTCCCGAAGCCCAGAGAGTCTTTCCTCAGGTGTGTCAAGTCTACTGATAAACCTACCAAAGGCACTCTTCATTTCTGTTACAGGGTTTTTGAGCTCTGGCGTTCCTTTCAGTTCTTTTGTAGGATTTCCATCCCTCTGCTTACACTGCCCATCTGCTCTTTCATGCTGTCTGCTCTGTCCATTAGTGGATCTAATTTTACCCTATTAATCACAGTTGTTTTAAATTCCTGGTCTGATAATTCCAACATCCTTGCCATGTCTGCTTCTGATGCTTGCTCTGTCTTTTCAAACAGTGTTTTGTTTTTGTTTTTGTATTTGCTTTTTTGCCTTTTAGTATGCCTTGTAATTTTTTCCTGATAACCAGGCATGATATACCGGCGACAAGGAACTGCTGTAGATCAGCCTGTAGTAATGTGGTGGAAAGGTGGGGAGGAGGAAGCATGCTATATTCCCATGATTAGGTCTCAGTCTTTTAGTGAGCCTTTGCCCCTGGACTGTGAACTTCACATGTGCCTTCTCGGTTGGTGTGTATGTGTGGAGTGTGTGTGTGTGTGGTGGGGGGGGGGGTGGACAGCACGGCTGGAACTGTCTGGAGTCGAGTATTTTCCTTTCCCCAGGTCAGGTAGGCTCTGAAAAAGCCCCAGCAGCTTAGGATCTGGTTAAATAGCTTCTCTCGAAGGCAGATGTTGTTAAGGACAGAATACTTGGCATATTTCAAAATGGTTACTTTCCCCTCCCCTGGCCAGAAGTATGAGGGGATTTTTCTCTGATAGTGTGAAAACCAGGTCGATGGGGCGCCTGGGTGGCTTAGTCGGTTAAGTGTCCGACTTTCTCTTAGGTCATGATCTCGCGGTTCGTGGGTTCGAGCCCCGCATCGGGCTCTGTGCTGACTGCCAGCTCAGAGCCTGGAGCCTATTTCAGAGTCTGTGTCTCCCTCTCTCTCTGACCCCCCCCTGCTCATGCTGTCTCTCTCTTTCTCCTAGAAATAAATAAAAATATTAAAAAAAAAAAAGAAAAGGAAAAAGAAAACCAGGTTGAGCTCCTGGAGATAAAACTTACAAAAGTGTCGGGGGGCGCCTGGGTGGCTTAGTCGGTTAAGCGGCCAACTTTCGCTTAGGTCATGATCTCACGGTTCGTGGGTTCGAGCCCCGCGTCGGGCTCTGTGCTGACTGCCAGCTCAGAGCCTGGAGCCTGTTTCAGAGTCTGTATCTCCCTCTCTCTGACCCTCCCCTGCTCACGGTGTCTTTCTCTCTCTCTCTCTCCTAGAAAAAAAATATATATTTATTCAAAAGTGTCGGGGGTCTCTTATGACTGAGCCTCCCTAGAGATTTGAACTCTCAGAGCTGTGCACACTGAGCCCCCAGCAATTGTCACCTACAGTTCAGGTTTCCCTGCCCCAGCGCTTCTTGCCATGGGGCTTTTGGCTTGTGGGTTTCTGCTCCGGCAGGTTTAGATTGTCTGTATTCATGTGTCTGTTTCTCCAATTTGCGAGGTCACTTCTGGGACTCACTGCACATGTCCTTGTCACTGAGACCTTCCATCATTTGCTGTGACCACCCTTCTCTTCTTTTTTTTATTAGAAAAATTTTAATGTTTATTTTTTGAGAGAGAGAGAACGAGCAGGGGAGGGGCAGAGAGAGAGAGAGGGACACACAGAATCGGAAGCAGGCTCCAGGCTCCGAGCTGTCAGCACAGAGCCGGATGGTGGGCTCCAACCCACAAACCATGAGATCATGACCTGTGCCGAAGTCGGATGCCTGACCAACTGAGCCACCCAGGTGTCCTTTCAACTCCCTTCTCTTACAGACCTAAGAAAAATTGTAGATTTTTCAGGTGGTTCACCTTTTTACTTGTTATGACAGAGAAGTAACTTCCAAACTTCTTACACACTGGACCCAAAGAACCATTGTCTTTGATGCAGGTGATTTTTATCTCCCACCAGAGAAAGTTCTATCTGTACTCTTTTAGGCTCATGCACTAAGAAACCAATCACGTCTATCTAGTAAGGGATGGAGCCAGCCTGGGGATGAGACCCAGTTTTACCAAGACTCTACCTACCTTTGTTCATCCTCGTTTCCCAGGCACGGCCCTTCCTCAGGTCTAGAAGCTCTCTGTCTCAGCCTATGAGCAGTGGGAGATTTTATTCTGAGGTTTGGAGGTTTTGAGCTTAACTCTCCTGCGTCCTGCCCCAAGTACCTTCAAAATCTGGCAAATATCCTTTGTTTTAGGCAGGCCCTCTTTCTCGAATTCGACTCAGTCTTCTAAACACCACAAGGCTGCAGAAGATTTCACTCTCTGTCTTTTATTTAAGAAGCTTCCAGGAGCCTGCAGCTCATCATGGCCACCAGCAACTCCTCTGGTTTCTCTTTCTCCCAGTAGGGTCCCTTCGACTGAGCTAAGCTTTTGTGCCCAGAATTGGCAATTGCCCCAGGGAAGACTATGTGAGCAGTGATCCTCAGCTCATTCAGGTCTTTGTGAAAAGTCTTTTCTGCCTTTGAAATTTTAGTTCATTTCATTCATTCATAGCATTGCATTCATAGCTCTCTGCTATCTTTAAAAAGATATTCTTGCAATGTTTCTGGGTTTTTTTTCCCTTCTAATTCTTGCAGTGGGAGCAGTGACCTGCTGAAAATTCTATATCTTGGTTGGAAATGGAGCCTTTTGATCTTTTAAAAAATTCTAGTAAATTCATCTTTTTAAAAAATGTCATCAGTCAACACACCAGCAATTGCACTACTAGGTATTTATCCAAGGGATGCAGGTGTGCTGTTTCCAAGGGACACATGCAGGGGCACCTGGGTGGCCCAGTAGGTTAAGTGTCTGACTTCAATTCAGGTCATGACCTCATGGCTTGTGAGTTCAAGCCCCACGTCGGGTTCTGTGCTGACAGTTCAGAGCCTGGAGCCTGCTTCAGATTCTGTGTCTCCCTCTCTCTCTGCCCCTCCTCTGCTTGTGCTCTGTCTCTCTAAAAAAATAAACATTAAGGGGCGCCTGGGTGGCTTAGTCGGTTAAGCGTCCGACTTTCGCTTGGGTCATGATCTCGCGGTTTGTGGGTTCGAGCCCCGCGTCAGGCTCTGTGCTGACTGCCAGCTTGGAGCCTGGAGCCTGTTTCAGTCTGTGACTCCCTCTCTCTCTGACCCTCCCCTGCTCACGCTGTCTCTCTCTCTCTCTCTCTCCTAGAAATAAATAAAACATTAAAAAAAAAAACATTAAGACATTTTTTGGGGGCACCTGGGTGGCTTAGTCGATTAAGCATCTGACTTCGGCTCAGGGCATGATCCCAAGGTTCATGGGTTCGAGCCCTGCATCAGGTTCTGTGCTGACAGTTCAGAGCCTGGAGCCTGTTTCAGACTCTGTGTCTCCCTCTCTCTCTGACCCTCCCC
This sequence comes from Hyaena hyaena, assembly GCF_003009895.1. Taxonomy (NCBI): domain Eukaryota; kingdom Metazoa; phylum Chordata; class Mammalia; order Carnivora; family Hyaenidae; genus Hyaena; species Hyaena hyaena. Next base: position 317,005 of record NW_024081263.1, read on the forward strand.
TGCTCACGCTGTCTCTCTCTCAGAAGTACATAAAACATTAAAAAAAATTTTAAAGAAACATTTTTTTAATAAAAAAAGAGAACGTTGGTTACAGCAAGTGATGGAAGGTCTCGGAGCAATCAAAAAGAAAGAAATCTTGCCATTTGCAACTACGTGGATAGAACTAGAGGGTATTATGCTAAGCGAAATGAGTCAGTCAGAGAAAGACAAATATCATATGACTTCACTCATATGTGGAATTTAAGATACAAAACAGATGAATGTAAGGGAAGGGAGGCGGAAATAATATAAAAACAAGGAGGGGGACAAAACATAAGAATCTCTTAAATTTTTAAAAATGTTTTTTATTATTTCTGAGAGAGAGAGAGACAGAGAGAGACAGTGCAAGCAGGGGAGGGTCAGAGAGAGGGAGACACAGAATCTGAAACAGGCTCCAGGCTCTGAGCCAGCTGTCAGCACAGAGCCCGACGTGGGGCTTGAACCCATGAACCGTGAGATCATGATCTGAGCTGAAGTCGGACGCTTAACCGACTGAGCCACCCAGACGCCCCTGTTTCTCATTTTGAAATGTTAGTATCTGGATATTTTTACTTCTACTTCTGTCCTCTGAATCTTAAGTTTTTGTTTTTCTTTTTTTAGGTTTTCTTTTTTTAAGTAATCTCTATGCCCAGTGTGGTGGAGCTCGAACTCATGACCCAGAGATCAAGAGTCACACGCTCTTCGGACTGAGCCAGACAGGAACTCCACATATCTTATGTTTTTCTTTTACATTTTCTATTATTTTTGTGTTTAAAAAAAAATTTTTTTAATGTTTTATTTATTTCTAGGAGAGAGAGAGACAGCGTGAGCAGGGGAGGGTCAGAGAGAGAGGGAGTCACAGACTGAAACAGGCTCCAGGCTCTGACCTGGCAGTCAGCACAGAGCCCAACGCGGGGCTCGAACCCACGAACCGCGAGATCATTACCTAAGCGAAAGTCGTACACTTAACCGACTAAGCCACCCAGGCGCCCCTTATTTTTGTGTTTTGATTCTTCCTTCTGGGAAAGTTACTCAATTTGATCACCCCGTTCACTAATGTTTTCTTTAGCTGTATTCATTCTATTTATCCCATCTACCTGGACTGGTCAGAATTTCTGGGTTTTTTTTTTATTTTTTTTTATTTTTATGTTTTATTTAGTTCTGAGAGAGAGAGACAGACAGACAGCATGAGCAGGGGAGGGTCAGAGAGAGAGGGAGATACAAAATCTGAAACAGGCTCCAGGCTCTGAGCTAGCCATTAGCACGGAGCCCAATATGGGGTTCGAACCCACGAACTGTGAGATCATGACCTGAGCTGAAGTCAGACGCTTAACCGACTGAGCCACCCAGGCGCCCCAGAATTTCTGGTTTTAAAAGACCACTAATGGATAATCAGACTGCTACATTTGTTCGTTCGTTCATTCATTCATTCATTCATTCATATGTTCATTGAATCCCTATGTTGTGTCAGGTTGGGCTCTAGGCCCATCTATGAAAGGGGAATCGTGAATGTAAACCTCTAGCTCAGACCCATATGGGCAACAGCCTAACATCAGAGGCATCTCAAGTTAAACATGTACCAAACTGAACCAGGGGGCTTCCCCTAGTCAGGATTCTCTTGGAGGCAAGTGGTAGAATTTCAAGTCAAACTGGTTCAAGCCATAAAGGACAGTTATTTGCTCAGTTAACTGAAAAGTTCAGGGCGCCTTCAGGCCTGGCTGATATTAGGGGCGCGCATGATATTGACAAGACTCAGTATCTGTCATTCTCTCTTTTGCTTCTGCTGACTTCACTTTCAGGCCGGCCGTCCTCACACGGTCACCGGCAGCTCCAGGCTTACATTCTTCCGGCTCAGCAACTCCAGCACACAGAGATCTCTCTTCCTGATAATTCCATCACTAGCCCCATGCTTGACTCTTGCTGACTTTGCCTGGGTTTGTGTCCAGCCACGAACCAAGCATTGTGATTTGAAGGAATATTCAGATGGGCCAGATCTGGGACTTGGGCCTACTCTTACAGCTGATGGTATGTTCTACTAGCTTTACGACGCAGTGGAATATGAGAGCCTCTTTTCTGAGACTTCTATTAAATGTCCAAAGGGGAGCTGTCATCAGCCCGGCTTAGGAATCGTGGCCTTTTCCCAACCAACCCTCTGTGTCTGATTTGTAGGACTGGGTCTAGAGTTGCCAGAGGTAGTAAATAAAAATACAAGACATTGAGGGGTGCCAGACTGGCTCAGTCAGTAGAGCACGCAACTCTTGATGGCGGGGTTGTGAGTTTGAGCCCCATGTTGGGTGTAGAGATGACTTAAACAAATAAATCTTCAAAAAAAAAAAAAAGCAACAATAAGACACCAAGTTATATTTTAATTTCAGATAAGTAATGAATAAAATTTGAAGATCAGTTATGCCCCGAGTATGCATCCTGTACTTTCTTTGGCAACCATACCTGACTTAGACCAAGTCTTCAATATAGGTGGTGAGATCAGTCACACCCAAAACCAGTTGGTTGGAGTGTGAGAAGAGGGAGAATTTCAAAAGGGAAACAGAGCTGCTGTTTCCAGAAAGAAGCATGGATGTGGCTTGCACAAATGATATTTGTCTTTGCTCTTCCGGACACATCTAGTTCATAGCAACCCATTTGCCCTTCCCCAGAGCCTTCATCTCTGGAACCTCCCTATCCTTCCCAGTCCATCCCCCGGTTTTGTGGCATTTCCTCAAGCAAGAATTCTGGAATCCGCCTCCTTTCTGCATTTCCCCCCACCACTGGTGGTTCCCCATTTGTGTCTTGGTGCAATTCAATAGCTTTCTATCCCGTCTTCCTGCCTCTACTTTTTGTTCTCCTGTGATATATTTCCGTGTTATTTTTTCAAATTATAAATCTGATAACCACACACACACACACACACACACACACACACACACACACCCATCATGCTTAAAAACCCTTCAGTTACCTCCCCTGGCTCTTAGAAAAAAGATCAAAATCCTTAACGAAGTCTTTAAAACCCTGCATGCTCGAGCCTGCCTCACACCATACCTCATCCATGCTACTTTCTTTCTTTTCTCTTTTTTTAAAGATTTTGTTTTGGGGTGTCTGTGTGGCTCAGTCTGTTAAGCGTCCGACTTCAGCTCAGGTCATGATCTCACGGTTTGTGGGTTCCAGCCCCGCATCAGGCTCTGTGCTGACAGCTCAGAGCCGGGAGCCTGCTTCAGATTCTGTGTCTCCCTCTCTCTCTGCCCCTCCCAAACTCATGCTCTGTTTCTCTCTGTCTCAATCATAAAATAAAAACATAAAAGTAAATTTAAAAAAAAGATTCTGTTTTGAAGTAATCTCTATACCCAATGTGGTGCTCAAACTCACAACCCTGAGGTCAAGAGTGACATGCTTTACCAACGGAAACAACCAGGTGCCTCACTACTCCCTTGGTTTTTTTTTTCCTTTTACATTTATCTATCTATCTATCTATCTATCTATCTATCTATCTGTCTGTCTGTCTATTGAGTGCGTGCCTGAACACTTGGGAGACAGAGAGGCAGAGAGAGAGAGAGAGAGAATGAGAGAATCCCAGGCAGACTCTGCACTGTAAGTGCAAAGCTCAGTGGAGGGCTCGAATCCACGAAGCATGAGATCATGACCTGAGCTGAAGTCAGATGCTTAACCAACTGAGCCACCCAGGTGCCCCTTCCCTTCCCCAACGACTACCTTCTTATTTTGAGTCTGTTTCCTTTGCAGTTGCTAGAATACCAGGAATGGTCCTCTCCAACCGCGCTCAGCTGATCCACGCCTGCCTGGCCTTCAGATCCCTCCCGTGCGCTGGCTTTCTCGGGGGAGCCTCTTTCCGACCACCCAGACCCACTGTTAGACCCACTTTTTCAGAGCTTGACAAACTTCTTGAGTTCAGTCCGGAGACCTTCCCACCCTCTCAAGACCTTGAAGGTGTCCACAGGCATCTCTTCCCTGCCTCCCTGGGAATCCTGCGAGAACCGCCTTCAACTCCTGAGATCCCTCCCTTCTGGAACAATCCTGCTACTCTGCTTCTATTAGCCCAGGCTTCCAAACTCAGTGGCCTGCTAATTCTCTCAAGCAGTGAGAAAAAAAAAAAGCAAAAAAACAAAAAATAGAAAAATGTACACCCTCTCCCCCTGAAAAGATGTTTTCAAAACCAGTTCGAGTTGGGTTTTCTGTCGTTTACCACCAAAAGTGTTCTAACGCATACAAAGAGACAGGATTAACAAAACATTCAGCAACCATTGGAAGGCTCTGTGTTGGATGACAGGTTATAGAAAAGGGACAGAGAAATCCCAAATGTCCAGCTTTGACGCATTCAAAGAGGCACAGGAATGCAGGCCTTGCCAGTCAATTACTCTTTGTTTCCCATTTGTGGCCAAACCAAGGAGCTGGGCCACTGTGGGTCTTGACCTTCGTAGGGTGGAGAAGTAGAGGAAAGACTCAAACCCTCACGTGGTCATGTCAGATCAGGAAGAGAAGGACATTGGGACCATCTAGGGAACATCTCTACAGCCAGGAGCTGGGGGGCTGGCAGCAGGCCAGCATCTGAGGCTGGTTCTGAGGACCTTCTATACTTCCATCCCTACAGCAGCAGGGACCCAGCTCACTTGAGGTCTGGCTCTTAGAATTATCCTTCCTTTGGATAAGGGCAGGTATGTTATCCTGTAGTTTCTCATTGATCACATCACCCCAATAAATTGTACAGCCTGGGCATTAAGCGTGCTTCATTGGGGCGCCTGGGTAGCTTAGTCGGTTAAGCGTCTGACTTCAGTTCAGGTCATGATCTCACAGTTCGTGGGTTCGAGCCCTGCGTCAGGCTCTGTGCTGACTGCTAGCTCAGAGCCTGGAGCCTGCTTTGGATTCTGTGTCTCCCTCTCTCTCTGACCCTCCCCTGTTCACGCTGTCTCTCTCTCTCTCTCAAAAATAAATAAAAAACATTAAAGAAAAAAAAAGAGTGCTTCATTGCACCAAATCAGAAATCCGAGTGTCTTAGCCAGAGGTTTTATCAGTGAGTCAGCCTTGGTGGCAATATCTGGGACAGATATTCAAGAAGCAAGAGCAAATGAAAGAAAAAAGGAAAAAAAAAAAAAGAATGTGTTTGAGAATAAACCGTGTGGTATGAGGGAAGTGCAGGACATTTCGGAAGTTCACTATTACCACTATAAAGTGATACCATTTATTTAAACCTTACACACGTGAAAGTCATTGATTTATGTTGTTTACGGAGACATGGGCAACGCAAGTATCAGAAGCGGTTTGGGAATGATAAGCAGGCCGTAGGAAGGTCAGCCTGGGGAGGGCGTGAGGGGAAGGGAGGAGGAAGGCTTGCGGAGGAGATCAACTGTCTCTGTGATATTTTATTTCTCGGCAAATATGTCAAAATGTTTAGACTTGTAAAAGCTGAGAGGTACGGGTATATATATGGATATGAATATAATACCTTCCCCCCATATGTTTGAAATATTTTATAATAAAAAGTGCTTTTATTTTTATTAAAAAAATTTTTATGTTTTTTAAGTTTATTTTTGAGAGAGAGAAAGAGAAGCAGAGCTTGAGCAGGGGAGGGGCAGAGAGAGGGAGACACAAATCGGAAGCAGCCTCCAGGCTCTGAGCTGTCAGCACAGAGTCTGACGTGGGGCTCAAACCCACAAACCGTGAGATCATGACCTGAGCCGAAGTCGGACGCTTAACTAACTGAGCCACGCAGGCGCCCATTAAAAAAGTGGTTTTAAATGTCAGAGATTTAGAGACTGGCAGGCTGGGGGTTAAGACTTCCTTACACCAATACCAGCTGTGTTTTTGGATGAGTTACTTCTTTCCCATCTGTGATGTCCCTCTTGGGATGTCACATCCTATTCACCTGCACACTCGATTAAGTTAACACTGGGGAACAGCTTGCCAGTTTTCTCTTTTCTAAAAACAAACAGGAAAAAAACCACAATGCTGGTGGTTGCTTCATTTTCAAATTGAAGTGGTGGGGTTGAACTTCCTCCTCTCCCCTCCCCCCAACACATACCTACAAAGTTGGAAGTTTTAGTTTATACTGGGAGATAATCTTTATGTTTGCAATTCCTTTGGAATTTTACAAGGGATGATTTATTTTTGATCTTTTTAGAAAAAATATTTATTTATTTTTGAGAGAGAGAGAGAGAGCATGAGCAGGGGAGGAAGAGAGAGAGAGGGAGACACAGAATCCAAGGCAGGCTCCAGGCTGTGACCTGTCAGCCCAGAGCCCGATGTGGGGCTTAAACTCATGAACCATGAGATCATGACTTGAGCTGAAGTCAGATGCTTAGCTGACTGAGCCACCCAGGCACCCATATTTTTTATCTTTTTAAAAAAATGTTTATTTATTTTTGAGAGAGACAGAGAGACAGAGAGCAGGGGAGGGGCAGAGAGAGAGAGGGAGACAGGAACCGAAGCGGGCTCTGTGCTGACAGCAGAGAGCCCAATGCGGGATTCAAACTCAACTTGAACCTGTGAGATCATGGCCTGAGTTGAAGTCGGACACTCAACCACCTGAGCCACCCAGGTGCCCCTATTTTATTATCTTCTTTCTTTTTTAAGTTTACGTATTTATTTATTTTTGAGAGAGAGAGAGAGAGCACAAGCAGGGGAGGAACAGAGAGAGATGGAGAGCACAGAATCTGAAGCAGGCAGAGCCCCAGGACAGAGCCCGATGAGGAGGTCGATCTCAGGAACCAAGATATCACGACCTTAGCCGAAATTGAGTCAGACCCTTAACCTACTGAGCCACCCGGGTGCCCCAAAAGTTTATTTTGAGAGAAAGAGAGCAAAAATCCCAAGCAGGCTCTGCATGGTCAGCACAGAGCCCAATGCAGGGCTTGAACTCACGAAGGTGTAGATCAAGACCCAAGCTGAAATCAAGAGTCAGATGCTTAACCTACTGAGCCACCCGAATACTTATCTTATGTTTTTTAAAGTAATCTCAATGCTCAACATGGGGCCTGAACTCAACGAAACACCCCTCACCCCCCATCAAGTGTTATTTGCTCTATAGCCAAGCACCCCGGAGTGATTCAATTTAAAGTGTACATTTAAACCCCTTTGACACCCACAGGCTTCATGGCTAACTGACTCTTGTTCTTTGAAAGAGTTCAGGTCTACTTTTTGCAGAATGTGGCAAGTCTACGTTTCTGAGCCAGGACTTGCTTTACACTTCTGAGACATATGGAAAAGTAGAACCAGAATTTGTGGCAAATTGAAGTCTAGGGAGGTAGATGTGTTTATTACCTTAAAAGTTTCCTTTAGGGACATTTTCCAGTTCCTCTGTTCTAGTTATCAGCCAGGCTCCGCCTTCAATGGGACTGTCCAAGGAACCACTGAGGCCCTTCGGATGGATGGCGCCAATGTGCCCTGTGCTGGCTGGCTGGAGACACAACATGGCGGACTAAGAATCTGAGTCAGAGAACTGAGGGGAAGAGGCGAGGAGCAAACACAAGGCGTTCTGGGTTTGATACCCGCTCCAAAGTTTCCAGCTTGTCACCTGTTAACTTAGTTAAGCAAGGAGGGCATTAAACTGAGGTGGCTTTAACAGCCCAGAGCCTCCATGAGCAAACCAAAACCCAAGCCTGTAAGTCCCTCAAGGTTATGAAAGCAAAACGGAAGGATGACCAATCACAGTAGCCAACTAGGATGTAAGCCACAGCCAATCCATAATTTCCTCACTTTGCTTCCCCTCATTGCCCCATAAATAAAGCTTTCCCCAGCTCCCCCTGATGGAGTGCTTCTAACCATCTTTAGCTTGGTGCTGCCCAATTCGAGTTGACTTTTGCTCTAATAAGTACTTAAAATTTTAATATGCCTCAGTTTGTCTTTTAATGGGACAAACAGTCCAATCAGCAGTGGGATCCAAAGGAGATCTCTGAAGGCCCCAGAAGCAGGGAGCAGCCAGGAGCTGGCACGTGCTGGAGAACTGAGCTCCCTGTTTTCTCAATGGCTCTGGGCAAGTAGAGTAAAACCCCTTGAATTTGACCTTGTGGGTTTTGGGGGAGGGGCGGGGGCGGGGGAGGTTTGCATTGAAAAGAACGCTCCAAATTTCTTCAAGCATTTCTTTCTCCAGTCTGGGGCTGGGGTCAGCCAACGTAAAGGAAGCTGGACTGAGTCTAGGATCAGACTAGGTCCAGCTTAAAAACTGACTGGCTCTAAGGTCAGACTGAATCTGACGTAAGCTGGGTTGGGTCCAGTGTGAGACCCCGGGAAAAAGAAAAAAAAAAAAAGAGAGAGAGAGAGAGAGAAATGGGTTCCTCCGAGTCTAAACCTGGGCTTCCTCTATTTGGGATACCGACTAACTATGGGTATAAAAATTTAGGCCCAGGAGGCGCCTGAGTGGCTCCGTCAGTTAAATGTCCAAATCTCAATTTTGGCTCAGGTCATGATCTCACGGTTCATGAATTCGAGCCCCGTGTCGGGCTCTGTGCTGACAGCTCAGAGCCCGGAGCCTGCTTCAGATTCTGTGTCTCCCTCTCTCTCTGGTGGCCCCCCCGCTCACGTGTGTGCATGCACGCTCTCTCTTTCTGTCTCTCAATATAAATAAATAAACTTAAAAAAAATAATGGGCCCAGATCTCTGTTTTTTGAACCAGTGGGTTAACCTTACTAAAGGTAATCTTGAAAATTCCAGTGGCCACGGTAGGGAATCTCACCTACTTGTATCCATTTGGGAGATGCTCTAGAGAAAAAAGATCCCAAATTTCCCCAAACCAATGGGATGCACTAGTACAAAGAAGTTTCTTCTTTTTTTTTTTTTAATGTTTCATTTATTTCTGACAGAGAGAGAGAGACAGAGTGAGCAGGGGAGGGTCAGAGAGAGAGGGAGACAAAGAATCTGAAGCAGGCTCCAGGCTCTGAGCTACCTGTCAGCACAGAGCCTGATGCAGGGTTCGAACCCACAAACCATGAGTTCATGACCTGAGCTGAGGTCATATGCTTAACTGACTGAGCCACCCAGGTGCCCCGATATGGAGAAGCTTCTAAGAAACTGAATAAAAAATCACCTCTTTAAAAGATTCTTCACTGGGGCACCTGGGTGGCTCAGTCGGTTAAACATCCAACTTTGGCTCAGGTCATGATCTCATAGTCCGTGAGTTCAAGCCCTGTGTTCAGGCTCTGTGCTGACAGCTAGCTCAGAGCCTGGATCCTGTTTCAGGTTCTGTGTCTCCCTCTCTCTCTCTGACCCACCCCTGCTCACGCTGTCTCTCTCTCCTCTCTCTCAGAAATAAATAAAATCTTTTTTAAAAATTAAAAAAAAGAAAAAAGAAAATAAAAGATCCAAGAACTGTTTGAGAGGATTGATGAAATAGTCCCTCAAAAAACTACCATTCAATCCTGCAAACAAAAGATGAATGAGTCCCGGCCCATAAGACAAGATGGGCAACACTTTTTGTGAAACACTCTAGGCTTTCTTTGCTACACACAGAAAAATGCCCTGACTTCCTTATTCATTAGCAGGCTTGGGCACAAACCAAGTTGCCTATTGGAAGCCATTCCTATAGCTGAGCGTTTTGAAAAACAAAACAAAACCAAAACCAAAACCCTCAAAGCCAGATACACCGCCAAAACCAATGCGTTGTGGCTCTGCAGCTACAGTAGCTCAAAGGACCAAGAGGCTCTCCATGCAGAATACGGTGCCCTGAAATGTCTGCCTTCATCGTAAACAACCAGGGGTCTGGGGGAAAAAAAAAGAAACGCCCCCCCCCCCCCCATCCATCCTTCCGTGGACCTCTGACTATTAATCCGGATCATTTCTCCACTGGGGGAAGTCTTAAAAAATTAGGTTACAAAATAATAATAAGCACTGATGGGGCTCCAAGGGATCCTCACGTAAATTGTTTCCCATGATACCTCTAAATGAGCAAGGGGAAACTAAGGTGAGCGTTAATGGAGGCTCCTGGTTAACCTTGGTGGATACGAGAGCCGCTTTATCTACATAAAACTCTGCTTTCAGAAAACAGAAACCCCTTTGGAGTAAAGAGAATATTTAGTGGGTGTTTCTAACCAAATTCAAAGGGTATCTGTATTCAAATCAGTCCAGATGACATTAGGGTCATTTTCGGGAGCCCATGTTTTTCTCCTGAGCGGCGCTGCCTCAGTAGACCTGGCAGGGCGAGATGTGCTTTCTAAATCGAGGAGTCCCTTAAATTTAACTCAGAAGGAGAAATGACCTCGGAGTTTTCTGAACCCTCCCGAACCTGAACGGCTCTGTTCTCCGCAAATAAAAATTGATGAAATTAAGGCTCAAAGGTATAAAAAACAAACAAAACAAAACAAAATAAAACAAAACGAAATGAAACGAAACGAAACGAACGAAACAAAACAAAACAAAACAAAATAAAACAAAATAAAATAAAATAAAATATAAGAGCCCCAATCTCTCAAAAGTGCCCAAATGCTATGTGCTTCTTCTTCAACCGACAAAGGCAAAATTAAGAGAACTGAACCCACAAAAATCCAAATAGATCATTCCTAACCCCTGCCTAAATTGGCTGAATTTCTGATAAAGGCAGAAGGTATCCAAGGGCTCTCACCAACTGGGGAAGACCAAATGAAGCAAGGACTGCTTCCTGCGACTCTTCTATCTTACCCATTAAGAAAATCAAATGGAGGGGCGCCTGGGTGGCTTAGTCGGTTAAGCGTCCGACTTTCGCTTAGGTCATGATCTCGCGGTTCGTGGGTTCGAGCCCCGCGTCGGGCTCTGTGCTGACTGCCAGCTCGGAGCCTGGAGCCTGTTTCAGAGTCTGTGTCTCCCTCTCCCTTTGACCCTCCCCTGCTCACGCTCCCTCTCTCTCTCTCTCTCCTAGAAATAAATAAAACGTTAAAAAAATNAAAAAAAGATAAAAAAAAATAAAAAAAAAAAAAGAAAAGAAAATGGACAGAGCGCCTGGGTGGCTCAGTGGGTCAAGCATCTCAAGTCGGCTCAAGTCATGATCTCATGGATGGTGGGTTCTGGCTCTGCATCGGGCTCTGTGCTGTCACCATGGAGCCTGCTTCGGATCCCCTGGCTCCCTCTCTTTCTGCCCCTCCCCCCATCTGTCTCTCTCTCCCCCTCCCCCTCTCTCAAAACTTAGTAAACATTAAAAAAATCAAATGGACGCGGTTGGTGTTTCGTCCGGGATCTGTGTGCAGTCAGTAACATTGTGATGCCAAGGTTCCCTGTGATTCCAAATCCCCAGCACCTTGTCTGATGTCCCTACATCAGCACCTACACCTGAGTCCCTACAGACTCAGCATAGTTCACAGTGGGCGATCTCTGCTCTGCTCTCTCTAGCAGCTCAGTTGACAGGAAGAATCAATACTTATCTGCCTTCACTTGGAAAAACCAACAATGTACTTGGACTGCTGAAACCCCACTCTTATTTTTCACAGGTTTTACCTCAAGACTTGGCAAACTTTAGGGGCGCCTGGGTGGCTTAGTTGGTTAAGCGTCCGACTTTCACTTAGGTCATGATCTCGCGGTCCGTGGGTTCGAGCCCCACATCAGGCTCTGTGCTGACTGCCAGCTCAGCCTGGAGCCTGTTTTAGTCTGTGACTCCCTCTCTCTCTGACCCTCCCCTGCTCACGCTGTCTCTCTCTCTCTCTCTCCTAGAAATAAAAAAAAAAAAAAGGCTTGGCAAACTTTACAATTCCTTAAGAACTCTGCAGTCACTCAATAATATGTAGATGACCTATTGGTATGTCCCTTAGGAAGGAGGCCTAAGAAGTTAGATTTGATTTCTCTATTATAGCAATTAGCTTGCAAAGGCCATAGGACCTCTAAGGAAAAACTCCAGGTCTCAAAAGACAAGGCCTACGACCTTGGACATGATTTGATTGCAAAAGGCAGCCTCTATCTCACCTGAAAGAATAAAGACTCTCCCACATTTCCCCAGATCCACAACTAAGAGACCATTAAGGAGTCTCCTTCAGGACACTGTGGATCTTTGGTTCCCAACTTTTCGCCTAATTGCAATTCCCCTGGAGGAATTTATAAGGGTCTCAAATCCAGAGCCCACCCCCTGGGAACCCAGGCAAGTGTGAGCAAGGCTTTAGTCAACTAAAATTAGCCCTGCAACAAATTCCAGCCCCATGGCCCCTAAATTATATGAAATCTTCCACCTTACTTGTCCAAAGCACGATAAGCTGGCTCTAGGAATCCTAACACAACAGCACAGAGGAAAACATAGAGCGATGGCTTATAGTTAAACACAGAAGCCAGATCATATTCAAACTCTCTGAAAGCAGTAGCCACAGCAGTGAGATTGGCGGGAGCCTCAGCTCAGCTGGTATTAGGACATGACTTATACTTACAAGTACCCCAGGCCGTTGGGAGTCTATTAAACTCTGATCAGACTCAACGTTTCTCACCTTTTTTTTTTTAAAATGTTTATTTTGAGAGGGGGGAGGGGCAGAGAGAGAGGGAGGGAGAGAGAGAATCCCAAGCAGGCTCTGTGCTGACAGTGACGTGGGGCTTGATCCCATGAACTGTGAGATCACGACCCGAGCCGAACCCAAGAGTCTGGAGGCTTAACTGATTGAGCCGCCCAGGCGCCCCTACTTTCACCTTCTAACCTCCATCATGAAGTATGAAGTTCATACTAGGAAAACAGAACCTGAGTATCAGGGAAATACTCTAGCAGACTTCCGTGCTAAACTGGCCAGCCCTGAAATCGTTCTGTATGCAATTGTTCATTTGAATGAACGAGGAGGCAAATTTAATATTAAATGAGGACTCATTGAGGCCCCAGATGGGTGTCTGGTTCTTTTTGAGTCCTTAAGGATGTCATTCCTAAAAGCCCTACATTCTGCACTCCTTATGGCCCAGAGAAAATGACCGAAATTACGAAAGATAACTGTTCTGATGTCGCATAATTGGTTTACCAATTTTTGGTTACTAAACTGGTTAGCCAGTTGGCTGATTTGTCACACCCATAACCCTGGAAAGACTATTAAGGTAATAGATGGAGCATTCCCACCACCTGCTGGGCCATTTGAAGATTTACAAATGGATTTCATTCAATGGCTCCCTGCAATGGGTTTATCAATACGTTCTTGTAATTGTTTGCACGTTCTTTAAATGGATGGAAACTTTCCCATGCAGGACGGCTGAAGCCACAACCATGACTGAGAAACTCTTAGAAAAGTATGGGGTATCCAAAGAGTGATCTCCATTGATGGGGGAACCCACTTCACTGGGTAGATAAACAATTAAATAAGGCTCTTCTGACACAATGGCATTACCGTCATTCTTAGTTTTCTCAGTCATCTGTTAAGTTGAATGGACCAGTGGCAATTTAAAACTAAAGCTATGTAAATTAACAAAATCAACTGGATTGCCATGGCTAAAGTTTGTACCATTGGCTTTGATGGCAAGTAGATCAACACATACGGGAAAGCATAAATTAATGCCTTAAAAAGGGAATAGTAACGGGTAGACCCATGCCTTTGGTGATAGAACTCCATGTATCTCCATGTCATAAATTCTGATATGACTCAGTACTGTAAAACTTTAATGGATTATAGCCAAGGGTATTTCCACCAGGTAAAAGGAGCTTTCTGTAATCATCCTACATGTGGCCAAACTTTCCACAACTCAGAAATTGGAGAGCGGATCTTCTGGAAACAACACCTAAGGAAGGTTGCCCTTGAACCTCATTGGAAGGGATCATACCAGGGTCTCCTTACTCCTCAGGTGGTGGCCAAACTTCAGGGACTTGAACCTTTCAAGGTTCACATGTCCCAACTGCAAAGGGCTCCTCCAGATTCGGAACTGCATACCAGCCAGAGATGTAAAGTTAAAACAGAGATTCTTACCCTGAAGCCGTCAACATCTGGAGGCGGACAACTTCCCCAAGATCGTGGCTCAAGATCTTCATCTCCAATATGAAATCTGTATTCCTTTTGTCTACTTGCTGTTTCCTTTTCTCTCTATTAATGCCTGGGAAGACGACACTATAATTAGGATTTCACAACTACTACTACTGCAGGAAACTTAGCTAACTGCTGGATTTTTCGTGTCATGCCAAAATCAGGACGTAAAGGGAGAGACCCCTTAGTTCACCTATAAGTAATTTCACTGACATCCCAAATGCCTTGGTATGCCTAAATTGTTCCACAGGCCCCTTTTATAAAGTTAAAAAATTAAATCTTTGCCTTAAGGTAACCTAAGTCTGGGATTTGAAAATGAAATCCATTGACGATATACATACATACATACATACATACATACATATATATGACATTGTAGAGCAGCTAGTGTTAATCAGACCATTTGCAGGCTTGCTGTCAGGCCCATATATTTAGGTGGTCTTCCAGTATGTGAGTCTTGGTCGAATGATGTCAACACCTCTATATAGACCATATGGGTCCATGCATGCTAATACTTACGAGAGATGTAGGTACACCTCCTGGCTACTCCTCATAGGTGGAGGGTTTGGCAACGGCCTCCATGCTTGGCCAACTCAGCCAGAAGATGAAAGAGCAACGTGCTGTATTTACTGTTCCCCTGACCCCTCATTATGGTATTGGCCTACATCCTTGAATTTATACTATTGACCAAAAAGAAATCCACCAGCAGAGTATCCCTCTGGATAGGTGCGTATTTTGATGGTCCGTTCTTCCTTCACCCAGAATTAGTACAAACAAATATATGATTAGAAACTTAGCCTCAGGGGCGCCTGGGTGGCTTAGTCGGTTAAGCGTCCGACTTTCGCTTAGGTCATGATCTCGCGGTTCGTGGGTTTAAGCCCCACGTCGGGCTCTGTGCTGACTGCCAGCTCAGAGCCTGGAGCCTATTTCAGAGTCTGTATCTCCTTCTCTCTCTGACCCTCCCCTGCTCACGCTGTCTCTCTCTCTCCTAGAAATAAATAAAAATATTAAAAAAAAAAAAAAGAAACTTAGCCTCAACCCTGGCAACCATCGCCGAGGCTACTTTGAAGGCCATGGTTGAAAGGCAAAGTTCCCTAAACTCTCTTGAGAAGGCGGTTTTAGACAATAGAAATGCTTTAGAATAGTTGCTGGCTGAAAAAGGAGGTGCCTGTGCCATAGCAGAAACCGTCTGCGGCACCTGCATCAACACCTCTGGCTTTGTAGAAACGCAAATACAAGAGATTATGTGTCCCGGTAGCCCAGGCTGATACCTCCTCAGGTACATTCTTTGACTTACGTGGTACCGATTGCTTTGGTTCATGGGGAGCCTGGCTAAGAGTATACTTCAGCCTCTTGGTATTATTATCCTACTCGTGGCCAGCACTATAACCCTTCTGGTGCTTCGAGTTCTCTCTGCGGCTCTTACGTGCATGTTTGCAGCCATCAGCACATCAGCTGTCTTACTGTGCTCGGAGAAGCGAGAAACAAGATGTACGACAGACAAACAGCAAAAAGCAATTCTTCAGTGGATTCGACCTCATCATTACTATGAGTTCCATGATAAGGTTAAGAACAATTTAAGTCTGATGGTGACGGGGAGTGGTACCCCTACAAAATTTGTGGTCACTCTATCACGTACGAAAGGATGGCCAAATGGGAGAAAAATTGTTAAGTTAATTAAACAAGGAGGCCAGTAGACTGAGGCAGCTCTAACGCCCTCGCACTTATGTAAGTGAACCGAAATCTAAGCCTGTAAATACCTCAAGGTCACGACAGTGAGACTTAGGGACAAGCTGTCGCAGGCAGCCAACTAGGTTTCAAGCTATAGCCAATCAATAATTTCCTTACTTTGCTTCCGCCTTTTCTCTATTAAAGTTCCGTCCCCAGTTCCCGTTGATGGAGTGCTTCTAACCACTTCTGGTTTGGCGCTGCCCCATGGGAATTGATTTTGCTCCAATAAATTCCTAAAATTTTAATATGCCTCAGTTTATCTATTACCAGACCTCATTCTGCCTCCGCCCTCCAGGGTCTATGTTTCTTTTTATATCGCTGTCCGCCTGCTCCGGATACTTGGGAGTTAGCCCGTCCTTTCTGTGATCAGACATTTAATTCTGCAGCATGTCCTGTGGTTTCTAGCCTCTTGATTATGGCTCAATCTAGGACAGCGGCCAGCCTCTAAGGGGCCTTTGTTGAAAATTAGTTAAAAGGGCCCCCTTTCGGCTAGTGAATTAGGGAAAGACGGCCCCTCTGAGCGCAAGCAGGTACATGCTTGACTAACAAATCACGCCTGGGTGACAAGAGGAATCCTTTCCTCCTGGCGCACACCAGGGTGTAGGACTCAGCTGGGGGCATAGGTGGCATTTCACCGCCCAAATTGTCCCCTTATGTGCAGGGAAGATTGCACACACAGGGCTGTGGCCCTGCTTACATCCTGTCTCCTCTCCAGTGGCCCCACTGGCTTCATGTCATTCCTATGACAGCTGTCGACTGCTTGACAGTGTCCACCGTCTTTCTCTCTCTTCTCTCCCTCCCTCCTGGTCTCAGCGCTGCTTCCAGAAAACCTTGCACACAGGCTCCAGGTGGGCCTCCAGGCTTCAGGACAAAGGCAGCCTCTCAGCATGGCACCCAAGGCTCTCGCCCTGCTCACTCCTATTTCGTCTTCAGCCTCTCCCACCGCAACCCCCCCCCCGCCCCCCTTCGCAGCACCTCCCTGGCCTTGGCTACCGGGTTTCTCCTCTTGCTCTTTCAAGACTTGTCTGCAACAATATCTTCCATAGAAGTCTTCTCAGCTTGGGTGGCTTCTCTCTCTCTCTTTTTAAAAAAAATTTTTAAAAAGTTTATTTATTTTGAGAGAGAGAGAGAGAGAGAGAGAGAGCAAGTGGAGGAGGGGCAGAGAGAAAGAGACAGAGAGATCCCAAGCAAAGCAGGCCCCTGGCTGTCAGCATAGAGCCTGCTCATGGCCTGCGGCGAAATCAAGAGTCAGATGCTTAACTGAGTCACCCATGTGCCCCATGAGTGGCCTCTCTCTTGGCTTTTATCACCCCCAATTGCAGTCAATCCTGGCTAACCGTTGGGCACCGAGGACGTAGTGCCTGGAGCCCATCACGTCTATAGGGACTCATGGAAACATTTTAATTTACTTTAAAATCGGAAGAGAAGGGGCGCCTGGGTGGCTCAATGGGTTGAGGGTCTGACTTGGGCTTAGGGCATGATCTCACGTTTTGTGAGTTTGAGCCCCGCATCAGATTCTGTGCAGATGATCTGTAGCCTGCTTGGGATTGTGTCTTTCCTTCTCTCTGCTTCTTCTCACCTTGTTCTCTCCCTCTCTCTCTCAAAATAAATAAACATAAAAAGTATTAAAAAAAAAAGAAAAACAAAATCAGAAGAGAAAAATGACCCTTGAGGCTCCAGAAGAGGTGTTATTTTTTTTTCTCTCACATCAGAGAAAATAAGACCTTTGTAGGGTCCATAAAAATCTATTAAGTCTCTCTCATTTTTTTAAATAAAGGAAGACACCTACGGGGCTGACACACAAAGGGCCCATGAAAATGACAATGTGGTCCTGACCGCCATTGTTTCCCCTTCTCATAGCAGACCCAGTAAATGAAGATTTGCTTGGGGGCGGCGGGGGGCGGGGGGGGGGGGGGAAGCGGCTGATGGAAATGGATCTCCCCTTTCCCCGCCCCCCAACCTGGCTGTGTCAGGTAATTATTTAGGTGATAAAGGTGAAGCTTTATCTTCATGGGGCGGCTGTGAGGATCAGTTGCTGAGAATGCTTCAGGACTGCAGAGCTTGGAGCCGTTTCTGGAGCTGCGCAGGAAGTGGGTAAAGAAAGAAGCATCCTGCAATAAAAGAATGGCTCCACGTGGACTTGATGCTTTTTTTTTTTTTTTTGGTAACAAATAAAATGATCCTATTTAGGGGTGCCTGCTGATCCGAGGTTTGTGAGTTCGAGCCCCACAATGGGTATACAGATTACTTAAAAATAAAATCTTAAAATAAAAATTATCCTATTTATATATACGCTTAGGGAGAGAACTGGAAAGGACATATACCAAAGTGTTGCACAGTGGCCAGTCCTGATGGTGGGTTACCCTGGTACTTTTTTTTTTAACCCATACTTAGGAGCATGTGAAGTCAGGTCTGTACCTCATTTTCCCTTTGTGGCCCTGGGCTTGGCGCGAGGGTGAGGGTAGGACATAATGAATGAAAGAATTCCCCCATCTCCCGGCACCGCCTGGCCGCCCCTCCAACCCCCAGCGGCTGAAAGTCATGCAGCTCCACCCTGAACGTGGGGCCGCACTGGAGCGAACAGAGCGGAGCTGCAGGGCCGGGACTCAGTTTACCCAAAGTGACGTCTCCGGCAGGTCGTCCTGGGGACAACATCTCCAACGGTTGACAGACACCTTTAGGCACTTCAGAAATGTTAGTTCTGGGCCCCTCTTCACAAACGCTTAGGGCAAAGGCCTCCCGTGCTCCGGGTCATTTAATATTTCCCATGGCTCCCGAAGGGCTGGAAGTGTTTCCTTGTTATAAGCTGTTGGTGCCTGTTAAGTCATAAACAGTATCAGTCTTGTCTGTCTTGTTCACTGCCCAGCGCCTAAAGGCGTGTTGGCACACAGTAGGTATTGGGTGGGCGAATGAGTCTGTCGAGGGGGACTTCTTCAGCGGATCGCTGGATCCCCAGCGAAAAGCACACAACCCACCTCTAGATAATAAGACCCTGCATGGCCTCCGCACCCTGTAATTTGGTTCTCTAGGAATCGCCTTTGTTGTGGCCGACCAACCACAGGCAAAGCAAGCACCTGCTCCTCCAGCCGGTCCTCGCGGAAGGACCCCAGGCTGCCGCGCCCCGGACCGCTTCTCGCGGGTCCCTTCTCTCCGCTTTCTGGCAGCTGGGGCCCCCCCGAGGCGTTTGGGGGCTTGCAGCCAGGGTCCGCCCCAGCGCTTCCCAGCCGTGGTGGCGCCCGTCCCCAGGTGCCCGACACCCCGCCCGGGGTCAGCGTCCTTCGCCTCCTCGGGCCGGGCGGGGGTCCTGGGGCCGCGTCAAGGGCCTCCCCTGGCACCCCCCAGGCCTCCGGGGGCCGGAGCCTGAGTCACGGCGGCACACGCCTTCTCCTCCCCGCTTTCAGTCTGGGGCCCCCTCCGTCCCGCAGCGTCGGGCCCCGGCACAGCTGGCTTCCCCCGAGTCCACCGCGCGCCCCCTCTTCCCGGCCTGACTCCCTGCGGCCCCCGCCCCCGGCCGGCTCTGGGGCAGCTTCGCCCGGTCGGCGCCTCCAATGGAAGAGCCCGAACTCCCGGCGCTCCCGAGCGGCTCCCGCGGGAGGGGGCGCGGCCGCCCCCGCGGCTCCACCCTCTCGGCGGGGCCGCGGCCATCTGGGGCCCCTGCCAGTCGCGTCCGCTCTGGGGCCCGCGCCCAGCTCGCGCGGGAGGAGGCAGCCCCGGCGGGGACCCGGGCCTCCCACCGGGCGATCCCTGGCCGGCGCGGGTGCGGGGAGCCGGGCGCTGAGATGCCCCGAGGGGGCAGCGGCTGCGAGCGGAGCCCGGGTGGAAGCGCGTCGCAGCGGACGCGGGCGCCCCTCGCCACTTCGGTGACCCTTCAGGAGCCGGGACCGGAGCCCCGGAGGCGGCGGTGCGGGCCCGCGAGGGCGGCGAGGTCTGTGCTCCCAACGTCCGGGGCGGGCGCCGGCTGCGGAGCCTCGGGCCAGCTCGTCGCCTCCCGCCTCTCCCCCCCCAACCCCCCGCGAGCTGGCAGGAGGAAATAGCGCGCGGCCCCTTTAAATTTACCCAGGAGCCCTTAAAGGAGCCCCAGGGGCCCCAGACAGGAGTCCCCACCCCGGTCCAGCCCGCGCCGCCGAGCGAGCAGCCAGCCGTCCGTGCGGCCAGCCGCCCCGTGCATGCGCCCCGCGCCCCGGGGCCCCGAGCACCGAGCGCCCCGCGCGGGCCGCCGCCGGCCCCGCGGCCCCGCGCCCCGCCGCCCCGGGGCCCCGCTCCGCAGCGCAGCGCATGGAGCCCGGCGGGGACCACCGGAGCCGGAGCGGCGGAGGCAGGGGCGGCCCCGGGCCAGCAGCGGCCTCGGCACGGGGCCGACGGCTGCCGCCCGCCGGATCGAGCGGCGGCGCGGAACCCGAGGAGGACGACGGCGGTAAGAGCTGGGGCCGGCGGCTCGGGCGGGGGCCCCGGCATGGGGGAGGGGAGGGCTGCGGCTCCGGGCTCCGGGCCCCTCTCCGCCGCCGAACAAAGGGGGGGACGCGGGCAGGGCGGCCGGGGGCGCCACCTGGCGGGCGCGGATCGCCGCTGCAGGGCCAGCGGGGGAGCCCCCCGCCCAGCTCCCGGGGTCCGCCCGCGGGGCTCGGGCGGATTCCCTCCCCCTTAAAGGGCCCCGCGGCCCCCGCCTCAGAGGCCAGGCCGGAGGGTCCCCAAAGGGCCTGGCCAGGCGCCGCGGAGCGCGCGCTGTAGGCTGTTGGACTTGCGCCCCCGCCCCTTTCTCTTTCAGACTCCCAGGTGGTCTCCCTTATCCGGCTGTCTCTCAAAAGTCTGCCCAGACTATGGGTCGTTTTCGGGGGGCTTTCCCCTAGAGGAGCTGAGCTGGGAACTCCGCTGCTTTAAGTCGGGCTGCTCCTCCCGTCCTGTGGCCTTGCTTGCAGACAGGAATCCTTTTTCTTTCGCCCCGTGTTCTTTCTAGGAAAGCGTGGCGTGCGCCTGGTGGGGGGGGGGGGGACACTACCTTACCCACCGCGGGCAGTTTCTAAAGGGATGGGCTCGCTCACAAAGGCAGATACCCCTCCCGCCCGCGCGTTATCACCTCCCTTCTTTTCAGAAAATTTTGCCACAATTTGGCAGCTAATTAGGACCAGCCCGTCCTCCCCGTTCTCTCCCGGAGGACACCGTTTCTTCATCCCCTGCTGCAGGGTCAACGCCTTAAGCCCCGTGACGGTCTGTCCAGACTAGGGAGACTCTGCCCTAATCTCCGAGCTCCCCTCGCAGAAACTCCCCATCCCCTTTTGTTTTTAAAGAATCTCAGCTCCTCCCCTTTTTTGGGCTCTTAAAGGGCCACGCCACCTTAGACTCGCGTAGATCCAGCGCTGGAAGGATCCTTGGAGACCAGCTAGCTATCCAGTGCCTTTTCAGACAAAGAGGCTTAGGCCCAGAGAGCCACTCGACCTATCAAAGATCACAGAGCAAGTTACCGGTGAAACCATCCTGGAACCGAGGCCTCTGACTTTGAAGCCAGTGCTTTTTTTCCTTTGGATTCACTGAAATCAAAACAAACACCACAATGGTCACAGGAGTCCTATCTGGTCCTGTCTTTTGTTTCTCTGACCCTGAGATTCTCCAGCGAGAGCATGACCACACTTGTCCGTTCAGCTTATGTGGCCAGGAAACCCTCTTCTACATAAAATGGGGTCCACACTGCAGGGAAGGTGGGGGACCGCTTGGGGTGTCTGCCTCTTTGGGAAAAGGGAACGCCACTGGGTTAGTATGCTCTCCCTGGGCCTCTCCAGTGGCTGCCCCTTGACTGCTGGGCAGTGGCCGGCTCTCTGCCAGAGCAAAAAATAAATCCCCAGAAAGACTTAATGGGCTCCAGTGGGTGGTGGCCACTCCCTTCCGCAGAATCTGCAGTAGCCACTCTGGTGGCCCTCCTGCCGGCCCCCGTGCAGGGTCGTGGGCTCTCCCAGACTCTAGGGAAGCCAGGGTCCCAGAAACTCCTTTCCCTGGAGGCGTTGACAGCGTTGTCGTGGGGATCCCTCCCGTGGGTGCCTATATTTGGGGAACCGACGATGCTTAGCACCCCCCAACATGGGACTGTCAGAAGGCTGTGTTGGAGGCAGCACTGGAAAAAGGGAGAAGATCTTTGGGTGGGGCCCTCCTGGCTGGGGCCTCAGACGGGTGGGTCCTGTGTACGGCCCTGGATGCAGACAGATGCCCCCTTTGTTCTTCTCGCCCCACTGCCCCCTCTGCTCTGGCCGGAAGCGCCCCGGCCTGCTGCCCTCTGGCTCCACGCTTACAGCCCTCCTCCAAACGGGGTGCCTTACAGAGCCGGCGGCCTCCATGGCCTGCACCTCATTTTTTAAAGTCAGAGCTAGCCCCTCACAGTGTCCTGCATCCTTTCTTTCTTGGCCTTCTCTTAAAGGGGCCTCACTCTTGGTAAAGGGGCCAATGGTTTGACTCCGGGCTCTCCCACATCCCTTTTACTGCTGTTGCCACCCTTTGCCTGCCCCTGTACGACCCCTCCCCCACCTCCCTTTCTCTGCACAATCCAAGCCTGGGTTCTTTCCCTGAGAATCAGACCTTAAAGAAATGTCTCCCCTTTCCCCTCCCCTTTCTTCAGGGCAAGATCTGCAGCTGGAAGGGGGTGCCTTGGGGTCCTGGGGGAGTGCCCCCCTGCCCTCCTCCAGGGCCAGGGGACCCGCATCTTCAGGCAGGAAATACTCAGACCACTGTGAGGCCCGGGCCTCGAGGCCCGGAAAGAGCCGCATCCCCGGCCGTGACCACCGGCGCTACTACCACGACCACTGGCGGCTGGAGTACCTGATGGACTTCAACCCCGCCCGGCACGGCATGGTGTGCATGGTGTGCGGCAGCTCCCTGGCCACGCTCAAGCTCAGCACCATCAAGCGGCACATCCGCCAAAAGCACCCCTACTCCCTGCATTGGAGTCCCCGGGAGAAGGAAGTCATCAGCAACAGCTGGGATGCCCACTTGGGGCTGGGGGCCTGTGGAGAGTCTGAGGGCCTGGGGGCCCAGGGGGCTGAGGAGGAGGAGGAAGAGGAAGAAGAAGAGGAGGAGGAGGGGGCTAGCCTGCAAGCTTGCCCGTCCAAGGGCCCAGGTAACTCAGAACTTGGAGAGGCAGGGGCCAGGGGGGCGGGGCGGGCCGGGTGGGGCCAGCCCCGCCTTCTCAGCCAACTAACTGATTTTCTTAAGCCAGCCACTGCCCTTTTTTTGGGGGGGGGGGACTGCTTACCGCCCTTACTGCACAATATTGGGGGAGGGGCGCTGAGGTGTGGGGGTCTCCCCCATCCCTGAGAGTTTCGGCATTGTGTGGATTTAGAAGATCTCGGATTTAGAAGGTTCAAGGAGACCAGAGGTGGGGGGATGGGCGGGGGAAAGGCTGGGAGGAGAGGGTGCTGGAAAGGTACCGCTTAACAGTGAAGTCCCGGGAAGGGCCTAGAATCTGGGTCTCTGGGAGGAGTGGGCAGTGCTTCGGGGTTGTTGCAGGAACATTCGGAGGTGGAGGAGTTAAGGGATGAGGAGAGAGAAAGAGAAGGGCCAGGGTGAGGCAGAGGCAGAGTGAGGGAGAGGCTTGCGAGGTCCTGGCCACCGCGGGGAGCTTCTGCATCGCCAGCATCTCAGTTCCTAACCTCCCTCCGACCCTTTCAGGCAAAGCCCCAGCTGGTGAGGGCGGCCGATGCCAGCGGCGAGGGGGCCCAGTGGCACCCCGGGCTCGGCGTCGGCGCCTGTCAGCCTCCCGGAGGGCCGGGGGCAGCAGGGGGCTGGGGGCCCGGCGGCTGGAACGGAGGCTGAAGGAGTCCCTGCAGAACTGGTTCCGGGCAGAGTGTCTCATGGACTTTGACCCTCGGGGGAACCGGCTGGTGTGCATGGCCTGTGGCCGGGCACTGCCCAGCCTGCACCTGGACGACATCCGTGCCCACGTGCTGGAGGTGCACCCCAGCTCTCTGGGGCTCAGCGGCCCCCAGCGCAGCGCCCTGCTGCAAGCCTGGGGTGGCCAGCCCGAGACACTGTCTGAGCTCACTCGGTCCCCACCAGGTGCGAGGCCCATCCCTGGGCCGAGACCCTCCCTCCCCCCATATTAGGGCTGCAAAGTGGGGTCTGTGGCCCAAACCGGGAGGGACTCCTCTCCACACCCGCACACCCACCCACAGACACCCACAGACACACAGACAGACACACACACGCACCCCCACCCCCCCACCCCGGCTGGGGCTTCCAGATAGGGGCTTGGGTGAGGACCCCTCTGCGTGGGTAAGGGCAGCCCTGCCACCAGGCTGAGCCCCTCTCCCTCACCCCTTCCCCAACAGACGACGACCTCGTCCCCCAGGACCTGACCAGAAAGAGCCCGGACCCCGCCCCCACTGCTGGAGCCCTTTCCTCTCAGGATCTCAGTCCCCCAGACGTAAAAAAGGAAGAGGCTGGCGGGGTCCCTGAGAGGCCCGGGCCGGCAGAGGAGGAGGGCGAGTGGGTGGGGGTCCCGGGCCGGTCGCCGCGGGGCCGTGACCACCGCCGCCGCTACCAGGAGCGCTGGCGGCTGGAGTACCTCATGGAGTTGGACGGCGGCCGGCGCGGCCTGGTGTGCATGGTGTGCGGGGGCGCGCTGGCCTCGCTCAAGACGAGCACCATCAAGCGGCACATCCGCCAGCGCCACCCGGGCTCCACGCGCCTCAGCGGGCCGGTCAAGGCCCTTATCGCCCAGGAGTGGAGCGAGCAGGCCGCTCACCTGCTGGCCCTGGGGCTGCCGAGCCCCGAGTCCCCCAGGGACCCTGCCGCCCCCCGCACGGCCGCAGCCTCCGAGGAGGGGGGAGGGGAAGAGGAGGAGGAGCCGGAGGAGGAGTGGTGGGGTGAGCTGGCGCAGGGCCAGAGCAGGTGGCGCGGGAGACTGGGGGCAGGGACCCGGGCCAGGCAGGGAGAGAAGGCTGCGAGTGCTGGGCTGGAACGGGGTGGGGAGAGGAGTGGAAAGGCTGAAGGGGAGACCGGGGAGGGTGGGACCGGAGGGCCCAGGTGGGCGGTCGTGGATCCGAGACCCTGGACGCGGTCGGCTTGCCGTCTGCCGGCTCCAGTGCAGTCTTTTGTCCCTTTCTAGGCGACGTTCCGCTCTCTCCAGGGGAGCCGTCGGAGCGGCCCGCGGAGGAAGAGGACGACGACGACGACCAGGAGCCCGGGGGCCTCGCCTTCCCGCCGCCGCCGCCGCCGCCGCCTCCGCCGCCGCCGCCGCCCCGCAGCCGAGAGCAGCGGCGGAACTACCAGCCGCGCTGGCGGGGCGAGTACCTGATGGACTACGACGGCAGCCGGCGCGGCCTGGTGTGCATGGTGTGCGGGGGCGCGCTGGCCACGCTCAAGGTCAGCACCATCAAGCGGCACATCCTGCAGGTGCACCCGTTCTCCATGGACTTCACGCCCGAGGAGCGCCAGACCATCCTGGAGGCCTACGAGGAGGCGGCGCTGCGCTGCTACGGCCACGAGGGCTTCGGGCCGCCGGCCCCGGCGCCGCGCGACGGCGGCGCGGACCTCAAAGCGGGCGCCGTTTGTCGGGCGTAGCGGGCTCGCGGGGCTGCTCGGCCGTGTGCTCGGCCGGCCCTCGGGCCGGGACACCCTGCTTCCCGCGGCCCTGACCGCCGCAGCTGCCCCCCCGCTGGCCGGGCCGGGCGGAGATAGGAATTGGGTGGGGTCCCCGGCTTCCGCTCGGTGCCCAGGAGCGCCCCCCGGGGCCGGCGGGTGCGCTGCGGGAAGCGCGCGCTCCCGTCGGATCCGGAGCCCCGGCCCTCCCGGCGCTGGGCTCCACGTTTCCCAAAAGGCCACCTTGGCCTCCGAGCGTGTGCACGTTGGGTTTCCAGCCCCAGCCCCGCGATGGGCCGGGGTGGGGGTGCCGACTGTCAGTATTAGGGCCCCAAGGCTTGGGGGAGGGCAGGAAGGCCGCGCAGGCGCCGTCCCGGGCTGGGGCCCAGTTCCCCGAAGCGTTGCACGCGGAGAGGCACGGCCTCCGGGGTCAAGGGCGGCTGCCAAGGTCCAGGGGCCTCATTGGTATTCGCGGCCGCGCGGAGGCCGGGACTGCGGACGAGGGCTTCCAGCGGAGGGCGGGGCTGCGGTGCTCGAGAGCCCCCTCCCTCCCGGGCTGGGAGGACACCAGGGACCGCGGGCGGGCGGCGCGGAGGCGGGGGCGGAGCTGGGCTGGGGCCCCGGCAGCTGCGCCAGCCTCCCAGGCGGGCTCTGGGGACGGCGCGCCCCGCGGCCCCTCCCGCCTCCCCCGCCCCTGCCACGCCCTCCCGGGCCCCGATCTTGTAAAGGGATTAGCACTTTTCTCCTTGGCTCCTCTCCTGCTCCTAAGGCCTCCGTTTTCCCCTAAACTCCGTCAGGCACTCCTGCTCTCTCGTCCCCGACAGTCCGAACCCGGGGCACTGGAGGTCCCGGCAGTTGGCGTTCTATTCCCGTCCCTCCCTGTCCCCCTTTGTACACGGTGGACGTGCCACCCATTCTCAGCACCCAAGGGCCTGGGGCCGGGCCTCGGCCTTCCTCTAACCCGCGGCAGCGCCGGGTCCGGTGGGGCCGGGAAGGGGCCCCGCGATCTCCCAGGCAGGTCCGAGTGGGATGTGTAGATTCATTCTCCTGTGGAGAACAGGTGGCCCCGAGATCAGGCCCTTTTTGCTCTTTGTATTTTATTTTGAAACTGTATTTAATGCTTTTATATGAAAGGGGGAGGGGCGGGGAGAGAGCTGTCCCAGTCACCCTTATGTGCAAATGTCTTATTTATTATACGTGTATCAGAGATAAGCTGTGAGGTGGTGGAGGAAGGACCTACAGGAAGGAGTGAGGACAGAGGTGGGGCTAAGGGACCCCGAACATCCCACACTAATGTGTGACGCTCCAGGCCTGTCCTCGAGTCTCTGGGCCCCAGCTTCTGCTCTTCACATAGCCAGGCCGGTTCCTTTGGTCTTAAAGCCTGAGAGTGGGAAGGTGAGCGGGCGGACTTGAGGGTTAGGTCTGGAGGTAGAGGGGCCCTGGCGCCCAGGGCCAGAGTCGGCCTGTGTGGCTGGGTGGGTGGGTGGGAAAGCCCAGGGCAAAGAGGAAGCCCTTCCTCATCCCAGCACCCCCAGGCCAGAGCCCAAGGTTCAAGTGCCTCAGGCCCAGTCCCCTTGACTCTTCCTGATTGGGAATTGGCTTTTATACCATGGATTTTATAGCATTTTTATATAATTCAAGATTGTCAAAGTTGGAAAGACCCTGGAGATCAACCAGTACATGCCCCCTTAACCCCTTTCCCGGATAAGGTAGTGAATGAAGTACAGAAACCTAAATTCTCACACAGCCAGGTGGGAAGAGTATAGAACTAGAATGAAAATCCCGACTCCCAATTCAGTGTTGTTTGCACTACACCACACTGCCTCCCAGTCTCTGTAAATTCGTAGTTTCTTTTCCCATCAGGCCTGCCAAAGGATGGCACGTGCCGGGTGTCGCAAGGCCATTTCACTGCAGCCGTGACCCGGGGATGGCAAAGAGCTGCACGCTTCCCAGGAATGAGCATTCTCCGGGCCGCCACGGGCCTCAGCTCCGGGGTTTGGGCGGCAGCCTTCCATCAGAACCCCGTAAGTGGGTCTAACACCTGCCCCATGGCCTCCTTCAGTAGGGCAAGGGCTCTGGCATTGTTTTTTGTTGCAGATGCCACCAGCGAGTCAGGAAATCCTGCATGAGCTGCCAGTGGACTGAAAAGTTAATTCCCAGGGTCTCTGAGACAGTATTAAGTGTGAGAACAGGGATCACAGATGGCACCAGGCTGGGCACTGCCATTCTTTTCTTTTCCTTCATGCATGTTGCTTTCAGATCCAGAATGAGTATTTTACCATTTTTACTACTCTGCCTGTTCAAAAACAGTAGGCAAAATTGGGGCGACCTATTCTGGTCACCCAAGCCCGCCGCCGAAGTTCAGGTAAGCCGGGACCAAGAGCCGGTTTGGAATGGCTTTTTCCTCTTGACAGGGAGAGAGGCCTTAGACAGGAGTGAATGTCTTCACTGAGAGGCAGCCCCAAGCACTTCAGGGGTTCTCAAAGTGTGGCCAGGGACCCTTAACATCAGCATTGCGTTAGGAACCTCCTAGAAATGCAAATCCTAGGGCCCCCATCTCCATGAATCAGAAACTGGGGTGGCACCCAGCCAGTCCTTTCTGATAAGTCCTCCAACGATCATGAAACTGAAGATTGAAGCCCCAGTGATCGAAGGGCCACTGTACTGATTTCGGCTTTGACTGCGGCCATGGCCTTGTGGGCTAGAGGTCAGGGGGGTTAGGTGGGCCTCCTCTCTATGTGCCTCCTCCTTGCCTTGGGAGTCTGACATGAGCAGGTGAAGTTTCTTCATGAAGTTTTTGTTAATGGTATGCTTGCTATTATGGCCAATATGTAAATGTTACTCTGAATCCATATTTATATACCATGTTAGTGACATTACTCGAACATTTGTATGTGTATTTGTGAAGTTGTTTGCATCAGTTATTTTTTAAAAATTTCAGCCTAAGTTTTCTAAGAGGTATGTTGAATAAATTTTTAAAATCCAGCTTAAGGGTCATGGCAGCCTTAGTTTTGGGGGAAGAATAAATCGGAAGTGATACAGCTCTTGCAGCAAAGACCTGCTGTATGTAGTTTCCGCTCTCCGCAGTGACGGACTCCAGCACAGTGGCTGGGATTCACAGGCCGCTTCCCGTCGCGGGCAGGAAACCCTCCTAGGTTGGTGTGAGGCCGAACTGGGACAACAGACCCTCTGGCCCCTTCCACTCCTCATCTTCCTCCCAAGGCCACCTCTCAGAGGGTCTCTGTGATCTTTCAGAAACCAAACGCACAGCTTTGCTCTACTATGGAAATTCTGCAGCCTTGGGAACCATGACCAGTATCAACTAGTAGTCGCTTCTGAAAGCCTCAAAAGCGGAGTGGGGCCGGGGGCCGGTGGGGGCCTGGTTCTTACTCTACCCAAACTGTGTATAAAGAATAAAGTTAGCAGAACGACACCAGTCACTGTGGGTTTTTTTTTCCATTTTTTTTTATTAATACCACATCAATTTGCAGTTTTACAGGAACGAAGATTCAAGTTCCGTAGGTGCTACTGTATTTTTATGTTGCACGCACATACACGCACACAGTTTCATTAGTAATAGTTCACCTATGGGTTTTTCTTTAAAAAAAAAAAAAAAGAAAAGAAAATTCCTGTGTGGCACAAAGATCTGTCCAATCACCTAAACACAGCAGTAACAAAACAGAGGATCTAGGTGTGGGGGCTTCCAGTGCAGAAAAGGGTCCTTTGGAGGGGAAGCCCAAAAAGCTGATCAGTGCACTGACTTCCTGGGA
The DNA here is from genome assembly GCF_003009895.1 of Hyaena hyaena. Classification (NCBI taxonomy): domain Eukaryota; kingdom Metazoa; phylum Chordata; class Mammalia; order Carnivora; family Hyaenidae; genus Hyaena; species Hyaena hyaena. Next base: position 345,959 of record NW_024081263.1, read on the forward strand.
GGGCATAAGGTAGGATGCAGAGAACATGTTTCCGACTCCGACATGAACTCAGCTTAAAAACTCAAAAGGAAAGAGGGCTGAGAAAATAGGAAAATGGAGTAAGGCAAGGGTACCTTTTACCCATCTAAATGCTGAAGTAACTTCTCTAAAACAGTAGAAAGAAAATTTCCACTACCTTCTACAGAGTTGCACTGCTTTGGGACCATCAAACACGAGCCCTTATTTTAAAGTCACCAGCGCACATTCCCTCATGACTAGGAGTTTACAACCTGAAGGAATTCAGATGACTTTTCTTCCAAGCTGACTGAATTTTCACGTTGGAAGGGGACAAAGACACAGATCGGTCTCAACAGGAATCAAGATTCCTGATCGCCCTCCCTCTGACGTCGGTCTGGGTTGTTCCGTTAGCTTCCAATTGTGCACGGAGCCCGGCAGCACAAGCTGGCCCTGCGCGGTGGCCCTGACCTACAGCTTCGGGGAAAGCGCTCTCCAAAGGAGCACCCTGGGCCACGCAGGGGCGCGATACAACATTTAAGGCGCCTGAAGACACAGGAGCCCTCAAAGGGTAACGCATGCCTGCGAGTGGGCCTCAAAGTCAAAGCTCCCTGTGAACCACAGAACGCACTTCCTTACACTGCCCTGCGGCCCCTCCACCACACACAAGCCCCTCTCAAGACAGCTTGGCTTTGGTGCTTAGGGTAAGATGAGGAGCACAGGTTAAGGATGTAGCGCGGGAAGGAGGAAGCTGCAGAGAAAAGATAAAAGCAAAAAAGGCCCTTTGTTTCTGTATTCACCTCTTGAGAATGTTTCCCCCCCACGGACTGAGATAGGATTACAATAACTCAACACCTGAGGAGCCCACATGCAGATTATTTTTTTTTCTCTAACAAGTTTACAGCAGTGTACAGCAGTTACAGACATTTATTTCATAATAAGAAAAGTACAACCATATTTATTAAACTCGAGGTGAGGTGGGCAGGGAGGAGGGAGGAAAGCACATTCAGGAATGAGTTCTCAAACTAAAGCTCAGAACTGGTGCCCACCACAAACAACACAGACACCACCCTCCCAAACGGCGGGAGCTTTCCTCTCTAGGGATGAGCGGGAGAGCAAGGGCCGTTACAGCCCCACTTTCGGGTTCCATTCTTGGTTACCAGACGGCATTCTGGGAATCAGGAATGCGCACTATCACCTACAGGTTATTCATAGACTTGAAAGTTCTATCATTACGTGAGGAAGAGGAATGTCAGGAGCAGCTGCTCACATTGTGGGGCAGGAAGACGGGGTCAGAGAGCTGCCAAAGACCCGGGGGAAGGAATCCCACTCTTGTCCCCAGATAATTTCCTCATAAGTTAATCATTATTTTTTAACTTAAAAATAAGGGTAAAACCCTGACGGGAAGTTGCGTAAGACTAGTCCTTGAAAGCTGGATAGCAGAATCCGAGCAGTGCTTTGTCTTTTATTTCTCCTTGACCTCCAACCTCTCCCCTTTCAAGCTCCAAGTAAAAGCCCCACCACCATTAAGGTACTGATTTATCCTATTAGATTCTTTCTTTATTCTTTTGGGTCCTAAGATATCAGTTCTTTTTTTTAGTCCAACAATTCTTGTGCTTGATACGGAGGGTAAAGGGAAAGGAGGGAAGAAAACACCAAATTAAGAAAAAGAAGCTTGGAATGCAGGCTCGAGCTGACACTGAGCACGTTCCTTCATAGTACAAGTAATAACCTTATAACTATTAAGTGGTGTTTTAGTAATTGTTGCATTTCTGGTTTCCATGTACTTATTCTGCCTTTTTCTTTGCGATTCCAGGGAGTTTTGCTTGTATCCTATTGAAGAAGAAAAAAAAAAAAGAAGAAGAAGAAGGTGAAAACCCAGACCTCGGTTCTAGGCTTTTACTTTAACAGTGATACTGGAAGACAGTCCTGACCTTGCTGGAGCGCTGTGAAAACACCCTCCCATCTCCAGCAGGCTTACTCTGGATGAAAAGAGGCAGGGCGGAGGCTGGTGTGGGATGAGCTGAGGGGTCCACCCCCTCCTCCCTGCTACGGTGCGGGCTCCCCATTCTCTTTCACCACGTGCGCCTCCCGGCACCCTCACGGTGGGGGGGGGGCTAGAGAGGAGAGTAAGGGGCGTCGGGGCGTACTGCCTGCTATGTTCTCCACACCAATGGTGCAAGAGCCCGTTTCTCTGGGAGTGCTAGGTTACCCACTGGTGCCCCAAAGGAACCGGAGTCAAGGGTCAGGGTGACATATAAAAAGACAATGGGAGCAGGCAACAGTTCCCAGCCCGTCACCGGACACCAAAGCTACCCTGTATTTTGTGCACTAAGGTTGCCCATCACTCAGGTCATTCACACACCTCTCAACCAATGTCAAAGCCACGCCAGCAGGGACTACCCAAGACATTAGGTTTCAAAGCTACGCTATCACCATCTTTCCCAGTGAGGAGTAAACAGCAACAGATACGTATTTGTGCTAACTGTCCTTGCCTGGTTTTAACTCCAATGTATACCTACAAAAGCGAAAGAGCAAGTAAAGACCCTGGCATCAAGCCCGAGCTGTGTGCATGTAGTTGCTTTCCACATATCAAAACTGGAAAAAGCACTAAAATCTGGGGTGTGAAAGGGACTGGGGGTGGGTGTGGGTGGAGCACAAAAGAGATTTAACTGCTTTTGAGGTTTTGTTTCTTAAATATATGAATACGGAAAAATATTAACATTTTAATTAAAAGTTCCTAAGTGTTTACTGTTAAGTAATTAAAAAAACCTCCAAAACCCCCCAAATGGTTCCTTGATAGAGGGAGATATTTTATTACTAATTGATATTAATATTAAATTGGTTTAAAAAATAGAGAAAACAGAGGGGTTTGGTAGTTTTAGAAAAGAGGTAGCTTAGTGCCTTGAGTCATTTATTTAGTAAAACTCTTATTTCTGAAAAGAAAGGGAAGAGTTTGGCTTAAAACTGAAACGTGTGAAAACAGATGCATGTGCGCTGGGAGCCACAAACACTTAAAGGCCAATTCTAAACGCAAAGGTTCTAATTCCATCCGTCCTTTTTAGTCTACGACACAAAGGATGTTTTTTTTTTAAGAAGCAGATGAAATAAGTTCTAGTAAAATAAAACTATCAACCAACATTTTTTCTTCAGGGTGAAAATTACTTTCTTTGAGTCAGTTATTTTACAGAGGAGGCTAAAATTAACTGGGGAAAAACACACACGTCATGATAAAATGTGGAACTTAAGCGTACTTACTTTTCAACAATTGACTTGGTCTGATCGCGGGCGATGCCAACATAGTGATCGATCTGGGTCTTTAAGGAAGGAAAGAGACTCAGTTACGGCAACACACAGATTAACAATTTTCCTGAAGGTAATGTTCTGTTGTCCAGTTTAATCATTTTTTAAAAATAGTACTGCATATTCTGGGAAATGAAAATAATGCCCCTTTAACAAATATTTTAAAAACTTAAGGTTTCGGAATTTAAATTATGCCACAAACACCTCATACTCTGTTGGAAGTAAAAATCACTCATTTCTTCCGCGAAGGTCTTACTTGCTAGCTGTTTCCTTTGGAGACACTGGAGAATAAAGCATTTTCTGAATACTAGCAACTGTCTAATCTGTGCTCGGTAATCACTAATGTGTTGTGGCTCCCACGTAAGACTAATCCATTTAATACCAAAAGGTATAAATAATGGATCACTTGACCTACAAAGAATAACCTTCTCGCATCCAGCAAGGCTCTGCATTCCACAATGCAAACATCTTTTCACACCAACGGGATTCCCATAATAGCCTTGATAGTTTGAATTTATTTTCAGATACCAGCTTTTATTTATTTAAGCACTTTTTCAACTTAGTAATGCATCCACATGATAAAAACTTAAAAGACACAGCGAGGCACAAAAAGAAGTCTCCTTCCTACCAACTTTTCTCTCCTGAACATTCAGTTTTTCTTGGTATAGGAAACCACTATTACCAATTTTTTATAGGCTCTTGACTTATAAAATTAGACTGGAGAAATAGTTAGAAAACGGTTGCCCCAAACTTGCAATGCCTAAAACATGAACTGAAACTAGTCATAATCAACAGGCTTATCTGATTCAAAACAGACATGCTTACCTTGTACTTCTCATAGACAATTGGAACACTGAAAATGAGCAGTTCAGCTGTAAGAGAATCACAGGACATGGCAGGTATAAATGTGAGGCAGTCAAAAAGACCCAAGACTCAAGTAACACACACCATTTTTCTTCATGAAATATAGGGAAATATAAACTTTCAATCTATAGGTACACAGGCTGCCTTCTTTGTATTACAAATAATTTCCAAATTATGAAAATGATTTCTTCTTTAAAAATATGTTATTTATTTTTGAGAGGAGGAAGGGGGGGAAAGGAGGGAGGGAGGGAGTGGGGGAGAGAGAGAGAACGAGAGAGAATCCCAAGTAGGCTCTGCGCTGACACGGGGCTTGGCCTCATGAACCATGATATCATAACCTGAGTGGAAATCAAGGGTCAGACACTTAACCGACTGAGCCACTCAGGCGCCCTGAAAATGATTTCTCTGAGATCCTCATATTTAACCCAACTGTAGACAACTCTCCTTTACTTCTAGCTGTTTTGATACTTCTTTACGGTTAGGCCCTTCCAATAAACCCATGGCCAACAAACATAGGTTCTTCCAACATCCAGTTCAAGGTTTATGGATGTTAAAGGCTGGGCCATGTGGGAAGAGTGGAGACATGCTTTGCTCCTGCTTCCACCAATCACAGATGACCCCTGAACACTGTGGGGATTAGGAGCACTGACAGACACCCTGTGCAGTTGAGAGTCTGCACACAACTGCTGATCCCTTGCCCCCAACTTGACTAACAGCCTACTGTGGGCCAGAAGCATTTCTGAGAACACAGTCAATGAACATATTTTGTATGTTATATGCATTATATACTGTATTCTTACAACAAAAGTAAGCGTTAGTCAGAAAATCGTTAAGAGAAAATACATTTACCACAACGCACTGCAAAAATTCTACGGATAAGTGTTATGACCCATGCAGTTCAGATCTGTGTTGTTCAAGGGCTAACTGTACTTCCGAGAGCACGGAGACATTTTCCTTGTCACCTTACCAAGAATCAGAAGGGTGATTCCATTGAAAACGGCACCAACATAGGTCATCAGCCACATGAAGACCGCCAGCTGTGAATGCCAACATCAGAGAGTTAAGTGGGAATAAGCATAACGCAAAATTTAGGTTAACTGATGCCATTCTCCTCTTGACAATGAAGTCTGCATAAATTTAGTGATGTATGTCATCAATAACTTCAAAATGAAGGTTACCTCCCCTGTACCATTCATCTGAAGGAGGCATGAGACCATTCTGTGTTCTCTTAAGCTCAGACTCTAACTGTATTTCTGTCAATGACATTCTCCTTGTTCTAAAATTCTTCAGGTGCAGGAGGCCATTGACTCCTATCCCCGTTTCACTCCTACCCCAAATGTGGGAGAGAAGCAGACATGTATTTTTGTGTGTGAGGAACCCCTATTTACTGTTGTTCCTCGGAACTATAACCTAGTCCCTGGTTTTCCTCAGCCTCACCGCCAAAAGCTGTAGGAACAACTAACCTTCAAGGAGTCAACCAAGTCTTCCACCAGAAAGAGACGAATAATGAGCTTCAGGGCCCTGTTGATGTGCACCATGGCAGCATTCACGTAATTATGGAAAGCTTCTGAGGACAGAGTAATGTCTACATCCAGGTAGGCTCTTCCAGAAGAAGAAACAATAGTCATACATTTGACAAGGAAGATCTCTTTCTGTTAGCAGAGCAGTTCTTTACAGCATGATATTCCCCCCTAAGGGCAATTGTGAAAATCTGTAGGGACACTTTTTGCTGTCATGGGGTGGGGAGAGGGCACCACTGTCCCTCAGTGGGCAGAAGCAGAGATGCCAGAGGTCTGCAAAGTGTGGGATGTTCTCACACAATAAAGGGCAGTCCTATGCCCTGCATAACTTTTATTGCCTCAAAGGATATTTGGGAAGGTATGAACCCATTTATAATTACCAAAAGCCCAGAACATTAAAAACAGGGTATTATCCCCACAGTTTTAACATATCCTGAATATTTTCACACTGAATTTTGTTCATGCTAAACTTCCCTGAGATGCTTTTCACTATTTTGAAAAATCACCTCTGTATTGGAGATTATACACCTAACTCCAAGTATCTGATGTCTGTATTTATTTTTGTGTGTGTGTAGTCACGTCCAAGCAGTTAAATATTAACTAGAATATGTATGATTTTTATTATAAATGGGCTTTTATCTTCTTTCTTTATAATCAGAGTCTAGTTTTGAGATTCTGTTTGTAGATATCTATGAATTTCACTTCAAAATGATAAAAGAGGCATTATAAAACATTTGTCAACAAAAAGGAAGATGGAGATACTGAGTTTGATAGGGTTGACAACTACAGAAAAAGACAGGAGGACCTGGGTCTGCTCCCAGATGCACTACAGAACTGAGATGTAACCGTGTGCTCCTGACCTGTTCATTCACGCAGTACCTACTGAGTGCCGACTGAGTATCAGACCCTCTGCTGTGTGCTGGGCATATGAGGAAAGGGAAGACTGCTTTTGCCTTAAAGAGCCTACAGTCTTGGGAAAACAAAAAGGAACAGGCATGCTTACTTTCTGTATTTAAGAAAATATTTACTACCAAATATAAAAATTACAAAAATTTGATGTTGTAATTCATACAGCTTAGCAGTACACACTTTATAATCCACAACAGTGTCATGCAGAAGAGGAAACCCGAGCTAAGACAGCTGAGCTTGTGGCAAAACAATAAAACGTATTCACTCACTGAACACCTACTGATTTATTAAAAGTAATTTGGAATAACTTTTTTAATGCCACATACAGTTTAAACTGTCTGTTCTATTTTCACCAAGAGAAAATAAAAGGACCAGAGCTGCAGTCCTGAGAGGTCACAGAAGAGGTTCTTTCCCTGTAAGAAACGGGTTTTGAAAAAAACCCAACATTTGCAAATGTTAAAAATGTTTACGGCCTAAGATTTTCAAGAGGAAAAGTGGAGGGAAACATTTGTTTAAGTCACAGCACAGTCAGGAAAGCTAGCAAGTGGATTCTAGAAATGCATGACCTACTGACTTCATCAGGACCTGCTCTTGGTATAAAGAAAACTAAAGGAGAATTAAGAAGGAAATCAGTAATAAAACTAAAAGCAAACGTATCAAATTCTGGTATCGCCAAGAGTGCAGACTCAATACCTGGCTTTGAAAGCTGTTTTAAGATTTAACTATGTGGAAGCTTAAATGTGTCCTTGGGAACCCATGTGACTGAGTGCTGTCATGGAGGCCCTGTTCTCCCTGCTCTGCTCAGGAATTCAGACACTTCTTTGGCCTTAAAGTGTGAGTTTGTCAAAAAGCTCTTGGCCACTTTTTAAGTGACAAGGTTTTTAGTTGATAGTTCATACAAGCAACCAGCTGCATTAGGCCCTATAAATTCTTGATGATGTCAGGTCTGACTTGTTGACCTACCGGCCTCAGCAACCCCCCTCCCTAAGCTGTAACGCGTTACTTGTGATACTTCAACTCACTTGAATGGATGGCCCTCTTCTGATTTCTGTACAGCTTGGATGACAGACTTGTAGACCCTGAAGCTGATGGTGACAGAGAGAAGAGCCAGGATGAGGTAAGAAACCACACTGATGACACTGAAAGCCGCCAGCGAGAGCAGCATGATCAGCGTAGTGCCAAAGACAAACCCAGTCTTCTTCACATCTCGCCAGAAAATCAGATCGTGCACTGCCAAAAGAAAGGGGACACAGGTTACATGTGGCCACATGGCCAGCACTGCTCTTCGGCTGTGTCCTGCATACCCGAGAAGCAACACACCAGTATGCCATTACGGGTGCACCCTCCATAAGAGAACCTGATACATGAAAATCAAATGCTATCAGAAATGAGGATTCACACTGCAAAAGGTTCTTGTGGTTTCTGGACAGGTTCATAAAAACTTAGAAACTTATTTTTTTAGGGATGGCCACACTGGGGTAAAGTGTCATTTTCTTTAAGTGTTTCAGCAGAAAGGATGTACAGCAAGTGTGATAAAGTATTGATAACTGTTGAATAAATTAAGCAATCTGTGATGATATAGTATAGTTTGGTCACTATAAAACCAAAGCTAATGTGTAAATTGGGCCAGGCCAGAAAGAGTGATGGATAAAAACAAACCAATCTATTAGCGTTAGTTACAATAACACATACCAGTCTCTGTTAATCTGAAGAGATCTCAGGAAGGATTATGATAGGCAGGGGACCATACCATTATCTAAACCACAATACCTCTGGGGGCACCTGAGTGGCTCAGTCGGTTAAGCATCTGACTTTTGCTCAGGTTGTGATCTCACGGTTTGTGGGTTCGAGCCCCACGTAGGCTCTGCGCTGTCAGCCCAGAGCCTGGAGCCTGCTCTTGATTCTGTGTCTCGCTCTCTTTCTGCCCCTCTCCCACTCATGCTCTGTCTTGCTCTCAAAAATAAACATTAAAACCAAACCAAACCAAACCACAATACCTCTGAAAATGAATGGGGCCACTATTAATAACTGTTAGGAAATAGGTATAAACCAAGACTGTCTTAGGCAAGTGGGTCTTATGGTAGGGGACATCCAAACAGGAAAAATTTAAGTTCTGCTACTTACAGACACCTCAAAAAATGTATGTAAAAGTTGCCAGCAATTATCTCCTATTTAGCAATGACACTATATTTGAATGTCAACCGTGAAGGTTAATTTCAACACTAATGGCCCTATTGCAGGATTCTTCTATTTATAAAGAAAAGCAAGGGCTCTGGAATTGGAGACAGGAGTTTAGAGTCTTGGTACTTTTTGGCTATATGGTCTTAACTGACCTTTCTAAACCTTTTTTTCTTTTGTAAAACAAAGAAAGTAATATCTATTTCCTAGCGTTGTTTTAAGGACTATATAAGGGTAATGTAGTAGAATGCTTAGCACTGTAAATGGCATACAATAAACACTCAAATTTTAACTACAAAGTACGGTAGGCCTGGAAGACTGTGATTGAGGGTAAAATGAACTTGAATCTGTTCAAGTGGGCCCCTTGGCACCTAGTTCTTCCCCATATTCAGCCACAATCCTCTCCTCTGAAGCCTAACCTTGCTAGAGCCAAAGGAACCTAACTTGAAACATTCACACTAAAGACATGCTGACTGTACAGAAGAAGTAATCTCTGGTTCAAAGATTCCAGTCAAGGGATGTGACACTAGGAGAAGTAAGAGGGGCTATGACTCCTGATGGGAAGTGGAGAGTCCCAGCTAGTGACATTGCAAAGAAGAGTTGGGACACAAGTCAGGCACCTGATTGGACAGAAAAGCTGAACAGAGTGCTGCCTTCTTATGAGAGCAAATACTAAGCCAGTTCCTAGTCAGTGTCCGAGTACACACATGTCACAGTTCCTAAGTCCACAAGTACAGTTTCCACTCAGAATGTTTAGGAATGGAACAAACAGATACCATGTGCCACTTGGTGTAATGCACGGAGAACACAACATCACTTCTATGATACTTTTACCAAAAACACAGAACTTCAATCCAGTAAGAAAGCAGCAGACAAACTCAGACTGAGAAATTTACAACATGGATGGATTTAGAGGGTACATCAAGTGAAGTCAGACAGAAAAGGGCAAATGCCTTATGATTTAGCTCATACGTGGAATTTAATAAACAAAAGAAATGAACAAAGAAAAAAGAGACAAACAAAAACCAGACTCTTAAAAACAGAAAACGAACTGGTGGTTGCCAGAGGGGAGGTGGGTGGGGAATGGGGGAAACAGGTGACAGGGATTAAGAGTACTCTTATTGTGATGAGCACTGAGTAACGTGTAGAATTGCTGAATCATATTGTACACCTGAAATTCATGGAACATTGTATGTTAATTATACTTTAATAAAAAATAAGAAAATAGAGTAAGGCGAGTTCATGAAGCATAAATCTAAATGTGATCAAAGACTGAACACTAGATAAAGGGATAAAAGTAGCTACAAAGGACATCACTGGGACAACAGACAAATCGTGAATGCGGACTATATAACTGATAAAAGTACAGGTGACCCTTGAACAACACACGTTTTAACTGCATGGGTCACTTACATGTGGATTTTTCCCCAATACAGTATAGTATTTGTAAATATATTTTTTCTTCCTTTTGATTTTCTTAATAACATTTTCTTTTCTCTGGCTCATTATAAGAAATCAATATATGTAACATACAAAATATGTGTTAATTGACTGTGTTATTGGTAAGGCTTCCAGTCAATAGTATGCTATTAGTAGTTAAGTTTTTGGAGAGTCAAAAGTTATATGCGAATTTTCAACTACGTGGAGGTCAGAGTCCGTTACTGTGAGGTTCAAGGGTTAACGATACTGTATCAATGTTAAATTTCCTAAATTTGATTAAGTGTACTGCGGCTATGTAAAACAACATTCCTGCTCAAAAAACACCACCACCACCACCACCACCACCACCACCACCACACACTCCAAAGTCAGGGTGTAAAGGGACAGGATGTTTGCAACCAGCTCTCCTTGGAGAGAGGGGCACAGTTATAAAGCAAAAGTAGGCAAATGTTAACAACTGGTGAACTAGAGTGCAGGTTATATGGGAGTTTTCTGTACTACACGTGCAATTCTTTAAGTTTCAAATGTTTGAAAGAAAAACAGAAAGAGAAAAAAGAAAGAAAAGCTTACAGGATAAGACTGAGGCCCAGAGATTAAAAGACTTGGATGCATCAGAGAAGGAAAGAGGGGTAATGACATTAGCTTATATGCAAACCTAGATGAGCAAAAGCCACCCTGTCCTCATGAACCTTACTGCCGTCTACTGGAAAAGTGTCATAAGAAATATTCAAACGTACCATGATAACACATGTGAATGGTGCCCCCTAGAGGTGTGCAGTATATAATGCGCACAATAGTATAGAAGGCCCTGGGCTGGGTCTTAAAAATCAATGGCAGAATTATGGTGTGGTCTAGAAAGGGGACACACTGATTAAAGGTGGGGGATAACAGAGGAAAAGTCAGCAAACCCTGGTTAGTAGCTCAAACCTGTCTGGGATGCTCTTCCTCCACAACTCCATGTGACTTGCTCCTTCACCTCATTTGGGTCCTGGTTCATGGGCTACTTCCCCCAGAAAGCACATCCTACCTAACATCCCCTTCCTTTAATCATGCTCCATATCTCCTTATTCTGCTTTTTCTTCAGAGTGCAGATCACTTTACTTACAGTAGCTTTTCAGATCTGTTACTGAATGCTTAAAACATAGGCTAAGCTAATAACCACAGTTTGCATTTGTTTCCTGATAATCTCTCTCAGTCTATGAGAGGCCCAGTTCCTGCACCTAGATCTTATCAAGTACAGTGGACATGGATTGGGAGGATACAATACTAACGACAGAAACCTGGCACGGTCTGGAAACGCTGTCCTCTGATCCTCAAGGAAGAGTTAGGAGGATGAAACACGCAAGGACAAAGGGAAGAAATGACGCAGCTGCCAAAAGTTTAAAATGGTGAAGCCCCTGGACTGGGTTTCAGTGTTCTCTGTGTACCCAGGAAGGCACCAAGAGGCTGCAATGGTTTAGTTCCATAAAATGTTTTTTTTTTTTTTCTCTCTCCTACTTTCATTCATTTGCTCTTACTACTTCAGTATAGAACTTTTTAAAGCTGGAAATTTCTGGGGCACCTGGGTGGCTCAGTTGGTTAAGTGTCTGACTCTTGGTTTCAGCCCAGGTCATGATCTCATGGTTTCATGAGTTTGAGGCCCTCGTCAGGCTCTGTGCTGGCAGAGCAGAGTCTGCTTGGGATTCTCCCTCTTTCTCTGCCCCTCCCTCACTTGCACTGTCTCAAATAAGTAGACTTAAAAAAAAAAAAAAAGCAGGGAATTCCTTTTTTGAAAATTTATTTTTTAAATTTATATCCAATTTAGTGAGCATATAGTGCAGCAATGATTTCAGGAGTAGATTCCTTAATGCCCCTTACCCATTTAGGGAATTCCTTATTTTTAATGAGTTCTTTTCCTTCCTTTCCTATTCCTCTCTTTTCTCAACAAGCTTTAATTAAGTGCCCACTATGTGCCAGGCAAGTACTAGGAATTGGAAATACAATACAGCGGTGAACACAGCAAACAAGATCCTTACTTACTTTCCGGGGGGGAGGAGAGGCACGAATAACAAACAAGGTAAGTGTCACTTATACCAGAGGCCCATAAGGATATGAATCCTTTGTGCCACGATGAGAAGAATGGTGTACACACAAGCATGACTGAAGCTAGTGGTCAGGAGAAGCCTCTCTGAGGACTGACAGGAAAGGTGAGATATAAAAAATGAGAAGGAGCTGGCCATGGAAAAAGCCAGGGTGTGACAAGGCTGGAGAGACTGTCAGGGGCTAGATCATGAAGTACTTTCATAGAGCAAGGTAAGGAGCATGGAGTTTAACTTCAAGTGAAATGAAGGTCCAGCAGGGGTATAACAAGATATACTGTATTATAAGAAGAGGAATACTTTTTCCGTATAGAAAATGGATTGGGGAGGGCAAAAGTGCAGGCAGAGAGACTCCCTAGAAGGCTAATGCAGAAGTTTAAATGCAAGATGGTGGTCATTTAGATTAGAATGGGGGCAGCCAGGATGGAGAGGAGTAGACAGATATGAGCTACAGTTTGGAGCTAGAACAGGAAGAACCTGGTGACAGACAGGATGTGGGAGATGACACTGGGAAGAAATATGGATGACACATAGGTTTGGGGTCTGAACAAATGGATGGCTGTAGTGTTTAGTGAGGTGAGGAAGAGCAGAGTGCAGAGCATGTTAATCTGGGTATCCATGTTTACAGATATCCGTTATTTAAAAAGGCAGTTAGATCCACCAGCGTGCAACACACAGGGTTAAGTCTGAGCTAGGGACAAATCTGGGAGTGACTAGCACACAAATAATATTTAAAAGTTATGAAAAGGGATGAGGTTACCTCGTATGGATAGGGAAGAAGGCCCAGGTCGTAGTTCTACAGTACTCCAGTATTTCACAATACTGAATACTGAATAAAACTAGAGGAGCTAGGGAAAGGGAGCAGAGGCAATAACCAGGAAGGCAGGGGAGGACTGGGAGAGTATGGAATCACAGAAATGGTGAGAGGAGTACTTTGAGGAGGAGGTGTGGAAACTGGCTAATTCTGCCAAGCCTGAATAAGGAAAAAAGTAACCCTGGACTTGGCAACACGGGGATAACTGGTGACCTGATGAAAGCTAAAAGCTGATGAGGGAGTGGCAGAGGAAGTAGTGGTGAGGTGTGGAGGCAGCGTGAGAGGAAATGTCTAAGAAGTTTGGCTGTGAAGGGGAGTAGGGCATTTGGAGCCAAAGGACAGTTTAAAGATGGGACTCACTAAAACATGCTTATATGCAGACACAAGCAGAAAGAGGTTGAAGATGGGGGGCAGAAGAAGTGAAGTTCAGGAGAAGGGAGGGATAGCAATCCAGAACCCAGGTGAAGGGACGGATCCTTGTCAGAACCACACAGTTAAGAAGATGAGGAGAGATACAGGCTTATCCATAGACATGAAGATTGTAAGAAGAGGGATTTCTTTCTGAATGCTTCGTTTCTAAATAAAAAAGGTGCTTAAGTCATCAGCTGAGGTGGGGGCAAGGTGGTGAAGAAGGTCTACTGAGAAAGAAAAAGGTAAATAGTTGTTTCAGAAAAATGAGAAACTGTCTTAAAACTCTTAGAAGAAAACAGGAGTTAAAGAGGTGATGGAAATTAAGGAATGCGCTTGTGATGCACACAGGGGGATATATAAACTGTTGAGTCACTATTTTGTACACCGGAAACTAATATAACAATGTATGTTAACTAGAATTAAGATAAAAAACTAATTTTTTATATCTATAGAACATTTACATAGACATTTATAGACTACTCCACACAACCAACAGAAGAATATACATTCATTTCAAGTACATGTGGAACATTCACCAAGATAAATCAAAAGATAAAAAAAAAAACCAGGAGTAAATCTTTGTCATCTTGGGTTAGGCAATGATTTCTCAACCAAAAGCACAAGTGACAAAAGAAAAAAAAAAGATAAACTGGGACTATATCAAAATTAAAAACCTTTGTGCAAGTGGCAAGAAAACTCACAAAATGAGAGAAAGAATATATTTGCAAATTATGTATCTGATAAGGTATTTGTGTCCAGAATATGGTAGGAATAAAGAATTATAACTCAATAATTAAAAAATAGCCCAAGAGAAAAATAAACGAAGGATCTGAATAGACATTACTCTAAAGACATACAAATGGCCAATAAGCATATAAAAAGATGCTACACACATTATTAGTCATTAGGGAAATACAAATCAAAACCACAATGAACCCACTAAGACAACTATAATAAAGAATACAGTAACAAATATTGGCAAGGATGTGGAGAAACTGGAACCTTCATACATTCCTAGTGGGAATGAAGAATGGCACAGCCACTTTGGAAAACAGTTTGGCGGTTCCTCAAAAAATTAAACATAGGAGTCATTATATGACCCAACAATTCCACTCTTAGGCAAATGCTCAAGAGAAATAAAAACATATGACAACAAAAAATTTGTGTACACCAATATTTATAGAAACATTATTCATAATAGCCCCAAAGTGGAGACAATCCAAATGTCCATCAACTGATGAACAGATGAATAAAATGCAATATATACCCATACAATGTAATTACGTGGCAATAAAAAGAAGTGAAGTTCTTAGTGCTGCAACCTGCTACGAATTGACTCAAACTTGAAAACAGGCTAAGTGAAAGGCGCCAATTACAAGAGAGCATATATTGCATGATTCCACTTACGTAACACATCCAGTATAAGCAAATCTAGAGAGACAGACAGTAGATTAGTTGTTTAGGGCTGTGGTGTGGTGGTGGTGGTGGTGGGTGATGGGAAACAAATGCTAATGAGTATGTGGTTTCTTTCTTGTAGGGGGGACTAAAATGTTCTAAAATTGGATAGTGATGATAAAAAAATTTAGTTGTACACTTTTTTTAAAGGTTTTATTTATTTCTGAGAGAGCAGAGAGAGAGGCAGTGTGAGCAGGGGAGGGTCAGAGAGAGAGGGAGGTACAGAATCCGAAGACAGTCTCCAGGCTCTGAGCTAGCTGTCAGCATACAGCCCAACACGGGGCTCGAACCCATGAACCATGAGATCATGACCTGAGCTGAAGTCGGACGCTTTACCGACTGAGCCACCCAGGCGCCCCAGCTGTACACTTTTTTTTAATTAAAAATTTTTTAAAAATTTTAATGGTTTTTATATTTGAGAGAGACAGTGTGTGAGCGGGGGAGGGGCAGAGAGAGACTGAGACAGGATGTGAAGCAGGCTCCAGGCTCAGAGCTGCCAACACAGAGCCCGATGGAGGGCTCATACCCATGAACCATGAGATCACGACCTGAGCCGAAGTCAGATGCTTAACTGAGTAAGCCACCCAAGTGGCCCTAGTTGTGCCCTTTAAATGGATAGACTGTAGTATTGGAAATATACCTCATGAAGGGTGTTTAAAAAATAGACAAATTCATGATATAGTTTAGGATTTCAGCACCCCTTTCTCAATAATTGGTAGAACAAGTAGACAGAAAATCAATAAAAACACAGAAGACTTAAACACTATTAACCAATTTGACCTTCTTGACATTTATAGAACACTCCACACAACAAGAGCAGAATACATACTCTTTTCAAGTACATGTGGAACATTCACCAAGATAAACCAAATCTCGGGGCACGAAACAGTTCCAATACCTTTTAAAGGGTTCAAGTCACTTTTGTTTTCTGACTATAAGGTAGTTATATTAGAAATAGTAACAAAAGATACTGGGAAAGGAAGATACTGGGGAAACTCCAATATTTGTAAACTAAACACACTTCTAAACAACCCATGAATCAAAGAAGAAATCAACAGGGAAATTAGAAAGTATTCTGAACTGAATGAAAATCAAAACTTGTGTTCTCCAACTAAAGTAATACATAGTATAAAAATGCCTATGTTAGAAAAGAAAGATGACGAATCAGTGACCTCAGGTATAGTCTTAAAAAACTAGAAAAAGAACAACCTGAACCCCAAACAGAAGGAAAGAACAAAAATAAGAACAGACATCAATTAAATAGGTAACAGAAAAACAACAGACAAAATTAATGAAAGCAAAGACCTCAAGAATATCAATAAAACTAGATAGTTATTTATTTATATATTTATAACTATAATAATAGTTATAAAACTAGATAAATAAAAATAGAGATAAAACTCTATCTAGAGTGATCAAGAAAAGGTGAAAGGGAGTGCCTGGGTGGCTCAGTCAGTTGAGTGTCTGACTCTTGATTTCGGGTCAAGTCATGATCTCAGGGTTCATGGGATTGGGCCTACATGGGGCTCTGCACTGTCATGTCAGCATGGAGCCTGCTGAGAATTCTCTCTCTGCCTTGTGCGTGTGCTGTCTCTTAAAATGAATACACTTAAAAAAAAAAAAAAAAAAGGTGAAAGAGTACAAAAACTGCCAGTATCAAGAATGAGAGATGACATCACTACAGATTCTACAGACATTAAAAGGATAATAAAGGAATATTATGAACGGCATGCCAATAAATTAGATAATTTAGATAAAGTAGACAAATTCTTCCAAAGACACAAACTACCAAAGCTCACTCAGAAAATAAACTGACTATGGAGCGCCTGGGTGGCTCAGTCGGTTAAGCGTCTGACTTCGGCTCAAGTCATGATATCATGGTTCGTGGGTTTGAGTCCTGTGTCAGGCTCTGTGCTGACAGCCAGCTCAGGACCTGAAGCCTGCTTCGGATTCTGTGTCTCCCTCTCTCTCTGACCCTCCCTTGCTCACGCTCTCTCTCTCTCTCAGAAATAAATAAAACATTAAAAATTTTTTTTAATAATTTAATAAAAAAAGAAAGTAAACTGACTAGTTCTATACCTACTAAAAAAGTAAAACATAAATAAATAAAATGCTTCCCACACAGAAAATTCCAGGTTCAGATAGCATCACTGGGGAATTCTGCCAAACATTATCAAGAAATAATACCAATTCTACACAAATTCTTCCAGAAAGATGAGAAGGTAATGTTTTCCAATGCATTTTATAAGGCCAGCACTATCTGGACTCCAAAACTATACAAAGACATTACAAGAAAACTACAGAGCAATACTGCTCCTGGGCAAAGATGAAAAAATTTCTTAACACAATTTTAGGAAATCAAACCCAATAATATATAAAAAGAATACACTATGACCAAGTGGAATTTATCACAAACATGCAAGATTGGTTAACATTCATAATCATTCAATATAATTCACCATATTGATAAACTAAAACTAAAAAAGAATTCCATATGATCATTTCAAAAGATACAGAAAAGGCATTTAAGAAAATCCAATATCTGGGGCGCCTGGTGGCTCAGTCAGTTGGGTGGCCGACTTCAGCTCAGGTCATGATCTCAGAGCTTGTGGGTTCAAGCCCCGCGTCAGGATCTGTGCTGACAGCCTGGAGCCTGCTTCAGATTCTCTCTCATCTCCCTCTCTCAAAAAATAAACACTAAAAAAAAAAAAAGAAAAAAGAAAAGAAAATCCAATATCCTCTCTGATAAAACCCTTCACTAGGTTTCAACAACCTTTCAAGTAGTAGCAAACTACTGTGTTATAGGGAATTTCCTCAATTTGATAAAGGGAATCTATAAGAAACCTAGAGCTAACATACTTAATAATAAGAAGAAAGAATGTTCTCACTTCTTCTATTGAACATTGTATTAAAGGTTCTAGCCAGTATAGTAAGTCAAGAAAAAGAAATAAAAGGCATTCAAATCAGAAAAGAAGTAAAACTATTATTCACAGATGGCATGATCGCCTAATAGAAAATTTGATGCAAAATGCTCTACCACTGAGCTATACCCGGACAAATCTGACAAAAGATGTATTAAGACCCATATACTGAAATATTTAACATTGTTGAGAGAAACTAATAAAGACCTAAATTAATGGAAAGTGATACTGTTTTCATGGGTTAAAAGACTTGAAATTGCTAAGTGTTCATTGTCCTCAAGTTTATCTATATCTCAATATAATTCAAATCAAAATTCTAGAAAGTGTTTTTGTAGATGTGGACAAAGTGATACTAAAATTCCTATGGAAATTCAAAGGACCCAGAAAAGCCAAACTGACTATGTAAAAGAGCACAGAGCCCGACACAGGGCTCGAATCCACGAACCGTGAGATCATGACCTGAGCCAAGTTGGATGCTTAACTGACTGAGCCACCTAGGCGCCTCAGGAAAGATTTCTTACATACAACAATAAACATCTGATATGTAATAGAAAAAATTGATAAATAGTACTTCATCAAAATTAAAATTTTCTGCTTTTTCTTTTAAAATTTATTTATTTTTAGAGAGAGAGCGTGTGCAGGAGAGGGCAGAAAGAAAGGGAGGAGAGGGCAGAAAGAAAGGGAGAGAGAATCCCAAGCAGGCTCTGTGCTATTAGTACGAAGCACGATGTGAGACTAAATCTCACGAACTGGGAGATCATGACCTGAGCTAAAATCAAGAGTTGGACGCTTAACTGAGTCATCCAGGCGCCCCCCCCCTTTTTTAAATTTATTCTGCTCTTTTTGAAAGACACTGTTAAAAGAGTAAAAGCCACAAACTAGAAAGTATTTGCAAAAAATGTATTTGGCTTGTATCTAAACAACTTGCATCCAGAATACGTACATATAAATCTTCTCAAAAACAAGCGAAACAATAAAACCTCGTAAAAAATATGAACAGATCTTTCGTCAAAGAAGATGAATGGATGGCAAGTAAATACATGAAACAATGCTTAGCACCATTAATCATTAGGGAAATGCAAATTAAAACTACAATGAGATTCCACTAAGCACCTGATGGAATGTCTACCCAAGACAGAGATCGGGAAACAGGACTCACTCCTCCTCCTCCCTCATTCCCTACATTCAAACACCAATGCCTGACAAGATCTACCTTCTTGAATCTATCCACAGTAGAATAAGATCTTAACTGAGAGCCAATGGACTAACAAAGTGCCACTTTGGTCCTTTATCTTACAGAGACAGAATCAAGCTTTGGCTGGCCTTTTCTGAAAGTCCTAAAGAGTAGTGACCTAAGCTAGTTTAATGAGTACTGGAAAAATGAAAGCCAAAAGTTCTTGAGAGTGCAAAGTTACTGTTTCCTTACTTTTCAGGTTATGAATTTAGTATCACAATACCTAACATTTCTTTTCATTTGGAAAATTCTTAATTCTTTCTAGTTGTCTCTACTTCAAAGTCTTGTGCTATATGAATTATGTTTTATTTTGATACATAATATTTCAATACATAATACAACCTCTTCTTAAATGTTATGTTTTTATCTAAAGCTTTTTAAAACTAATTTATTCTTCTGTATGAGACAAAGCGTTATGCATGCACATGCATGAACAGGGTAGGGACAGAGAAAGAGAGAGAGAATGCTAAGCAGGCTCACAATGTTAGCACAGAGCCCGACACGGGGCTCGAACTCAGGAACCGTGAGATCATGACCTGAGCCAAAATCAAGAGTCACTTAACCAACTGAGCCACCCAGGTGCCTCAATACAACCTCTTTTTATAACTTCACTGGTCAGTTTTCCTAATTATTTTACTAATGGCAGCTGAAGCATTTGACAACGAATGCCTGAATTCATCAAGGGTGTTTATATTTGGGTAGAATTATGAGTGATTCCTTCAGCTTTCCAAATATTCTATAATGTGACCATATTATTTTATTTTAAAAACTTAAAAGGATAGGAGCTCCTGGGGGGCTCAGTCAGCTGAGCATCTGACTTCGGCTCTGGTCACGACTGCACAGTTCAGGAGTTCGGGCCCTGCGTCAGACTCTGTGCTGAGAGCTCAGAGCCTGGAGCCTGCTCTGGATTCTGTGTCTCCCTCTCTCTCTGCCCCTCTCCCACTTGTGCTCTGTCTCTCTTAAAAATAAATTTAAAAAAACCCCACAAAACTAAAAAGGAGGTCTATTGCCTGCCCATATTAAGGACACCAGCTGCAGTACTCTCCTTACACCAAAAGAGGGCGCTAATACACACGGTGATTAGTTCAAGGCTAAGGAAGAAGAAACTGGTACCTGTCTATCCAAGTGAGAAGAGCAAATCTTGTTGAATCCCTATTGATTTTTTATTACTGAATTTGGGGAAAGCTCTTGGTTTGACTAACTTTAGCCATTCCCAAAGGCCAACTGACTTTAATCTACTTTCCAAAGTATACACCTAAAAGGAAGAAAGGTTGTTGAATGCTTATTATGAAAAGAAATAAATGGATAAGAAATTTTAAGTTTTAGCAGTTAATCAGCTTTAATTTCATTTTGAGGACTAAATCTCCTTGTGGCACTTGGGTGGCTCAGTGGTTAAGCATCTGACTTTGGCTCAGGTCATGATCTCAAGGTTCACAAGTTCGAGCCCTGCATTGGGCTCTGTGCTGACGGCTTGGAGCCTGGAGCCTGCTTTGGATTCTGTGACTCCCCCTCTCTCTGCCCCTCCCCTGTTCACATTCTCTCTCTCAAAAATAAATAAACATTAAAAAAAAAAAAAGAATAAACCTCCAACTCAATCTGTACAACTTGTTCTATATTCCATGTATTAGTTTTTCAAACTTTGTGAATATATATCTCTAAGCAAATTGAAATGTGGCTGAAAAAAAAATGTGAGGCCTTATGATCACAAAAGGGAAACAGGGAATTAAGATTTTGCTATGAACAATTATTTACGTAAAGAAAAATGCAAAGATATGTTCATACTGATTATCTTCTTTGGTTACTCTTACATTAATAGCTCATAATAAATGAAGCCACTTTTTGGGTTGTAAAAGACGTGAGATTCAAATTTGGTGACTGCCAAGACAGGTTAATAGTCTGCCCTGCTACAGATTTACCCTTTACCAAAGACATTCCCTTCAAAAAGGCACAGAAGGATCACTGAATAACAGACCTAAATGCTTTTGTCCACGAATCTACTTTAGCTTGAACGAAGTTTAGCGTTTATTATTTTTCTTTTGATATAAAATTTATATACACTGAAATACACAACACATTCACTGATTTTGCATGCATACACCTATGTAACTCCATCAAGTTATAAAATATCATCACCCAAAAACTTTCTTCATGTTTCTTCCCAGCCAACATCCCAAGAAGTTAACAAGTGCTGATTCTTTTTCCTACATAGACCAGTTTGCTTTTTCTATAATTACACCTAAATGGAATCACGCAGTATGACATTTTTTGTACTATTTCTTTCACTTGGCATAACTTCTGAGATTTATCCATATTGCCACAAGTATCAAAAGATAACTAGCTACATCACAGGTTATCTACTCCCTTGTTGATGGACCACTGGCTATTTCCAGTTTTGAGCTACGATAAATAAAACTGCTATGAACGTTAACAAGTTTTTGTATGAATATATTTAGATTTCTCTACAGGGGAATTACAAGTTCATAGCGTAGCTGCATGTTTAGGTCGCTAAGAAACTGACCAACTTTTCTCCAAAGTATTTGTACATTCTTACCAATAATTTATGAGCATCTCAGTTGTTCCACATCCTTGTCAACATTAGGTGTTGTCAGTCTTTAGTTCCAGCCACTCAGATGGATGTTCAATGATATCTTATTTTCATTTTAATTATGTGAAGACTTCCACGTTGAACATTTTGTTGGATTACTGGTCATTTGTACATCTTCTTTGGTGGGATGCCAGAATCTTTTCTGCTTAGTTTTCTTTTATAATGTCTGTCCTTTTACTGCTGAAATGTAGTGTTTAGAATTTTCTAGATACTAGTCCTTCATGAGACACATGGTTTTTAAATACTTTCTCCCAGCCAATGGTTTGCCTATTAGTGGCATTTTTTAATGTGCAGGTTTTAAGTTCAAACTTAAGTCTTTATTTATCGAGTTCTTATTTTATGACTAGTTCACTGTATGGTGCAAGAAACTTTTGCCTAAACCCCCAAGTCATAAAGATATTCTATGCTTTTTTCTAAAAAGTTTTATAGTTTTAGTTTCTGTGTTCAAGTCTCTGATCCATTTTAATTTTTCATGTCATGTGAAGTAGGGATTGTGGTAGATACAATGCTAAGATGGCTCCTGAGCCTCTTGCTCATTGGTGTATATGTCCTGTACAATATTTCCGCCTGTTCCCAAAGTAAGCCTACCCTGTAAATACGATGGGATAGTAGTCACTCTTGTGTTTATCTCTCAGTTACGTAAGATCTGGTAGTGGACTGCAGAGAAATTCTCCTTACAGCTTTGAAGAAGTAAGCTACCATGTGATGAGGGGGTGACGAGACTAGGAGTGGAGTATGGCTCCCAGCTCCCAACCAGCAACCAAGAAAACGGGATCTGGCCCTACAACCTCCTGAACTCTGCCAATCTGTGAAGAGAACGCCAAGTCTCACATAAGATCACAATCCTGTTCACACCTGGTGTTTTCAGAGCACACTTTATTTCAGCTAACCTGTGCCCAGACTTCTGATCCATGAAAACTGTGAGATAATAAATTGTTGACTTAAGTTCCTAAATTTGCGACAAACTGTTATTTCTGAAATCTTTGTTTCTTAGACCTATTTTCTGACTCTTTTGCAAGTACATTGTCTTTATTACTGGAGTTTTATAATGTCTTAAAGTGAGTATTCCAAGTCTTCCAACTTTGTTCTTTTTCAAAATTGCTTTGGATTTTCTAGGTTCTGTGTATTCCCATAGCCATTTTAGAATGACCCTATCAATTTCTATAGAAAAAATTCTCCTGGGATTTTGAATTGTATTGAATCCATTGATGAATCTGGGTAGGACTGACATCCTAACAATACTGAGGCTTCCAATCCATGAATAGGAAATAGCATAGCTTTCCTGTTAGACAGTTCTTGAACTTTTCACTTTTGCAGCTTTCAATACAGAGGACTTGCAGATATTTTGTTAAATTTATTCCTATCTTATGCTTTTGGTGCTACTGTAAATGCTATTGTTTTAAAATTTCATTTTCTGGGGATGCTTGGGTGGCTGTTGGTTGAGCGTCTGATTCTTGACTGTGGTCAGGACATGATCTCATGGTTTCATGAGTTCAAGCCCTGTGTAGGGCACTGCAATGACAGCTGGAGCCTGCTTGGAAGTTTCTTCCTCACTCTACGCCTCCCCCACTTGAGCTCTCTCTCTCTCTCGGCCATAGCACCATCGTCTTGGAAACCTCTGCACCATGAAAGCCAAGTTAGGAAGAATCGAATGTACAGGCCATAGGCTAAAGTGTAAAAGAAAGATGAGGCCGAGATCCAAGTAAACCACTAGCTTATGCACCCATGGAAGCTACAGGGGCAGAAATAAGGAAAGCCAGAGGCCAGGGACACTGGTACAATTTTTTGGACTGCATGTCTACTTTCTAGAGCTTGTTTCAATGGATCTAGAACATCCTTTGCCATCTGATCATACGACCACCTTTGAGAGACCTGCCTTGCTTATATAAAAACAGTCCTTTTTATCCTTTGCCTTGGACTTGTGACTGACATCATACTTAATGCCAAAATATTTCAAAACTAATTCTATTTTCACTTGTGGCTGAATGTAACACGTATATAATAGTCTCTTCCACTGTCTTAACTGAGAAAAAGAAAAAGATAAAATTTCATTCTCTGATTATTTGCTACCAGCATATAACAAATTAAACTGAGTTTTGTGCATTAGCCTAATATCCTGTAACCTTGCTAAATTCCACTTATTAGTTGATAGTTGTTTTGTAAATTCCTTAGGATTCTCTATGTAAACAATCATGTCAACTGTAAATTAAGACAGTTTAACAACCTCTTTTCCAGTCTTCATTCTTTTTACTTCTATTTCTTGTCATAATTCAATGGGTAGGATGGATCTCCAGTGTGATGTTGAATACAAACAGTGAGAGTGAGCATTCCTGCCTCATAACCAATCTCAATCAAGGGGAAAGCGTTCAGTATTTTGGCATTAAGTATGATGTCAGCTGTAGTTTTCAAGAGATGTCATTTATTAGCCTAAAGAGATTACCCTCTATTCCTAGTTTGCTGAAAATTTTGATCAGAAAAAGGATGTTGAGGTTTTTCAAATGCCTTTTCGGTAATTGACTGAAATAATCAATTTTCCTATTATGTCAACCTTATAAGTTACACTGATTCTCCAATCTTAAAAAAGGCTTGTATTCCTGAAACAAACTGTACTTAGCCATGGTGTATTAACCTCATGATACATTGCTGGATTGATTTACTAATATTTTGTGAAGGATTTCTCATTTTTTTAAAAGGATTTCTCATTTTATTATGTTCATGAGGGATATTAGTCTATAATTTCCTTTGCAATGTCTTTGTCCGGTTTTGGTACTACTATATACTTGTCTAAGAGTTGGAAAGTGTTTTCTCCTCCTTTTTCCTTAAATGCTTGAAAAAGTCCCAGTAAAACCTCTGGACCTGAACTTTTTCGCGTGAGAGATTTTTGATAATGAATTTAACAGAAACTGTGTTAGTTTAAGCAAGTTGTTTTTTTGCAAGGAGCTTGTCCATTTCATCTAAGTTGATAAAGTTGTTGGCCTAAAGCTGTTCATAATATTCTATTATCCTTTTAACATCTGTAGGATCTGAAGTGGTAATCCCTTTTTCATGCTTGGGATTGGTAATCTGGTTCTGTTCTCTTCTTGATCAGTTAAAAAATCAATTTTGCTTATCTTTTCCAGGAACTAAACTTTGGCTGTGTTAATTTTGTTTTTAATTCCGTTGATTTCTGCTCTTATTTTTAATATTTTTTTAACTTAAAAAATATTTCTAATGTTTAGACAGCACATGAACAGGGGAGGGGCAGAGAGAGAGGGAGACACAGAATCTGAAGGAGGCTCCAGGCTCCTCAGCACAGAGCCCGACGCAAACTCACGAACCATGAGATCACGACCAAAGCTGAAGTTGGACGTTTAACTGAATGAGCCACCTAGGCGCCCCTACTTTGCTCTTCTTTTTCTAGTTTTTAAAAAAATATTTTATTTTTTTAAACATTTTTTAAAAATTTTTATCTATTTCTAGGAGAGAGAGAGAGAGACAGCGTGAACAGGGGAGGGTCAGAGAGAGAGGGAGACACAGACTCCGAAATAGGCTCCAGGCTCAGAGCTGGCAGTCAGCACAGAGCCCGACGAGGGGCAAAAACCCAAAAACCGAGAGATCATGACCTAAGCGAAAGTGGGACGCTTAACCGACCAAGCCACCCAGGCACCCCCTAAACATTTTATTTTTAAGTAATCTCTATACCCAACATGGGGCTCAAACTTACAACCCCTAGATCAAGAGCTGCATGCTCTACTGAGTCAACCAGCTGGTGCCTCCTTTTCTAGCTTTTTAAATTGAAACCTTAAATCACTGAATGTAGATATTTTTCTTCTCTAATATCAGCATTAAGAGCTATACGTTTCTTTCTGTTTTGCACTCCAGAAGTTTGATATATTTTCACTATCCTTCTGTTTATAGTCTTAAAATTTTTTCTTGTGATTTCCTTCCTGAGCTGTGGATTATGTAAATGTGTCTTGCTTAATTTTTAAATACTTACTTAGGAATTTTCTTAGGTATCTTATTTTCATTTAAGATTTAATTTCATTATGGTCTTAGAATGTATTTTGTATGATTTTAATCTTTTAAGTTCACTAGTTTTTTTTTTTATGGCCTAGCATATGGTCTACATTGGCAAATTTATTTCTTGTCCACTTGCAAAAATAGTGTGTATCCTGCCATTGTGGGGTACAGTGTTCTATTAATATTACCTAGGTCAAAGTGGTTGATTACAGTGCTTAGGTCTGTGTGTGTGCATAGGTGTGTGTAGGTTGGTCTATCAACTGCTGAGAAAGAGGTATTAAATCTTCCAGGGGTACCTGGGTGGCTCAGTCAGATAACTGTGTGATTCTTGATTTTGGCCCAGGCCATGATCTCATGATTCATGAGACTGGGTCCAATACTGGGCTCCACGCTGACAGCACAGTGCCTGCTTGAGATTGTCTCTCCCCCTCTTTCTGCCCCTCCATTGCCCACATGTAAGCTCTCAAAAGAAACAAACTTAAAAAAAACCCAAAACCCTTCCAATTAGGATTATAGAATTGCCTATTTCTCTCAAGTCTGAAATTTTTGCTTTATATATTTTGAAGCTGTTATTAGGCACATACACATTTAGGACTCTGACGATTTCTTGATACCTTTTATCATGACAACATGTCACTTTTCATTTCTGGTAACCCTTTGTTGTCTTATGCTTAAATTTTGCATGGTATTCATTTATATATTTTTTGGTATATACATTTCCATCTGTCTTTTTACCTATCTGAGTTTTTAATGTGCAGCTTTTATAGTCAGCATACAGATGGGTATAGCAGTTTTATGTAATCTGCCATTCTACTGATTGTAGTGTGTAGTCCACTAAACATATTGATAGGGTTGTGTTCAGTCTCCTGTTTTATCACCATTTCCTGTCTTTTGTTCCCATTTTCTTTTTTTTTTAACCTTCTCTTTGATTATTTGAAGATTTTACCTATTGGCTTTTCAGCTATGTCTTTGTATTATTATCTTAGTGGTTGTTTTAAAGTACGTAATACATATCTTTGACTTTTTAATCTACTTAAAATACTGTATACTTCAAAAAATGTAGAAATTCTTCCTACAGTTCATACTCTTTTGTTATAAATTGTTATATGAAATATTACAACCTCCACACACATTATAATTTCTGCTTTGAAGAGTCCTATATATTTTATTTTATTTTATTTATTTATTTCTAGGAGAGAGAGAGAGAGAGAGAGAGACACAGCGTGAGCAGGGGAGGGTCAGAGAGAGAGGGAGTCACCGACTGAAACAGGCTCCAGGCTCCGACCTGGCAGTCAGCACTGAGCCCGACGCAGGGCTTGAACCCACGAACTGTGAGATCATGACCTAAGCGAAAGTCGGACGCTCAACCGACTAAGCCACCCAGGCGCCCCGAAGAGTCCTATATATTTTAAATTAGAGGAAAAACATTTTTTCTTTTTAAAAGTAAGCTCTACACCCAATGTGGGGCTTGAACTCATGCCCCTAAGATCAAAAGTTGCATGCTCTAGGGGTGCCTGGGTGTCTCAGTCGGTTAAGAGTTGCATGCTTTATAGACTGAGCCAGTCAGGCACCCTGAAAAATTAAATCTTTAATATTTTTTTAGGAATTAGCATTTTTAATGCTCTTTATTCTTTCCTGGAGGTCTGAGTTTCTATCTGGCATCAACTCCCTTTATTTTTTTTTATTTAAAAAAATTTTTTTAAATGTTTATATTTATTTTGAGAGAGAAAGAGACAGAGCATGAGCAGGGGAGGGGCAGAGAAAGAGGGAGACACAGAATCTGAAGCAGGCTCCAGGCTCTAAGCTGTCAGCACAGAGCCCGATGCGGGGCTTGAACCCACAAACTGCAAGATCATGACCTGAGCTGAAGTCAGATGCTTAATCGACTGAGTCACCCAGGCGCCCCTCAACTCCCTTTAATCTGAAGGATTTCCTTTAGAGTTTCTTATAGTGCAGATCTTCTAGTGACAAATTGTTTGTTTTCTTTTATCTAATAATTCAGCCTTTATTTTGCCTTCATTCTTACAGGATCTTTTTGCCAAGCAGAGAAATCTGGGTCAATGTTTGACACCTTGGAAGATATTATTTTACTGTCTTCTGGCATTTGTGGTTTCTGGTAAGAAGTAGCTCTAATTATAATTGTCATTCCCTTTTATATGTCATTCATTGCTCTACAGCTACTTTTAAGATTTCTCATCTTTGGCTTTAGCAATTTGACTGTAATACTGTGTAAGGAGTGTTAACTAAGTAGGCTTCAAATGCTCAAACCCTGCATATGCCAAAGAAAGGTCAGTCTTCAGGACTGGCCCTTGGCTGGCTCCTAGGAGACAAACTCTGAGCCCTCAGACTATTTTGGCTGGTGTGTTTTTGCATGCCTGAGGACTTGAGCCATGCTGTACCAGTGTGACCAGGTTAAGTTTATCCTAATATGATTTATGGCAAATGTCTGTTTCTTCCCTGGGGGTCTGAGTAGCTAGGGTCAGTCATGTGGGGACTGTATGGCATTCTGGACACCAAGCACTGCGTGAGCTTCCCTTGTTGTCAACACTGCATATGCTGTCACATTACTGATGGGAAAATCAAGGGCATCCCTGTGTGACTCCACTGGCCACCAGGAAGCTTGCACCTGGTTTCTCCTGGACTTTATCCCACGTGCCTTCCCCCTCTGCCAATTTTAATCTATGTCCTTTTGCTGCAATAAACTCTTAACTGTAAGTATAACAGCTTCTCAATCCTGTGAGCCATTCTAGCAAATCACTGAGCCTGAAGGTGGTCTTGGGGACCCTTGACACATGTACCAAGGTATGTTTTTTTTCTTATCCTAATAGGTGCCACTAAAGCTTCTTTAATCAGTAAATTGTTTTTTCTCTAAAACTTGAGAAATCTTTTGCTATTTTATCTTCAAATATGTTCTTACTCTGTCTCTCATTTTCCTTTCCTTCTGGAACTGCCAATTATATGAGTTGGATATTATAATAATTTCCCAAAGGTGTCTGAAGCTCAGTAATATATTTTTCTTTCTGTTCTTCAGTTTGGATAACTTTATGTTCATCTGTCATCAACTTCATTGACTCTTCCCTTTCTGATCTCCATTTTGCTGTTAAGGCTACTCAGTGAATTTTGATCTCTGTGGCTGTATTTTACAGTTCTAGAATTTCCACTTGGCTCCCGTATTTTCCTTTATTTTATAATAATAGCGGTCTTCGAATCCCAGTTTCCAAATTCTAACAAATGAAGCTAATTTCTGTTGTCTTTTTTCTTCAGACCAGGTCATATATTCTAGGCTTTTCAAATGAGTAGTTTTTCATGATATCTTGGACACTGTGAATATTATGATGTACAGCCTCTGGACTCTGTTATATTCCTCTGGAGAGTACTGGTATTTGTTCCAGTATGCAGCTAAATTTGGCTGGATCAAATTACAAACTCTGGTCTCTTGGGCAACATCTCCAATCTTAGTTCACTTATCTGTCTTCCATGCACATGTATAGTCAAAGATTAAACAGAGATGTATACAGAGAGTATATACACAGAATTCCAAGCTCTCACTCTCTGGATCTTTCCTCTCCAGGATTCTTCCTTCTATTGGTTGAATGGCTGTGGCTGACCCAAATTCTGTCCTCTTATAAGTTTTCTATGAAAGTTTTAGCCAATCTGCCAGGTGCCAACTTCAGCCTGTCATCTGACTAAAAGCACTAAACATGGAGAACAAATTTCATGTTCTCTCTTCTTAGAAGTGTCAGCCTCTTTTCAGAATCTGCCTGCTTTTGTTCATTTTTCCAGTGACTTCAGATCTTTTTGTTTTCTTCCAATTTTGTCCAGAATATACAGTTATATGCAGAAATATCAGTTCCAGTAAAAGCCTACTTGGCCATACTGCAAGAAAAACCATTGTGATGTTATTTTTTAAAAATTTACTTCAGTGTTATGTGTGTGGGTATACAGATTAATTTTTTTCCATCTTTTTAAAATTTTGTTGATTTAAGTAATCTCTACACCCAACATGGAACTTGAACTCATGATCCTCCGGAGATCAAGAGTTGAATGCTTTTCTGACTGAGCCAGCCAGGTGCCCAATATAGATTCACTTTTAATCATTATTCTGAGTACCTTGTTTTCTAACTTGTATTTTTCTACTGTAATCATTCCATCATGTAACAAAAACTCTGCAAAGGCATTCAATAATACACTTTTTATTACTAAATTATGAACATTTGAGGCAACTGGCTGGCTCAGACAGAACACATGACTCTTGAACTCAGGGTTGTAAATTCAAGCGCCACATTGGGGGTAGAGATTACGCAAAAACAAAATAAATAAAATCTTTAAAAAAAAAGAAGCAAATGATAAACATATTCACATACCAGCTGAAACTCCAGCTCTGAGAGCAAATTGACAAGAACTAGAAAAATAATGTACATACTTAGAAGTTAAAGAGCAGTGGCACTCTGACCCTAAGAAATATTTGTATATGTGTAAAACCAGACAAGTACAAAGATGGTAACTTCAGCACTGTTAAGAGTAAAAAATGGAAAATAACCCAAATACTATTCAAAAGGGAAATAACATAGATAAAAAGGATTACTACACAGCTGTTAAAATGATTATTCATTTCATTTCATTGAAATTATATATATTTCAATGTAGAAGTAGTTAAAAAAAACCCTAATGTTGAATGAAACAAATTGGATATCGAAGATGGCAATATTAATAAAGTTTAAAAACCACAAAAGAATACTACATACACATACATTTAAAATAAACTGGAAGCATCTATCAGGTCCATGATGGTGGTTGCTTCCAGAAAAGGGAAGAAGGGAGTAAGTGGGACAGGTGATAATCAAAGGGTTCTCTAGTTTGGAGGCAATTATGACTATTAATGTTTATTAACAAAAGCTAATTCTACATATAGAAATGTGAGTATGTCTTTTTGT
Source organism: Hyaena hyaena (assembly GCF_003009895.1). Classification (NCBI taxonomy): domain Eukaryota; kingdom Metazoa; phylum Chordata; class Mammalia; order Carnivora; family Hyaenidae; genus Hyaena; species Hyaena hyaena. The sequence continues at coordinate 376,618 of NW_024081263.1, forward strand.
ACTTTCCTGTATTTTTCCATTTCTTAAAAAAAAAAAAACCTATAATGACTTCAATGGCTGCATACTTGATTGCACGGATATGTCATAACATATTCTACCAATCTCTAATTGTTAAGACATTGAGATAGCTGCCAATATTGCGAACAGTACTACAAAAAACATCTATGTAGTTGTTTTTGCACATAAAAACTTTTCCCCTTAGAATAAATTCCTAGACATAATCGCTAGGTCTTTGTTACATACTGCCATAATGTCTTCCAAAAATGTTGTAACAACTTACACACATCAGAACCAAAATATCTACCTGCCTATTTCCTTGCATTCTTGCCAATCTGGATACTAAAATCCAAAAAGCTGTCTTCACTCAATTAGGTGTATGAGCAGGGATCTAAATTTTCCCCAATTAGTTATACCATAGATCATACCACAATTATTAAACTATAATATCATCAAAAAAGGAATGAAAGTTAGCCTTCATTAGGAGCTTGTACACAATATACCATAAAATAACAAAAGAAAAATGAAATACCATTAACACTTTTCTCTTTTTTTTTACCTATTTCCCCCCACAATTTTGGGCAGAACGTAATTACAGAACTGGTTTACTTTATCTTTTATTTTAGAGAGAGAGCATGAGAAAGAAAGAAGGGCAGAGAGAGAGAGAGAGAGATTGAGAGAGAGAATGAGTATCATAAGCAGGCTCCATAATAAGCCCGATGCGGGGCTCGATCTCATGACCCTGAGATCATGATCGGAGCTGAAATCAAGAGTTGGACGCTCAAGTGACTGAGCTACCCAGGCACCCCGAACTGATTTTACTTTAAAAGGAAGGCTATTCAGATGTACTACTTAGAACTAGAGGCTGATGTATTTTGCTGAAGTAGTTATATTTTAAAGATTTATTCATAAAGACAATTTATTTTTATTTATTTATTAAAAAAAATTTTTTTTTAATGTTTTATTTATTTTTAGAAGAGAGACAGACAGACAGACAGCGTGAGCAGGGGAGGGTCAGAGAGAGAGGGAATCACAGAATGAAACAGGCTCCAGGCTCTGAGCTGGCAGTCAGCACAGAGCCCGACGCGAGGCTCGAACCCACGAACCACGAGATCATGACCTAAGCGAAAGTCGGTCGCTTAACCGACTAAGCCACCCAGGCGCCCCAAAGTAAGACAATTTAAAAAGATTTTCTGGGGGTGTATGAGTGGCTCAGTTGGTTGAACATCTGACTCTTGATTTCAGCCAGGGTCATGGGATCAAGCCCCATCACTCTGACATCACAGAGCATGCTTCGGATTCTTGCCCCCCCCCCAATAAATATACAAATTTTTAAAAAGTAAATAAAAAGGTCTTCTGTTTTGAAGCCTACAAAGGAAGACCTTTTAGCTTCTTGATCTAATTATACTGGTCTTTAATCAGCATCTAAATATATCTATTAATAGAATTTAGCCAGTGACAAATATCCTAAACTTCCATAGCCCTTCTCACCTCTCACAATAGATTAAATAACTCAGTTAAGAATTACTAATAATTAGTATTTACACAGTTCATTATTTACTACGACACTATAAAGCATGGCAAAATAATTATAGCCATATTAACAAAGGAAGATGCTGAACCAGTTAGGTGAGCTAAGGTCATGCTAAAGCAGGAATCTGCCAAAATTAGACACCAAAATTCTTGTAGCCTAATTCCCATATGCCTCATTACACAAAAGAATCTGTAAGAATTACAACTCATGAAGAAATCTAGAGTCAGAGAATATTATTTTTATATTTTAGAGAAAGAGAATCTCAAGTAGGCTCTGCACTGAATGTGGGGCTCAATCCCATGACCCTGGGATCATGACCTGAGCTGAAGTCAAGAGTCAGATGCTCAACCCATGATGGAGCCATCCAGAAGCCCCTACAGTAAGAGAATATTATTAAAACAATATTGAAGATAATCTCCTTCAACATCGTCACTTTTTAGATAAGGAAACTAAGGCCCCAAAAGGTGGTATCACTTAATTGTTTAAAGCCACACTTCTAGATGCTGTAAAGCAGCAATGAGAATTCACTCTTTAATTAAGGCTCAGCAATCTTCAATCACTAGAGGTAACAGCTATCCTTAGCTGCCACTTCAAATTGTTTAGTTTGTAAAATAGTCTCAATGTTTTCACGGATACCGAAGAATTCATTCACTAACAATTAACTTACCCGGTACCTACTATACGTCAGGTCCTGTACTATGTGTTAAGTGAATATTTATTATATGCTAGGCACTGCATTACCTGCATTTCCACATTTAATCCCTACAGTATTAATATAAGGTAAGCACAATTATCTCTATATTAAAGATTAAAATTTAGAAAGACTAAGTAATCCACCTGTGGTCTTCAGAAAGGAAATACAAAGGAAATAAATGGTGCCCTTCCATGTCAGCAGCCACAGAAGAGCAGCAGTCACGGCTCTGCAGACCCCATGGTCATGAGCCTCAATAAGGGCCCCAAGGTGGCCAAGAACGTGAGCAAGTCAAGGCACTGCTGGCATGAGCACCCCACCAAGCACATCAAATCAGTGCAGGACAAGATCTGAGAGGTATGTGGTTTCACTCCTCGCAAGAGGCACCCCAGCAGGAAGAGATGAGTAGGGTTCTGGCTGTCACCAGGATAGGAAAGTGGCTGCTAAGGGCTGAGCCTCCTGTCTACTTTGTGCCTAATAAAACCTTTACCAAAGGGGGAGGGGGGGGAGGAAAATGGTATGTATAATCACATTTATAAGTCTATCCTAACAAAAATGAATCTCATTTTTATTTTAAATACTGTAACTTCATATATGATTTCATTTGAAAAAAGGGACCTATTGTCAAAGAAGTTTGGACAACCAGAAATCCTTATATAGCACCTATGAGTAACCACATAGTAAGTACAGAACTTAGATGAGAGGTTGGGGGTACCTTTTGGAAGGCTTTAAATATTCTTTTTCCTTACACCTTCCAAGACCCCAGAACAGATAGCATTTGAAATAATTTAAATAAAAGCTGACTGTGAGAAAGTAATCATTCAAATAAACAGAAGACAATGGGAAGGGCATCTAGTAACACATAATAAATATTGGCCTGAACAATATTAAATAAGGTCCAAAGCAGAAGAATGCATGACTTCTCTTAAGCAACACTCACAAAACAGTACTATAATACTGGTTACCTACTTTCAGAGCATAAAATCTCTGTAGGATAAGATCAAATTAATTAAAAGTTTCATCTGCTGTCATTCCCAGCAGGAATTCCTTTATCTTTGATTGCTAAATAGGTTTCACAAGGCCCACAGCAAAAAACCCAAGTGCGAAGCAGTGCAACTCTTATGGAGATTTAAAAATAAGCTTTGGGGCTGCCTGAGTGGCTCAGTCGGTTGAGCATCTGACTCTTGATTCTGGCTCAGGTCGTGATCCCAGAATATGGGATCAAGCCCTGCATCAGGCTCTGTGCTGAGTGTGGAGCCTGCTTGGGATTCTCTCTCTCCCTCTACCCGTCTCCCTTGCTTGTGCTTGTTCTCTAAAAAAAAAAAAAAAAAAAAAAAAAAAAAATTATTAAAAAAATAAAAATAAGCTTTGTAAATAAATAAATGCTTAATGATATTCTTAAATGCAGCACCGCCCTAGGGCCAATCTATAAGGAAAGGAGAACCCTGAAAAAAACTGGAGCATAAAAAAATGTTTTAAGGAGAATATTAATTTTAACAAGTAGTCTTACTGATTTGGTAAATATTTGTAGAAGAAAACCAAATCAAGCAACCATGAAAAAAATCTACCTTTCCCCCTTATACAACGTGTTTTTACTCTTGCCATAATTTTGATGATATAAAATCAGACTTAGAAAAATGGCACTCTATTTAAAGTAATCAGTCACAGCAGAAGTAATCACATGCAGTATTTCTAATGTAAATGATTACCTGAGGAGTCCGTCAGAAGTCTTGCTAGGACTTGCTTGTTTACCACTTCAGTCTTACTAAGGCTCGGAATAGTATCTACCCTAGTAGTTTCTTTGACAATTGTGGGCTTCTTGGAAATCCCAAGATCAGATCCAGTGTTAACTTCTGTGTGTTCTAGGACATCATAGGCTCTCTGAAGCCAAGGGGATTCTGGAGTGTGCTCGAGTGTTTCTTCAGGAGGAGATTCTACATCACCTTGTACAGAAGCTGACTTCTCAGCCCTCCTTTCACTCAATTCTTTAAGGGCTTTGATTGTGAGTTCTTCCTGTTCTAAGTCTAGAGATGCTACTGGAGTACCTTGGGCAGGGAAAACACCCAGAGTCTCACTTCCATTTATTTCTTTGTTTTGTTCCACGTGTTTGCTTCTTTGATCTTCAATTTCAGAACCACCTGACTCCCTTTCATGCAAGGCTTCCACAGCAAGACTCGTTTTAAAGTCCCTATCCTTCTCTGATGTTGCCTCAAAGGCATTTCCTTCACCTTTATCTAGGATTCCTTTCTCTCTGGTTTCTGTAAAGGCCGCTATCAGGTCCTCTGGGGAGGAATCATCTACATCTTTAACACTTTTTTCATGTAATGACTCCAAATAGACAGAGGTCGTCCCATTTAATGAGGATTTTGTCTCAAGAACACTTGGAGATACACGTGAAGGAGGCTTTGGGTTCTCAGCTGCAATGCGGTTTTCAGGAGCAGCTTCACTCCTACTACCTGAGCGCTTCACGTCTTCTGACACGACTTTCAGATCAGGTACTTGTGAACATGCTGCCTCACCCACCGTACTCCTTTCAGGAATATCAGGCTGAACCTGTGCTGCCTCAGGGTCACTGACTGGCCCTTCAAAGTTTTCATAGGTTTTGTTTTCCCTATTGGAATTGAATCTCTCTTTGATTTCTCTTTCATTTCTTTTCACAATAGCACTTGGAAGGGAAACAGGTTTTTCAGCCTGAATTTTGTTACCTTCAAATGAAATACTAGTTGTGATGTCCTCTATTACTGTGTCATCAGACTCACCAGAACTATCAGCCTCTGTCACTTCTCCTAGCACAGAGCTATGCCAGTTCATTTCACCTTTCAGGTGGTCATCAGGTAAAATCACTTTCACAGCAGCCACTCCAGAACCCAGAGAAACACCTTTCTCGGACGGAGATCCAGGCAACTCTGAGGCCATGTTATCTTGTTTCTGCGCACGGCCTCCCACACCTTTACTACTGACTTCTTCCTTCAGGGAATCAAGACAATCTGGTATAGGTTTGTCAATGTTAGCAGTTTCCTGTGGGAGGGATTGCTGTCCCCAACCACCCACTGATTTAGTGATGGAAGCGCTCCCATTAATAGACCGTACAGGAATTTTCTGGTGAGTGTTAGTTTTAAGATTTACAACCGGGATTTCTGAATTATATTCACTCATGTCAAGTCCTGTGGTTTTTGTGATGTAGTCAGACTTACTGCTCTCTTCTTTTGCTTGGGGAACCAAATCCCAAGTCAGTATTTCATTAGTAAAGTTATGCATGTCATTCACACATCTAGACACTTCTTCCAATGCTGCAGTTGTGTGTGAGAACTGTCTAGTAAGCAATGCAGAGGTTGGGTAACGCCCTGCCTCTTTACTTCTCAGTGGAAATACTTTGTCATTAGACTCTAAAATGTCTGCAGATGTTTCTTTATCAGTGTTCACTGCCCAGGTACCAAAATCATTTGTGCTCTCCTTATACACATCTTTAAATTCTTTGTCAAATGCTTCTTTGTCAATAATTACTTCAAATGGTGACTCAGGGGAGTCCTTTTCAATAATACCACCTCCTGAAACTTCAGATGGGGACAAGGAATATTTACAAATGCCTTCTGCCTTAGACTGCTGGGTCAGTGATTTCTGAGCTGTTAGCAAAGTGAACTTGTTATCAGCATCCAAGCCAGTTTTACCATCTGTACTTGGTACCTCATTTGGGTCCTTGGACTCTTGATCTTTATTTATTTGCTGTACCAGTAGACCGATTTCCTTTGAGAGAAAAGCAGGACGATCTGGGAAATTGGCCGGAACGAAAGGACGGTTACACTGAACTCCTTCTGCCACAGAAACTAGGGAGTTTGCTAGGTCTTTACTGGTCTCTTGAGGCCTTTCCATCTTTTTCACATCTAGAAGAGCCAAGGAGTCTTTTCCTTCTTTGGCTAAAATAGCCTGGCCTCCTGACACTTTGCTTTTTTCTCCATGTAGTATTGTAAGGTCATTGTTATGCATTTCAGAAGATGAAAAAAAGGAGGAAGTCCTAATTTCTGAAGGTGGCTCATCAGAGCAGAGAGAGCTCAATCCCTCTATGGTCAGAATTTGAAAGAAAAAAGTTTGTTTACCAGGCACAATTACACATTAACTAGTCAGGCCAAGCAGCATGCTTTTCATTTTTCAAGTTACACATACACACACACACACACACAAATATGTAACAGAACAATGACCAACAGTTATCCTATAAAACATGCATAAAATTGCTAACAGTGAAACAGAAAAGCTATATCATGCTACAAATTGCAAATGACAAAAAAAACATGACATACTTTTCAGTCTACTTTTTCCATTGTAAATGTAAAGCATAAAGAAGACTGAAAAGTCTGGGGAAGTTTTTCCCTTTGGTTTTTTGGTAGAGCTATTCAAAGTAATCCATAGAAAACAACTCATGAAGTACTGATTGCTCTCATCTGTAAGCTGCATATTTCAGTACACACAGCTTCTACAAATTCACTATCACAGTTTGACAATTTGAGAAGGAAAAAAAAAGCAACCACAGGTCTTTTTGATTGTCAGGAGATACAGTGGATCCCTCCTGGATTTAAGAATCAGACTAGAATTATTGTATTCTATCCAGAGGGAAAATCAGTCTCAGGTACAGATGGTGTCCTTTTAATTTTTGTTTTAATGTTTATTTATTGTGGGGAGGGCGGGGGGGACAGAAAGAGGCAGACAGAATCTGAAGCAGGCTCCAAGCTCTGAGCTATCAGCACACAGCCCTACGTGGGACTCAAACTCACATGTGATCATGACCTGAGCCTAAGTTGGACAATTAACCAATTAGCCACCCAAGCACCCCAGATAGCCTCATTGATTTTAAACTAAAGAGTATGAAAAGGTTGGCTGACTCCAAATTTCTTGCATCGACTTCCCAATTTAACTAACACTGAACTGTGTGAATCAGTTACTTTTTTGTCGTCTTTTGGTTAGGAAGAGTTAACTCCAAAAATCCTTTTAAAACAGAAAATATCCTTCTGAAAGTAGTATATTAAGTCTTATTAGCTATTAATATCACAGCAGCCAGTGATTTATCACATTGTTTTCCAACTTTCCAATCTAACAAGTTTTTACTGGAGAAAAGATCAAAACAACCATCCCAAGGGCAGGTGCTGTCTTTTGTGCACGTTGTTATCTCTGGAGCTGGAACAAAAGTAGGTCCTAAATAAATAGTTCCAAATGAGTGAATCAAAGATTCAGTTTGGTCAGATGAGACCGAAGCAGGCTCAAGAAAGCAAAGCCTTGAGTGTGAATGAGTAATTGTGAAGATGTGAAAAAGAAAAACCTTTGGGATTACTTTTATTCAGCTTATATTCTTTTTCATGTGAGGAGCTGAATAACAGACAAAAGCAAAACTGTGACTTTATTCAAAATCATTTTATAAGGCTGAAAAGAAAAATATCTTACTACAGTAAATAAAATTCCACTATTATAAAAATGCTTCCAGGGGCGCCTGGGTGGCTTAGTCGGTTAAGCGTCCGACTTTCGCTTAGGTCATGATCTCGCGGTTCGTGGGTTCGAGCCCCGCGTCGGGCTCTGTGCTGACTGCCAGCTCAGAGCCTGGAGCCTGTTTCAGTCTGTGACTCCCTCTCTCTCTGAACTTCCCCTGCTCATGCTGTCTCTCTCTCTCTCTTAGAAATAAATAAAACATAAAAAATTTAAAAAAAAATAAATAAAAAATAAAAATGCTTCCAAATGCCCGATGATAAAGTTCCTCTATATCAATGCATCTCTGAAATTTCATGTGATAGGATCTGACTTTTTAGAACAGTTTAACTGGAATCTGGGTATTGAGGAAAAAGTCTTTGTAAATTGAGGAATAATAAAGTTTGGTGGTACAAACTGTACCGCTGAGACAGAAAATATTTGAAGCAAGGCGTAATGCACATTTACTTCTAATGTAGAAGACACAGATGGTTTGTACCTATCATTATATAGTATGATATAATATTACATAGTACTCAGCAAGACCGAATTAAAGAAACAATATAAATGAAGCTCAGCATTATAGGTTAAAAGGTTCAAAACCTGGAATGTCTGGGTGGCTCAGTTGAGCATCTGACTTTGGCTCAGGTCATGATCTCATGGTTTGTGGGTGAGTTCGAGCCCTGTATTGGGCTCGCTGCTGTCAGCAGAGAGCCTGCTTCGGACCCTCTGTCCCCAACTCTTTCTGCCCCTCCCAGATCACTCTCTGTCAAAAAATTTAACGTTAAAAAAAGAAAGGTTCAAAACCCTGTAACTTCAAGAACTACATTTTTAGTAGTTAATTTATAGGTTACACTTAAATCAAAAATATTCCATGATCTGAGCTATGTATTATTGCTGAACTTACTGGTTATTATTTCTACCAGAACATCCAATGGATTAAATCTGGATTGGGGTAAAACTGTTTGGGAACCCCTCCCTTCCAACATGAATGGAACTGTGACATGATCAGAATTGAATCCATCTTCCAGGGAATGCTCAGCTTACATGATTTATAGAGACTGAGATATCAGATTATTCAGACCAATTACCTTACAGACAAAAGTGGACAAAATCAATTAGTAATAATTCCACAAATATTTATTAAGTGTCTATCATGTGCCAGGCACTGACTTAGAAACTAGATTAAGGGGAGCCTCGGTGGCTCAGTTAAGTGTCTGGCTCTTGATTTCAGCTCAGGTCATGGTCTCACAGGTTCCTGGGATGGAGCCCTGTGTTGGATATAGTGACTCTGAAAGCGTGGATCCTGCTTGGGACTGTGTCTCTCCCACTCTCTCTGCCCCTCCCCTGCTCACGCAATTCTCTCTTCCAAAACAAACATTAAAGAAAAAAAAGAAAAGAAACTGGATCAAAAGCAGTGAACAAAACAAAAAAAATCCTTGGCCTTTCTGGTGCTTATAGCACAGAGTGGGAGACAAGACAATAAGCAAAATCAGTAAGTAAAATGATTTGGTAGTAGTGGGCTTGAAAAAATGAAAAAGAAAGCAACCTCCACTGACTGCTAATCAAAGAATGCGCACGCTAAATGGGGGGGGGGGGGTTAAAAGCATGTTGGAACTGTTCTAACATGCTTTGTCAGGATACAAACTTGTCAGTTTTCCAAGCCTTGTTTCTCTATCTTCCTTGAACTCTTAATACTCCAAAAGTTTCAAGCTAGATATATAATAATCTGAGGTAAAGCTAGAAGACTAGGTTAGAAATCATTCTCTGAGTACCAGCAAGTCCTGCAATAAATAAAACTTCTGACATCCTTTAATTAAGACTCTGGTATGACATCACTCTTACGCACACAAAAATAACTTTGTGTTCTGGTAATCCTGTGACTTAATATATGGGGTGGATAGTGCTCTCTGGGAGGTTAGCCTTGGGGGGCAAACAGAGCTCAATGCTGCAGTGATGGCGCAGAAACGGACACAGGTGCTGGCTCTCACCATCAGTAATCAAGCTTTCCCACGTGTAGCAGAGTAAGTTAGCATCCTCACCTGTGCTTTAATTTTAATTATCATGTTTAGAATTTCAGCAAATGAAAAGAAGTTTCTTTGGCTAGTTGAAACCCTAACAAACTTGTACAGAGCTGACTTGTACTACGACAATGGAAAAAACTGGGCTGGGAGTAAAGAGTTTAATAAAGGCACGAAAACATTAAACAGAATGAAGACTGGAACCTACTAAGCCTGTTTCAGAACAGCTCCCATAAAGCAAAGACTCTTCCCATCAGTGAGTATTACACTTAATAGTCATTGGTGTTGTCCAAGTCTGCAAAATGGCAGGAAACACCAGGGAGTTGAAGGTTGTTGGTTTTTAAAATACTGTATACCATAAAACTGCCTGATAGAATAACTTGGGATCCTCTTACATCTCAGGAAATGTCTAGTCCCTTTGCTTTTTCAGAAGATCCAACCCCTCACGTGCATCACAAGACTTATAACATTACTCAAAACCAAAGTCTGTCAAAAACCTTGCTCATTGTGAATATTTTCTTGTTTATTTTCTGTAATAGGAATTAATGTGCATATTCATTTTCAGTAATTCTAATTACTTAAAAGTAAGGCATTACCCTATTAACAAAGGGGTTTTACACTTAACAGATTTGTTAAAAAGGGAATTATGTGTGCTAAAAGGTGAAAAATGTCATAAGCCCATAATGATCATGAGAACAGTCCCAAATGTATCCAGTACTGATGAGCTCCTTGCTTACCCCTCTCTTAAATTCTAAATATTTAGAGGTCTCCTTTAAGTGTATTATCTGAAATAAGACTAGGAAACTAAGTTGGAAGTCATAGTCTAAATTTCTAGACCTCTCACAGACCAAAAATTCCTATTAAAAGATGCAAAATCATTTTATTATACTTATTAATTACGTGGCCTTGGCAAGTTGCTTACCCTCATCTAAAATATGGGAATACTAAATACTTGAAAACTGTGAAGATTCAATGAGTTATTATGTGAGAAGTGCTTAGAACCTATCTGGCACTTAGTAAATCCTCAGTAAATGTCCCCTAACCACACCGCATTCTCAAAAAACAAACAAAAAAACCAAACCTCTCCTGACATAAAGACTCCAGATCATATGCCTTTTTGATAGGGGAGAGTATGTTAACACAGAGAAAATTCAGAGTCTTATATACTTTCCCTCCTATCATTCTCAAGTAAAAAGAAGTAATAATAATAACTTAGGAGCTTTGATCTGTTTCAAAAATTTGAGTGATGCAACTTCTGAATTGTTATTATTCAACAAATGCCTGTGGCATTTCAAGAATCATGCTAGGTTCTGTGTAGGTAAAGACATTTAAGACAGCCCAATAGGGAAAAAATCTGAAGCCAATGTTGAAAGAAAAAAAAAACCTTTCTGAACAAGAGGTTTCATTTTACCACCATCAAGGTCAAAGTATATTTTATATTTTAGTTCAAGGTGCAACTAGCTGACCAGTACAACAACCTGGCACAAAAACAGCCTTTGACACCATCCTTGACAATCACTTTCAAATTTTAGAACTGCTAGTACTTCATATATGATCTCTGGCTTACTAACTCAGCGTTTCCGGAGATGGATGCAATCTGCATTACAAGTTTCCTAGGTAACGAACCTGGTCTGAAACCCACAGCCTTACTGCACTTCAGAACTCCCAACCTGTAAAAATCCCACAGGAGATGAGCCTGACACTCTTCTTTCTCACTCTCACCCCTAGACGGTCCTCGTCCAGAAGCACAGCTTATAGGTTAGTGGTGCAAGGGTGGTCCTTTGTGCCTGGTTTAAATGCTTCTACCTACTCATTTCAAAGTATAGGAACTTGAAGTTTTGACTGAAATACGGCAAAAGCTCCATTTGACTAGACTTTGATGTAGGAGTTCAGGAAGAAGCTCCTCTCTCCTATGCCTGCAGCATTTTATCTCACATAACAAGGAGGGGAGTTAAAAACGGCAAGATGAAAAATCAATCCAAGTGAGCACTGTGTTCACACCAACTAAATGCACAGGAACTGAAAAAATCCCTTCATGTAGTGTTTACTCTATCCTTCAAAACAGCTCCTCTTTGCTTTGTTTCTTATTCTCCAAACTGCCTTTTCAAAAAAGATGTATGTGTATTCAGATGTTGGTAACTTAACTACTGAAAACACTGTGATCTAGAAAACAAATAAACAATAAATGTTTTTAGGAAGAACATCAGAATTCTTCCTAAAATGAGTGAATAGCCTAGAATTGTATTATAGAAACCGTCTGGTTTCTGCCCCCCCCACCCCCTTGCCCTAAGGAAATTTATTACTTTTAATTAAAAGGATAGCTGTAACATGGAAAACCATACACATTAGTAAAGAAATACTATGCATATTCATACAAGGGAGGCTTGAAATATTCAGGTATAGGTTTTCCTACACTTGAATTTTCTCATGTTCACAAAACAGGAAAGACAAATTCTCGTGCAAAACAGTATCAGCAACTTTCAGCCACAGCATCAAAATAGGAAGTTAGCCAGCAGACACTTTGCAGCCAAGCTAGATCCTAAACAAAAAGTCTCTTTTGTACAAAGAAAAATGTTTTGGTTTTGTTAAAAAAAAGGCTGTAACTGGCAAATGTTTCCCTCAATGCTTGCCCCAAAGTTCAGTGTTTAACTTCCTATTCCAGATGCCTACTGCATTACTCAAATTGAATGCAAATGTTCATTACTGCAAATGTGCTTCCAGTTCTCCAGGGTAGGTGGCTCCTCTCTTTCCCATCTTATTTTCACCTACTTTTCTTCCATGTTTTCTAAAGAAAACCAGGGTATTTTTCAGCCTCCACTCTTAACCAAAGGTTTCAAAAGTAGAAACCAAATTTCAGTCTGATTTTGTGCTGATGGAGGGAGCACATCTCCCCGATGATACTAAATTAGATCACCAACGATGGTAATATGGTTCAAATAGTAATTTCTGCCACTTACCCTGCTCTCATGACTGTAACATTAACCTGAAAATGACATATCTAAAAATATCTGTAATCCCTAAACTATGACTAATATACTTTATTATCTTTACCACAGGCACTGTTTATGAGCATGGACTTTGGAGTCCTCCATCTGTCACTTACTCTGTGATCTGGAGCAAGTTATTACACCATTTTAAACCCCAGTGTCCTTATCTGGTAAAAGAGCTAGTAGTGCCTTTCCTCCATAAAACTGGCTCTGAGGAGTAAATGAGACAGTTCCCATTAAGTACTGATAAAAGCTCAAAAAAATGAGCCATATCCTACATCTATACCTCTGTTGGTATCCTTATTTTACAGTATAGGAAAACACCATGAAAATTTACTCCCCTATTTTGAAACAGGGATTCGTCTGAAATCAAATTCTGCTTGATGAGAAAAAAGGAATCAATAAGAAAAAGACTACAAAGGACCTACTCAGGAGTACAATTTATTTAAAAAGAAATGGAGTATTCTACTCTCATTACAAATGTATTTAATAGCTGTCAAAAAGTTTACTTTGCTAACTTAAATAACTGTATACTTCAAAGTAGTACAATTTAATAAATATTACATCATTTTTTTGAAAAATTTAACTGCTCTTCTTTTATTCAGTCCAAATTAATGGCATTTACAATTTTTTGTAAATGCATTTCACTGAAGGCCAATAATAGTAACTATTTTAGGATTGAAGATGTCATTCCTAAATATGAAAATGTTCTACTCAATAACTGCTACATATTGCTTAATACGTTTTAGATACATAAAAGTGAGACACAATTCTCCAAGACTAAATAAATGGCTAAGGGCTATGGAAGCCAGAGGCAGATTAGTTAGTTGGGTTAATTCCAGTGATGGACTCAAGGTTCCTCTTTTTTCTTTTTTTAATGACTTATTTCTTTTCAGAGAGAGAGAGAGAGAGAGAGAGAGAGAGAGAGAGAGAATCCAGAGCAGGCTCCAGGTTCTGAGCTGTCAGCACAGAACCCAATGTGGGGCTCAAACTCACAAACCATGAGATCATGACCTGAGCTGAAGCTCAGGCATCCCTCAAGGTTCCTCTTGGTAGCAACAGTCACTCTGAAAGCCCTGCTTTGGGTCAGAATGGTTTCAGCTATTCTCCCCAAGGGTTTTAATCTAGTTGATCAAGGATATCAACATCCTCTTTCCTCATTTTTATTAAGGCATACTAGAAGCTACCATTCTTGGCTATTCTAGAATATACCTAATTACTTGCCTACGTGTTTCCTCAAACAACAGGCCGATCTCTAGATTTGACACTGAAGCAGAGCACCAGTTGGGTTACTTTTCCATCATGTGTTTTTTTGTTTGTTTTTGCAGGAGAAAAATGCTAGTAGTAATACAGGCTGGAACACCTTCAGGGATATAGCTTTTTAAACTGTTACTTTATGGGGCACCTGGGAGGCCCAGTCTAGGTTAAGTGTCCAACTCCTGATTTTGTGGGATCAAGCTCTGTATTGGGCTCTGTCCTGACAGCACAAGCCTGCCTGGGATTCTCTCTGCTACTCCGCCTCCCCCCCCCCCCATAAACAAATAAGCTTAAAAAAATAAACTGCCACTTTATGATATCCTTTTAACAATAACATTATCCTGAATCTGCACTGGTCAAAACAGCTATAAGCAAAAAGAAAAATGGCAAATCTGTTTTCTTTTACAAAGTCACTATGCCACTGAAGCCTACTTAAACCTTAGTTTTTAATTAGCAAAATCCTTTATTTACTTCCATCCTACTTGAATGTTCGTGTATTTTTCCTAACAGGAACTAAAACAATTTTTGAAGCTTCGACACTTATCTTGTCAACATTCCATTCATTAGGGATGCTGTGCTTGGCTTGCACTGTTACACTACTTAGGATTATCAATTATTATCAATTATCCCATTTATGAAAAAAGTGACTAAAAGTTATAAACATGAAGAATGTATTTTAAAAGAACTGAAATATTTACAACAGAGAAAAATGGATTTGTTCCATTTACACTATGATATTTTTACCAGTTTATCTTCCAGAGTAGAATACATGTAATACCTACTTGCCTAAATTATTTTCTCATAAGGAAAAAAAACTTAAAAAATATCATCTGGTTGGGCTTCAGATGTCGAGTTGCTTTGTAGGTCTGAGTTCTTTTCTAGCATTCACAAAATATCTACCCTTTAACATAAATGCTGAATTTCAGAGTTCCTAATTTGACCCACAAGATGCCCAAATTCACACAATGAGAGACATTACAAAGGGGCTGGGGGAACCTAATACTATGTCTCAAGTAAAAGCAATAAATTATCTACCATGCTAAGAAGCAGATTAAACCCCTGAAAAAAATATAATTGTTCACTTTATCCCAGTAAGTTTTTATTCGTATAAGGTCAAAGTCTTCCTACCAAACGAGCATCCAGACTTGGCATCTACAGATGGGACAATTCCAACTGGGACAATAATCTTTGCACAGGGCTTCTCAGACCTATCTAGTGAGTTTAATTACCTTTTCTTAAAATAAGGGTTTTTCACTGACCTATATTCTAAGTCAAGTACAACTACAGAAATGAAACTGTGCTTTATTATTAGTGCAAATGTGCTCTCCCTTGCAGATTCCTGGTAGTGCTACCCCCACAAACATATAGCTATCACACTCCAATTCACTGGCTGGAAAATTAAACAAACAAGCAACCCCACAAAGCTACAGCTTAATCCCTAGGAAAACAAACCTTGCTTGCCAAAGAGTCAACTGACTTGTTCAATGTTCCTAGGCAATTTGGAACTAGCCTAGCTAGCTCTGGAGACAAATCTTAGATAAATTCATACTAAAGGACTCTAGCTAGGTTGATGGATTAGCAGTTCAGTGGAAGCACACTTTTATACTGTCTTTCCAAATCGACTACCTCTCTAAATCAGATACATAACTGCAAATCAGTAAGTTAAATGCATCCTGCAGTGAGTTGTCTTCTGAGCCACAATTCTGTCTGCTCTAAGTTCTGTGGGTGAGTTTATAATTTTTAAGAAATGCTCAAAACTATACCTAAAGCTTTTGCACTGTTAAAGAGTCCACATACCTAGGCTTATTCTATTTTATTAACCTTTATAGGAAATCCAAAGCAAACTGCTAAATATGAAGAACTGGCTTACAGATTTTATTTCAAGGGATTTGGGAGCAATAGAAAACTTGTGCCTCATATCCCCAGTTACAGCCTCTTTCTCAACATTTTTCTTTTATAAATGGACACAAAAAAAATGACAGACTTGCCTTGTGAGGTCGAAAATAGAGATACAGGCTGAGAGGAAGAGGAAGAAACAAAGGAATCTGAAAGAAAATATACAGCGTGAGAATTTGACAACCTCACACAGGAATTTTAACTTTACTCTTTTTTTTCCCTTTGGCCAAGCATCATAATTTCACTGGGTTTGAGCAAGATGGGAAAACTCAAATCTTTATTTCCATTTGCTGTTTTCACTCACCTGGCAGCAAAACCTTATTTCATTTTCAAGATGCATTTCTAAAAGTTAATCAATTCAATTTTTTGGATCAAATATTCTCACCTTCAGAGAAAGGAAAGAGGAACCTCTAGCATTTTTAAACAAATATAACCTCAAGAAAGATGATATTCCCCTGAAATTCTTTTTGAGAAAGAAGAAAGAAGTACCTTAGTACTAATTGATATTTGCTTTTAACCATTTTCAATTGCATTTTGAGGAGTTACTCACTAATATGAACATTTAAAGTTATATACTTGGCAAATATGCAAAGTTGATCCTGATTACTAAAAAAAAAAAAATCACTAATAATCCACTAGGCAAATAGAACTACACGAGAGCTCTTTCACCTTCTAAAATCATACTTCTCTAAATGTGGCAACTTTTATCGGAATTTTAAATGCATGTACTATCCCCACCAACCCTTGTTATTCTTTTGAATTTGGCCTGTTATAATTCTAGGAATTTAACACACAATTTTACCACAAAGACACGTTTATAAGAATATTCATAAAAGCACTGGTAATAAATATTAGGAATAATCAAAATGACCACCAACAGGAGACTAGTTAAATAGTTAATGTCCAAACAATGGAATACTTGCTGCTCTGAAAAAGAATAAAGCACAGCTATGTACATTGTTATAGCTGATGAAAAACCAAAGTGCAGAGGTATATACATGTGCCCCCATTTGTCAACTGCTAACAGGGGACTAGCAAAAAGGACTGTAAGGTCTGAGGTGGGGGAGATTTGCTTTTAACTACAACCTTTGGCCCTTAAAAAAAAATATATAGACAAACCAAAGCATATAAATTCTCTCTTCAGTAAAAATAGGAAAAAATAAAAACAGCATATGAAAAGCAACCTCCCGCCGAGTCCCCCTAAATATACTGGCCTTTACTTGTTACCTCCTTTTTTCCTTGCAATTAAAAAATGTTTTTACAAACATTAGAAATATACTTAAAATGGGGAGATTGCTTTAAAGGACTGGGCTATAGTCATAAGTACTTATTTAGTCAATAAATATGGAGAAGGCAATACCAAAACAGAGTTTAGTGGACAACAAGTAGTAATTCAGTAACTCCAGACCAGACTTAAGACTCACTGCTTTATAATCATCTTAAGATAAAGCATCACATTTACCACTACAAATGAAAAACTCTCCTTTAATTAATTAGTTAATTAATTAAGTAATCTCTACTTCTAATGTGGGGCTCAAACTCATGACTCTGAGATCAAGAGTTGTGCACTCTTCCGACTGAGCCAGCCAGGCACCCATCTTTCTTTTTAAAGCAAGCATTTCTATAGGTTTCTTTGATGTTTCCAGATGGGTTCATCCCTATATGCATTTACCTTCAACATTAAATTTCTGCCAGATTATGAGTTTAAATCTGAATAAACAAAAAACAAATGCCAAATAAACCCAATTCTAAAAAAAGATCCTGTAAACTTGCCTATCTACAGCCACCTAACACTCTCTCCTAATGGAAAATGTTAACATACAAATTCTTATACATATTATCTACTCTGATACAAAACACAGATAACCAGTAACAATTTGCCAAAAAAGATCCTGTGAACTTGCCTATCCACCTCTACCTAACACCCCCTCCTAATGGAAAATTTTAACATACAAATTCTTATAGGTAGCATCTACTCTGAAACAAAAACACAGATAACCAGTACAGTTTGCAACAATATTGTGAGATCTTCTAACTTACAAAACCACACTGGATTCATAGTCCATGTTTATGCCACAGGGAACTAAACTCAAGAATGGTGATCTTAACTATCAAATGCTATTAATTAAATTGAACATTATCATTAAGTAATAATAGTAATTGTTAGCTGGGTTTTTAATTTTCTTTGTATTTTTTGTTTTCTTAAATTTTGTTATATACATTTTTCAAGAATTATAAAATTCTAATTCCCCTCTCCTTACAGGGAACAAATAAGCAAACTTAAAGGAGAAATCCCTAAAATGGGATCTCTAACACATCTTCCAATAAAACTTTAGTGAATAATCTTTTTAGTCTTCACACTAGATTTTCAATCCTCTTAAGACTTTAACCTGCAACTGTCAAAACTACCACACACACACAAAAATCATGCCACTTTGAAAACAGGTCATTCCATTTACTAAGTCCCGAATGTCTGATAGACACTGAGCTAAATATTTCTATACACACCAAATGAAATCCTTACAAACCTCACTTAAGATTAAAAAAAACAAAAACATGAAAACTTGAAGCTTCTAAGTGTCAGAATCAGTATTTAAATCCATACTTTTCCTGAAAGTCTGTGCCTTTCTTTTTATATAATTCTATCTACCAGTCAGATCACCTGTCTTATATGTCAGATACCTTCTGGAAATTTACTAGTCCAGTTTATATTTTAAAACTTCATCAGACCAGTAAAATAAGATCTTGTCCCCTTACCTTTTAACCCTTCTCTCCCTAGCAGCAAACTGAGTGGGTGAGAAGTGGAAAAACAGGAGTAAAGAGAGCAAAAGGGTACATTACTGTAGGTTTTCAAATTTGGGCCAAGCCTGTGCTAGATATTGTTGGGGGCAGAGGAGATAGGAAGAGAGGCGCTGTGGACTGTACATCAGACTTAAGTTTTTTGATTTAGATCAGGGGAAAATAAACCAAATAAATCTCATTGTTTGAATTTTCTAACCCCCAGTAAAAATATTATTCCAATGAGTTGTTTAGTTTAGTGACAGCTGTCCTTCAACACCAGCAGAATACAAACTGTATTTTTAGACAGAGAAGCAAAGGTTAGAAGGCATCTTTCAATACTTATGGAAAAGCAGTATTTGAAATTTTTATCTAAAAAAAATTAGAAATTCATCAGCTCTTTCAAACATCTAACAGTAAAATAAAAGATTTTTCTTTTTATAGCTTAGAGTTTTCCTTTTTGCCTACAAAAGTAGGCTCCTCGAAAAGGTCTTTCTACTCTTTCTCGTGACCACAATTCCTGATGGTAACTCGTATCATTTCAGTGGAAGTGCTAAAACTAAGCCAACTAATACCCTCTCCTATCAGAATTCTGGGGATAAGTAGACCAATTTTCCCCCCAAACTTTATGCCATTTTCTCCTTTTATTTTTGCTATTACTGTATTACTGAAGAGAAATAGTGAAAGTAGGCTTCTTTGCCTCTCCCAAAGCAATTCTGATTTCATGATTGAGGCTTTCTTTAAAACAAACTTTTTATTTTTAAAATTTAAAAAAAAAATTTTATTTCTGAGAGAGACAGTGTAAGTGCGGGGGGAGGTGGGGTGAGTGGTCAGAGAGAGAGGGAGATACAGAATCTGAAGCAGGCTCCAGGCTCTGAGCTGTCAGCACAGAGCCCGACGTGGGGCTCGAACCCACGAACCGTGAGATCTTGTCCTGAGCTAAAGTCAGACGCTTAACCCACTGAGCCACCCAGGCGCCCCATCAAACTTTTTATTTTAGAATAATTTTACATTTACAGAAAAGGCCCAAAGGTAGTAGAGAGTATTACTTTGTGTCCAGCACTCATTATCTTCCTTTGTTAACAAGTTACATTAACATGGTGGTACATTTGTTACAATTAATGAACTAACACTGATACATTTCATTAATTTCATTAGTTTTCCCTAATGCCCTCTTTTGTTCCAAAATCCCATCCAGGATACTATATCACATTTTGTCTTCATGTCTCCTTAGTCTCTTTTGGACTATGACAGTTTCTCAGACTTTCCTTGCTTTTGATGGTCTTGACAGTTTTGAGGAGCATTTGTCAGATACTTTACAGAATGTCCACCAATTTGGGTTTGTCTCATGTTTAGATGTTCTTCTCATGGTTAGACTGGAGTTTTGGGAAAGACTACAACTGAGGTGAAGGGCCCTCCTTCTAACATATTAAGAGTACATGGTATATCAATATAACTTATCACTGAAGATGTTAACCTTGATCCCTTGGTTGAGGGAGTTTGCCAGGTTTCTCTAGGTAGTACTTCTCCCCAGTCCTTCCATACTGTACTCTCTGGAAGCAAGTCACTAAGCACTTCCTACTATAACTCTTCCATTAGAACACTAAAAGAGTTGGAAGGCTTTCTTTGTGCATTTATGGAATAAATGTATACGCAATCCAAGAGGAAAAGTAAGCAGAACTCTTGTTGCAAAAGAAATACAGAAAGTCTATCAAAAAGAAACAAAATGGACTGTATAAACAGGAAATTGGTTACAAATATTTTAATGACCCAACTTCTAACACAGCACTACATTTATTTTTAGAAATGTCTTACCCTTCTCCAAATAATATTCAAGATCAATGTCCTGAATCAAAATCTCATTAAAAAAAATTTTTTTAATGTTTTATTTATTTCTGAGAGAAAGAGACAGCGTGAGCAGGGGAGGGTCAGAGAAAGCGGGAGACACAGAATCTGAAACAGGCTCCGGGCTCTGAGCTGGCTGTCAGCACAGAGCCCGACGCAGGGCTCGAACCCACAAACTGCGAGATCATGACCTGAATCGAAGTCGGATGCTTAATCGACTGAGCCACCCCCGCGCCCCCAAACTCTCATATTTTTTTAAGGAATGAAATGGAAATTAAACTTATTTTAACACATTTAAAAATCCTGACACATCAGACTAGCCTACCACTGAATCCTTATTCGAAATGCCACACCAAAATGAGGCATCCAAGTGTTATAAAAAAGAGACTTTTCTGGGTTAAAACCATTAGTGAAACACACCTCAAGTCCAAACATAAAGAAGCCAGTCTTAAACACAAGATATATTTATTATAGATATGATTTTATGGGCTTACGTACAAACTTTCTTCTTAGCACCTACGTGGGTATATCAATTTCTATAGGAATAAGTTTTTTGCAAAACTCGTAATTCAGTTTCCAAAAACCAAACATTCTTAATCTGTGGTTTATGAACAATTTTGTAGTAGTTCATGAACTCTGTGAAAGCTTATGTGGTACTTTGTTTATATGCATGTTTTTCTGGGAATAAAATTTCTCCATTCATTTCATAAATATTTACTGAACCTATTATAAACCAAGGAGTAGTTTTAGTTGATTAAAACAATTAGTTGCCCATCCAAAACTACCTGCTGGCCTGCTTTGTACCAGGCCCTGCTTGGACATTAGAGGTAGAGCAATGAAGGGGCGCCTGGGTAGCTGAGTTGGTTAAACATTTGACTCTTGATTTTTGGCTCAGGTCATGATCTCATGGTTCCAGAGATCAACCCCTGCACTGGGCGTTGTGCTAACAGGGAGAAGCCTGCTTGGGATTTTCTCTCTCTCTCCCCCTCCCTCTTCTCTTTCTCTCTCTCTGAAAATAAATAAACATTAAAAAAAAAACAACAAGAAAGAGAGCAGTGAATAACACAGCAAAAATCTCTACACTGATGGAACTGGCATCTAGTGTGGAAGACAGACAATAAACAAAATAAGTCAGATCATATAGTAAGATTATGACAGATAAGACAGATGGTAAGAAAAATAAAGCAGCAGATGCCTATAAGGTGTTTTTTCTTGTGCAATGTAGATAAGGTGGTCAAAGACCTAAAGAAAGGGAGTGAAAGGCTGTGAAGTTATATGGGGGAAGAGCATTCTAGGCAGAGTGAACAGCAAACAAGACCCTGAGGTAGAGGAGTATTCCTGGTGTGAGAACAGCATGGAAGCCAGTGTGGCTGAAACTGGGTGAGCAAGGGGGAGGGTGAGGCCGGATATCATGAAGCTTTAAAAGCCCTCTAAGGACTTTGGCAGTGACTCTGAGTGTGATCAGAAGCTACTGGAGCATTTGCCCATGAGTGACATGATCCGACTTATGTTTTTCACAGGCTTACACCAGCTGTTGTATAGAATACAGACTGAAAAGAGGCAAGGGATAAAGTATAAAGGAGGCAAATGCAATAATCCAGCAGAGCTACAACAGCAGCCTGGGCCAGGGTGACAGCAATGGAGGTGGAGAAAAATGGTCAGACACTGGATATAGAAGGTAGAATCAACAGGATTTGCTGATAGTTATATGAAGGAAGGAGTCAAGGAGGACTCCAAGACTGTTTACTGAGATGCAGAAGACTGGGAGAAAAACAGACTTATAAAAGGAAAGATTGGGAATTCAGGTTTAGACAGAATAAGTCTGAGATGCCCATTAGACATGAAGACCGAAGATAAAGTTTTGGAAGTCACCAATTTACAGATGGTGTTTCAAACCACAAGATGGCTATCATAAATGAGACCAATACACAGAGAAAAGTTCTGAGAAATAAGCCCTAGAGCACTCTAAACTTTAGAAGCTGGGGAGACCAAAAAAAAAAAAAAGAGAGAATTAGCAATATGAAATCCCAGTAATAAGGAAATCCATAGTCAGAGAGATTAGTGGTTGCCAAGGAACGAAGGGAAGAATGGAGAGGGTCTGCTACAGGTACAGGGTTTCTTTTAGGGCTGATGAAAATGTTCTGGAACTAGACCGTGGTGATGGCTAAATAACCTTGGGTTTATACAAAACACCACTTTAATACGATGCTTTTAATATTATGTGAATTGTATCTAAAAAAAGAAAAGAAATAGAAGGATGAGGTGGAGCTGGAGGAGAAGGAGGAGAGGAAGCAGAACTAGCAAAGGACACAAGGGAGGAGCAGCCAGGATAGAGCATGTGGTGTTGTGGAAGGCGAATAGGAAAAGTATCTCAAGGAGGAATCAAGTGATCGATTTTACCAGAAGCTGCTGATAGGGCATTTCAGATGAGGACTGAGAAGTGGCCACTGGATTTAACAAGGTGGGAAATAACTAGTGCATGACAGAAGTTTCTGTGGAAAAGCAGAACGATAAGGCACATGGCTTAGGAAGCATGGGACCAAAAATTAAATTCTTTAAAAATTTATTTATTTAAATTCAAGTTAGTTTTACAGTCATAAAGTTTTTAAGTTCAACCAATAACTAAAATGAAGAGGGTGACCGAAAGACTTTGATCACATGTTGTTTCAAATGTTAAAGAGAAGCAATGTGTATATTCGAAAGAGAACTGAATTGGGCCCTCAATCCCTTAGTTTTATCCTACTCTCCACTTTACAGCAACAAACCTTTAGGCATATCACTTAATCTCCCTCAGCCTGATTCCTGTAAAATGAGGCTTATATCACTACCTAGGTCATAGACAGACTTAATACAAGTCTTTCTCCTATTGAATGTAGCCTCCAGAGATGTAGATGATCTGTTTTACTTGCCTATCTCCCAAAGAGCTTTACTAGATGCTCAAACATTTAAGTTAACGTATGGCACAGCTTAAACTATAAAGCAGTACACAAATAAAAGATATAAAAATCAACTATTTCTATCTCCTATGTAAAAGACACTTTCCATTGTTGAAATACTTTCAGGTAACAGGACAAAAGGGCCTCTGTATCAGTTTTGCTTAAAAAGTTTTCCAGGATACCCTTCAATTTCCTCAAGGGCAAGGTGCCAACGAGGAACATGTCAGAAAGCTCCAACAGCCTCTCCTGGTTAGGTTATGATGATGTGCTTACAGGGAGAAATAAAACAGCTGACTGGAGAAAATAGGTAAGTATATTTCTTTGAAATTAAAAAAAATCATGAGAAGGCTACCTTCTGACAATTACACCCCTTCCTAATAAGACAGAAACACAAATCCGATACAGTTTTATTTAAAGAGATTCTCTCTGAAACTGCAGTATCACAGAGTAACAGGTCTTACATAAGTCACAAATATGCAGTAAAAGACTTCAATGATGCAATCATAAGCAATACTGATTATAGCTAAACTTACGTGTCACATACAATTTTTTAAAACCTCTGTTAACATACTCAATGACCAAAAATAATTCTAGTATTAACAACTGTAATAAAAGAACTGAATAAAAAGTCAGTTTCCTGGGCAGCTTCTGAATGAGATAATTATATAAACATAATATCAACTTGATAATTTTTATCAAAAAAGCTTTACTATGAAGTTTACATATTTTTCACAAGTCTATACAGTTTTGGAGGGAGTTATAAAATTCATCATTAACAATAAAGCCGAACACAAACTATTAAGTACATAGAACAAATATGTGTAATTATTGATTTATTGGGAGCCTTTATAATTCCACTTGGAATTACAAAAATGGTAAATTCTAGGATTACTGCTAAAGAGAAGTGCTTTTCTATAGAACAAACCACCTCAAAAAAACCCTGGGAACCTTAACTTTCCCTAACCTTCAGTGACATGTCACCAACTCCCTCACTACTAAACTTCATTTACAAGTGTTTGAAACACTAGGATTAAAGAGGTGAGTCCCTCCCTCTCCCTCAAATAAAATAAAACCAGTGAGTCCTAGATCAGGATGAATATTTAATTTCCTTACCACAGAATGCGATAAAAGCAATAATATTCATTTTATTTTGTTTTCAGACCACCTGTAAAGTCATAAAAATTTAAAAAACACTGATGCACTTACCAGCAATTTCATAAACAATCCTCTAGAAATTTCAATTTAGGGTTAAGGTATGCCTGTTACATATGAAAGACTGGTTTGTTTGATTAGAGTGGTTAAATTATTTGTGAATGTGACTCGAAAAGAAAATAGTATTAAAAGAAACGTTTTATTTCTGGGAAATAAAAACCATCCAAGTCAACAGGCAAATGTAAAACATACTGACATAGCTGTTCTTGCTGTCTCCTGCGCTCTTGCATTCCCTGACCACTGTAACACACTTACTGTCAGAATGCTGCAGAAAACACTTAAGCATATATTTTTAAGCTTTATTTATCTATACACCCCATGTAGGGCTCAAATTCATGAACCCGAGATGAAGAGTTGCATGCTCTTCTGAATGAGCCAGCCTGGTGGCCCAATACTTAAGCATACTAATGTCATGCCAAGCTATCTACAAAACACCTTGGCTGCCCCTCTTCTTCCTTTTTAACTGACTAGCCGAGTGAAAGGGCTGGTAGCTTTAAGCCATTAATGTGAAGCAAAAGCTGCAACACTCACTTTCATAAAGAGGAAAGTGGTATAAGATCTTCCTTCATTGTGAGAAAGATTATGACTTCTCACATGTAATTCAACTGGTATTTTGTTTTTAAAATTTTTTCATATTTATTTATTTTTGAGAGAGAGAGAGAGACAGAGCATGAGCAGGGGAGGGGCAGAGAGAGAGGGAGCCACAGAACCCAAAGCAGGCTCCAGCCTCTGAGCTGTCAGCACAGAGGCCGACACAGGGCTCGAACCCACGAACGGTGAGATCATGACCTGAGCTGAAGTCGGACACTTAACCAACTGAGCCACCGAGGGGCCCCTCAACTTATTTTGTATCTGTGTGCAAACAGTTTGCAACCCACAAATAAGCGTACCAAGTATTAGGTACTTTTATTCAATAAGTTAGGATTTACGGGCACAAAGCAAATTTGCCTACGTCATATTGCTGAGGCTCAGAATATACATACACAAAGTCATACAACCATTAAGAGACAGAATCAGGCTTGAAATCTATCTGCTTCGGCAGCTGCATGTTTATCACCATGTTATACTGCCACTGATAATGTGACGTGAATATAATACAGTCAATGTCAGTGTTCAACAGGTAGATTCCTTTCTAAGGGTTAAGATGGAAAATACAAATTACATACTCACATGTGACTGACATAATAAACTGTGAAAATGATGCCATAAAAAGTACACAGGACAACTAAGTTTCATGAGTGAGAAAAGAGATATTTAAAGCAAAAACTTATTTTTTTAAAACTGTCCAAGTTGTTTTTGCTTTGAGCTACTTTCCAAGAACAGACACAAGATGCAGCTTTATTTTGGCATCATGATATTCATAGCAATAATAAAGGACAGTCTCTGTCAAGCTGTAGAACTTTAAAGGCTATAAAGACAGTAAGCATTCAAAGTTCAAATAATGTATCTATGCTTGACGTCTAATAACGGCAACCCTCCTCCTGAAAAAACACTAAATATTTAAGTCTCTTTTACCTTAACCTCAAATTTCTGACTTTGTGATCTTTGATTTTCTTCAAGGGCAGAAACTCGGGGAAGCCAATTCTGGCCCTCGACCTCCTTCTCCAAGCATACTCTGCTGCCTGCTCTAGTACCTGGGCACTAGACCAGAGGGTGTCATCACTCATTCTCTACCTGTAGGGAGGAAATAATATCTCTAAAGGCTGTTTGTTACTAGACAGGTCAGTTGGGACA
The DNA here is from genome assembly GCF_003009895.1 of Hyaena hyaena. NCBI lineage: Eukaryota > Metazoa > Chordata > Mammalia > Carnivora > Hyaenidae > Hyaena > Hyaena hyaena. The sequence goes on from NW_024081263.1 coordinate 402,957, forward strand.
AAACTTTTTCCTGCAGGACACCAAGCGACCACTTCTTTTACATTTTGAAAGTCTCTAGGGGCGCCTGGGAGGCTCAGTCAGTTGGGCATCCGACTTCGGCTCAGGTCATGATCTCACAGTTTGTGGGTTCGAGCCCCGTGTGAGGCTCTGTGCTGACAACTCAGAGCCTGGAGCCTGCTTCAGATTCTGTGTCTCCCTCTCTCTCTCTGCCCCTCCCCTGCTCATGCTGTCTCTCTCTCTCAGAAATAAAACAAAACAAAAAAGTCTCTAAAACCAGGAGGAGCTTGGTGGAGGAATGTGAAGCTGAAAGCTGACATCAATCAACAACTGTAGACTTTTTAAACAATCGAGGTAGATTTTTAAATGTCCATTTTAAATAGGTTAAATTTTGGAATAACAAACGTCACCTTATTTTCATCATGCAGAAGCCTAGGACATTTACTTTAAGATACAGAGAAAACATTCTACAAGGGGAAGAGCTTCTCCAACAGAATAAAAGCTACACATTACAGTATCTTGAGCTCAACTTTTCAAGTAGTGCCCCGACCAATGAGGCCCACCAAAACTGTATTAATGATTTTTAGATACTATTAATACCCACCTACGATTAATGAGAATTTAAGACAGAGTATCTATTTTGCAGGTGAATCAAGAATTCAAAATCAAGAAGAATCAAAAGGTCTGCACAAAAGGGCCAACCACAAAACGGTAAGAAATGACAAGTGATTAAATCCAAAACACCAAGTTGCTAAGTTATAGGGAAGCTGCTGTTCATCTGGACCTTTGCCCAGAATACAAAAATTTGGAGGAGAAAGGCTGGTGGTTTAAAGGGAACAAGGGTTCTAAATTTGCTGCCTCATCCCTTTATCTGTACAGCTAAATCTTGACCTTGCAGAAGCTTCCTTTGATAGGGTTTCTACCAAAACGGCCAAAACCATACTGGAAAATCCAACAGAGTGCCAAAGCTCTAAATGCGGAAATCCAGGGCTCAAGACACACCTAGAGAAAAGGGGCACCAGCCTGGCTCAGCCGGTGGAGCATCCAACTCTTGACCTCGGGGGTCGTGAGTTTGAGCCCCACTCTGGGTGTAGAGATGATCTGAACAAAACAGAACACCCAGAGAATATTTAAAGCGAAGATCAGAAGTTCTTCGCTCCTTAGAACAATCAACCCAAGATTCTGGCAACGGAGACAATGGAGTATTTTTTAAAATGGCTCAAAATCCTTTAAGGTAACTAAATGCAGAGCAAAATTATCTTACTTTCCCTGGGCTATGGCCCCCTTCCTTTGACAGAAAGGTTTTTTTTCTTTTTTTTCAAAGACTGAGTTCCTCTAAGAACCACCACCTGCTCACGGTGCATTTTTTTCCCCCTCAAGAAGGCATCTGCACTGCAGATCTCTGCACGAGGGGAGCTTGCCAGCCAGCTCCCCCCAGCAGGCGAACGCGTATACAATGGAAACTAAAAGCGGCCTGCAGCTTGCCTCCCAGTCTTTCGCAGAGAGACAGGAGAAGGGGGTTCAACCAGCTCCTGCTTTGTCTAAATGTTTCTCCCCCTCCCCCCTTTCTGCGCTAAACACTCCCCTTTGTTACGCTGCGATCAATAGCCCACAGAGAGCATGAAATCAACATGTGTTGATGGCTTGGCATGACTCTATTATCTTCTAGAATATATAAGCAATTGATGGCTCGTCCCCACCCCCCACGCCGCGCCAGTGAAGAGCGGGCCGTGTTGCAGATGCAGCCCCGGATCCATCTTGGACCATCGGCGGCTCCCTCCCGCATCTTCCCGGAGCTGTTCTCATCGCGCCTCCTCTCACCTCGCAGCCCCAGAAAAACGAGCATTTTAGAGGGTCCAACCACCCACAAAAATCACAAACACACGAAGAGAGTCTAGAAAACGGCTACCATGTTGCCATCAAAGGTCCCAATCCTCCCCCACGGGAAACCGAGAGCTGTTTCTCTATTTTGGGGGGACTACCATGTATTTCTATGTCAACACCCATCTGTAAACCTGCAATGCAACCTTTTCACCATCATCCCTTCATAACCCCAGCTAGCTCTTTCTCCTGCAACCAACCTGCCCCAATCCTCTCAATCTCTCTAATCCTCCACTAAACCACCCCGGTGCAGCGGATGGCTCCCCCGAAACGGCGGTCCCCCCCCCCACCTGCTCTGCCTCGGCGTTAACGCCCACTCCCTAGAATATCTCCCCGCCCCCAACCTGTTTGCCTCACACCCCGTTATTTCCTCACCGTTTGCACCACCTTACGCTCCCCTCCCCCTTAGCCCATTTTCCACACGCTCGTGACCGGGGGCTGAAGCCTCCGGTGGGCGAGGGTCATTTGCCTCCCCTGACACTCCAATGCACCCCCCACCCACCAAGGGCGGGGTTCCCCGGCGCGCCTCACCCGCACAGGAGGAGCCGCAGCTCTTCGCCCCCAGGGCGGGGCAGGCTCCCGGGCTCCCGCCGCCGGGCGCCGAAGGCTCGGCCCCGGAGGACGACGAGGAGACAGACGGGGACTGAGTGGCCGCCGACGGCTCCGCCATGGCTGCGCGAGCGAGGGCAGGAGAGGGGTGAAGAGAGATGTGGGGCGGGAGAGAGGGAGGGGAAAGAAAATAATCGTGCAGCTGGCTCTCCGAAGTACCTTCGCCCCTCCTGCTCCGAGGACAGACTCCGACAGACTGACTGACTCAGCCGAGCGCGGCGAGAGGGCGGGAGGGCGAGCGCGCAGGCGCACAAAGGGCTCCCAGACGCGCGGCGGGCGGGTCTAGGCGCCCAGCGACGCAGGGCGCAGGCGCTAGAACTGTCCCTCCGCGCTCCTGCGGGGAAGGAGGGGCAAAACTGGCTTCTCCAAGCGCCGGCGCGGGAGGCCGGGGTGGGCCGCGCCCCTCCGGGAACGAGACGCGAGGGGCGTGGCCCAGCACCAAGCCCCGCCCACCACTGCGGTCGAAGCGGGAGGGGGCCCTGCAGGTTAGTGTTCCTTCGTAACTCTTTATGTGAATGTGTTAGGGTCGACGGATCATGTGTTTTAACAATACAAGTTTCTTTTGCTTCCATTAGCTGGAGAATGTCTTTCCCATAAATTCCTGAGTGGATGTCTTTTGTCTGATGCGTTCCTGCCTGTGACGCCAATGAAAAGTGAAAACCGGAATGTGGATAAAAGCCCATCTGCAAGGTGCTTTATGAATTTTTCTGGATGTGTCGTAATATCACCATGAGGCAGAGATGGCACGGTCTCCCATTTGGTAGGTGGAGCAAGATGCTATACAGAATGAAAAACTATTACTCATTCTGGTCACATTGCAATGCAGCCGCAGAACCTGCTTCATATTCTTATCTTGTTTCTGTTCTCAGAGAGGGGTCCACCTTGGGTCTTAAGGTTGTCCTCTCCTCCAAATAGGCTATCGAGTAAAAAAGACATATTTTGAAGAAAAAATAGCCGAGCTAATGGGAAGAAGAGCCCAGAGATAACATCCTGGCTGTGGTTATGGGGGATGGGAAAATGAGGTCTTAAAATTTGAGAATATGCCACAGAATACATATAATTGAATTTTATCCATAGCCTAAATGGAGTCCTTAGCAGAAAATTTATTTGAAACCAGATATCTAGCTTATACTGGATTTTGTTCCTTTTTGTTTGTTTTTGGTCTCCTCTTTGGTTGGATTGTGAAATTCAAAGCCCTCTCCATATATCTGGCCAAAATATTTGAATTGTGCACGATTCTTTTAAAAAGGGGAATGTAAACTGGAAATAACAAAAATCAAAACTGTAGGCCTTGTGATTGCTAAAACAGCAATCGATGACCTGAAGGGCAATTGCAAGATCAGCAGATCCTGTAGAGGTGCAGCCTCACGAAGGGGGAGGTGGTAAACCAGGCAGCAACAGAGAGGACAAGTGATCTGACCAGTGGAAATCTTCTAGAACAGGAAGTGGACTACATCTGCCCTTGATGGTTTTTAAGGTCAGGTAAAGCCCAGATAGGAAAAAAACCAGCCATTGCAATGCTCTGGAAAAAACGGCACAGAAGATATTTCCCAAAATAACTTCGTGGCAAATATCTTACTCTGACACTTACAGCATTAGTTGATAATGCAGCAGTCTGTCCTTTAGATGACAAAGGGAAATAGAAACCAGTCTGATAACCAAGCCAGTTTTCTACCCATTCTGATAAATGCATAAGCTTTAAAAATTTATTTTATTAGGCGCTTGACAAGAAAATGGATGATGCTGGTCCTTAGTGCTGACAGCGATTGCTAGGCTCTGAAGTCCCTGATTGGAAAGGAAGCCTGTTTTCATGGTAACTGCAAGTAGAGAGAAGAAGCTAAAAATCGAGACACTGATATATTAGTGGTCCTTTCATACTCTTAAGATTTCTTACATAAGAGGCTGTGTGTGAGATCCAATTCCTGAAACTGCTTTTCCTACCGGCTCCCTCTCGCTGTACCAGTAAACTTCCCAGAGACTGACTCTTCCGTGAGATGTTATTTGCAGCTATGATTTGTTCCACAAATGTTTACCGATCACCTGCTGAGAGAATGACACGATCCTGGGAAATGTGGAGGAATAAAAAAAAAAAAAAGTTTGTCCTGTCTTCAATGAGCTTACAAGCTAGTTGGGGCTTAAAAACATACTCACATAAAAACAAAACTTAGATAGCAACCAAAACAACTCCAAACAATACAAAACCATAGTGTTCTGATTAGATGGCAACTGGATTGTAGGAATTTAAAGCGAGAGGGAATCATTACGGAGTTGTAGAGGCTCGGTAGGTTTTATGAAGAACAAAGTCAGAGTTTGGAATGGGAAGGAGGTCATTAAAAGCAGAGGAGAATGGGGTGAAACAAACGAAGGGGTGGCTTTTGTGCAAGTATACAGTAAGACCTCCTTCTTGGCAGACCAGTCACGGGAGAGCACCCCTTCCTCCCAGCCCAGTCCTCAATGCACTTCAATGCTGGCTTGTGTAGCAGAACTTGGCCTAGATTTGATCCCCTCTTGCCCCTCCCCTCCACAGGCTGCCTTAGAGCTACCCGTAGACTGCATAGCCTTCTGTGGTGGCTGGAGGATCCAGGGTGTGACTCCGTGTAAAGTTTTTCGGGTGTGGCTAGCCCAGCTGCCTAGAGCCAAGGGCTTGAATTGAAACAAGAGGGAGGTAAAATGGGAAAGATGTGTTGGGGCCAGAGTGTGGAGAGGCAGTATTACAGAACTGAAAACCTGAGGCTTCCTCTTCAGGCTAATGGGAATATGGGGGATTCAGCGAATTCAAAGATGTTTTCAGGCAGGGAAGGGCTCAGATGGTATTTAAAAAAATTTTTTCCCCAATATTTATTTATTTTTGAGAGAGAGAGCATGAGCAGGGGAGGGGCAGAGAGAGAGGGAGACACAGACTCTGAAATAGGCTCCAGGCTCTGAGCTGGCAGTCAGCACAGAGCCTNATATTTATTTATTTTTGAGAGAGAGAGCATGAGCAGGGGAGGGGCAGAGAGAGAGGGAGACACAGACTCTGAAATAGGCTCCAGGCTCTGAGCTGGCAGTCAGCACAGAGCCTGACGCGGGGCTCGAACCCATGAACCGTGAGATCATGACCTGAGCCAAAGTCAGACGCTTAACCGACTGAGCCACCCAGGTGCCCCTCAGACAGGAGTTTTGAAGTGCTCACTGGAGTATAGCCACTTCTCACTTCTGTGTAGCAAAAAAAAAAAAAATTTCTTTTTGGAGCAATTTTTGCAGCTGAGGCTCTAAAGGGGACCTCTTATTCCTTGGCCCTGTCCCTCTAGGACTGGCAGTGACATAGCTAGTTCCCCACGTCAGCTTCTAGGCCATCTCATTATCCCAATTTTTTTCCCTGACTTAGAAAAAAAATTATATATTTTAATTAAAAATTCTCGTTGAATATATTCATATGTGTGTATATATATATAGTTTGTGTATGCCTATACATATGAGTATATGTATTCAAGAGTAGATACACGATAGTTTTCTTCAATTATTAACCCCTCTCCAGCTACTAGCCTCTTCCTCTGCACACAAATAGGTAAGTACCGTTAGGAGCTTTCTGTGACAAATGCAAGGGCGAATAGAGCCATTCTTCATCCTTATTCACTCTTTTTAACATAAATGGTAGCATGCTATACACAGGTATGTTGCTTCCTTTCCTTAATAGTAATTTCTAGTGATCTTTCCTAGTATCTTTTTTTTTTTTTAAGTAGGCTCCATGTGAGGCTGGAACTGACTGAGCCAGCCGGGCACCCCTCTAGTATCTTTTTGAAGAAACAGATAGCTGTGCTGTTAGCTGACATAACAATGATGAAGCGGCTGATAGATTTTGAGCTTTTACTGTGTTACCACCACGTTGAAGGCCTGATATCCAACTTTCTTTTTTTTTAACTTTTTTTTTTTAATGTTTTATTTATTTCTAGGAGAGAGAGACAGAGAGAGAGAGAGACAGCGTGAGCAGGGGAGGGTCAGAGAGAGAGGGAATCACAGACTGAAACAGGCTCCAGGCTCTGAGCTGGCAGTCAGCACAGAGCCCGACGCGGGGCTCGAACCCACGAATCGCGAGATCATGACCTAAGCGAAAGTCGGACCCTTAACCGACTAAGCCACCCAGGCACCCCTTCTTTAACTTTTTAAATGTTACTTATTTTTGAGAGAGAGAGAGAGAGAGAGAGAGAGAGAGAGAGAAAGCATGAGTAGGGGAGGGGCAGAGGGAGAGGGAGACAGAATCTGTGCTCCAGGCTCTGAGCTGTCAGCACAGAGCCCATCGCGGGGCTCCAACCCACAAACATGACCTGAGCCAGTCAGAGACTTAACCGACTGAGCCCCCCAGGCCCCCCAGTCGCATAGTTTATAGAAAGAAAATCATCAGGGTGCCTGGGGGGCTCAGTCGGTTAAGCCTCTGACTTCGGCTCAGGTCATGATCTCACGGTTTGTGGGTTTGAGCCCTGTGTCGGGCTCTGTGCTGACAGCTAGCTCAGAGCCTGGAGCCTGTTTCAGATTCTGTATCTCTCTCTCTCTCTGACCTTCCGTTCCTCATGCTGTCTCTCTCTCTCTCAGAAATAAATAAAACATTAAAAAAGATTTAAAAAAAATACAAAAACAAAAAACATGGATCTTACGAGTGGGCGGTAGGAGAAAATCCTGAATTGAGTCCCTGCACAGTCACCGTGAGTGATAATTATTTACTTGGCTGTTTGCCCCACAAGACCTTGAGTGTCTGGACGACAGGAATGCATCTTACCCGTATATCAGCAATACAGCCAAGCACTATGCCCGGCACATAACAATTTTGGAAAGCTGTTTTTGGAAAGCTTTGGGACCTGAGTCACAATGGATGTCACTGCAGAAAACAATTTTGTTATTTGTGTGCTTCATAAAACACTTGGTTATCTGGAGTATTTCTGGCATTGTTTTGCTTTTCTGGAATGACTACGATTACCAATTTTTGAGCTCCAACTATGCATCAGTCATAATTGCCCAACACATCTCATTTAACCCACAACACTCGAATCATTTGGCAGTAGATGATGAAATGAGTTCAAAGAGGTTAAGTAACTCACCCAAGTTTGCACAGCTAGTAAGCATCAGAGCCACAATTCAGAGCCAGGTGGGTCTGACCCCAAACCCTTAACCATTCAAATATGTCTACACGTCACCTGCTTCTGGAAAACCACAAGGAAAGCACAGGCTCAGTTCCAGGTGAGATGGGGAAAGGCAGGCTGTAATCTGTATTATCAATATTTAGCATTTTAAATGTCTGTTGTTTCGACGGCTCTGGTTATTGGGGAAGAAGCAATGACACTAACATCAAAACATAGTTCTTGTTTACAGGAGTTGTTTTCTGAGCTGTGACTAATCCTAAAGTTATAAATCCTATAATTTGTACTGTGTTGTTCCAAAGGCAGCTGTCACGGACTTTGGTGATATATTGAGACAGATGTAATGTCAGCGTTTGCGGGCCACTTCCTGACAGGATGGATTTCAGTGGCTCTCTGTTGGGAGCTCTTAAAATGGAACAGGGTATTTTGTTCAAAAGCAGAAGTTAGGGACCTACCGTTGAGAGAGCCAAAGAGTGAGGGAGCAGTGTTAGGTATCACACATCCCTTCCTTATTCTTCCATTCAATAAATTAATATTTATTAATTTCTACTGACTGCCTGGCATTGTTTGAAACACTGCAGATACAGCAGTGAACAAAAACAGACAGTTCCTATTCTAATGAGAGGAGAAACGAAAAGATTATGTTTTACTTAGGGGCACCTGGGTGGCTCAGTTGGTTGAGTATCTGACTCTTGATTTTGGCTCAGGTCATGATCTCATGGTCGTGGAATTGAGCTCCGCCTCGGTCTCTGTGTTGACAGCGTGGATCCTGCTTGGGACTCCCTCTCTCTTCCTCTCTCCCACTCGCAGTCTCTCAAAATAAATAAATATTACAAAAGATTCTGTTTTACTTGAAACATAAGTCAGATGGTAAGAAGTCTAATGGATGAGGAAAGGATCTAGAGAATTCTGGGATGTGTGTGCAATTTTAAATTCTTACACCGTATGTTGCAATTGTGACAAGTCATTGGCCTTTGGCCTTCTCTCTTTCTGGGCATGCCACATAATGCCCGTACTTGTGTCATATTCTGCACACCTAGTGTGAAACCCCAGTAACCACTTGCCCTGATGTCCTTGTCTAGTTTTTTGCCGGCCTAAATAGCCTGGATCTAGACTCTTAAATCTAAAGCTTCGAGGAGAATATTCAGGCAATCTTGAGTGTTTGGGAAGAATAGGAGGGCAGGGGGAAAGAAATCGAAACATGGTCTCTTTAGGTAAGATTAGGCAGAATTCTCTCCATCGCTTCACCTCTGTCCTATCTACTCGGGAAGTAAAAACAGCTCAAAGGCTTGGCAAGGCCTAGAGGTAGCTGGAAGGAGATTCTGGGTACGTTATAATAGTTAAGGCAGAGGCAGAAGAAAGAAAGTATAATTTTTGTCTAATGAATGAGGGAATGGTAATACCAAGAGGTCATGGTGGTCCTGTAATGGATGCTTTAGCCTCCGGTAAGCTCCGCCAGCTTACCTCTGATGACGGCCCCTACCCCAACAAATCCAAAATAACAAGATTCTTCAACTGTGGCAAGTGACATTTTTTCAATCACATGTGAAGTGTGAATAAAAGCATTTTTGGAGAACCTGCGTTTGCATTGATCCAACATACAGTTTAAGTAAGGTTGTGCTTGCAAAAGTAGCTTCAAAGCAAGGTCCTGTAAACCTGACATTTACAAGACATGGCCGTGGCTTAGGATGGATAAAGCCTGTGGAAGGAGTTTCATTGGAATTTCTTAGGTATCAGAGCGGTGGTGATCTTGCACCACCAGCCTTAGCGAGGCACGGGATTATGGGGTGAAGTTGATGATGGTGGTGATGAAGTCACGGCCTCCTCTCCTTGTGAAGTCAAAATCATTAAAAAACCACTGACGCTCACGTCATCCAGGTTTGAGGCCTCCCTTCCGTCCTTAGGGCCTTAAACACCGAAACCTTCTCAAACGCGGCGCGTAGGGGCTCGAGGTGGATTATCCCAAATCCTCTGCCCCCGGTCGGGTCTCCAGATTAAGATCCCAGCGGGGCTCGCCGGCGGGCCCGGGCTAGAGCGGGATCGCCCCGCCCCCTCTCCGCATGGCCTGCTGGGAGTTGTAGTCCAGTCATCGAAGAGCCGCGCCGAGCCCCTTCCCACTCTTCCGCTTCCTCCCCTCCCCGGATGAGTGCGCAGACTAGGGACCGCAGACGGCGACTCAGAGCCTGGGACTACAATTCCCAACGGACAGCCGTCCTGTAGTGCGCAGCCCCAGGTAGCCAGCGGCGCGCGCGCGCGCACACGCGTCGGGCACACGCGTCGGGCGGTGGCGGGATTCGGCCGCGCTCGCCTTTCCCTCCGGCCCGCCCGGCGCCTGCCGCGCCTCGAAGACCCACCCCGCGTTCTTTCCCTCCACGCTCTGCACGCCCCTCCTTCTCCCCCGGGTTTCGTCTGGAGCCCAGGCCCCGCCCGTTTCCCGCCTCCTGGGCCGGTTCGTTCCCGCCTCAGCCCGCCCCTCTCCGTGCCCCTGCTGCTTGTGCTGAAGGCGGAGGCTCCATGTTGTCCCCTCAGCGAGCGGTAGCGGCTTCCTCGGGAGGAGCAGGTGAGGTGCCCAGTTTCCCCGGGGCCCGTTCCACGGCCACCCCCTCCTCTCCCCCGCCGCCCTCCCGACTGCAGCTCCAGGGAGGCCGCGGTACCCTCGGCCGCGCCTTCGGAGCCGGGCGCTGCTAGCGAGGATCGGACGCGGGCGGCGCGTCTGCTCCCGGCTGGGAGCGGCCGCCTTGGGGGGTCGGGCCCTGCGCTCGGGGCGGGGGGGGGCCCGCAGTGCCCGAAGGCCCGTGGGGCGGGCGGGGCGCGCGGAGCCCCGCAACTGCCGCCCCGCCGGCCCCGCCGGCCCCGCCCGCCCCGCCCTGGCCGAGCCGCGCGCCGCGGGGCTCCGGCCCCCTCCCCGCCTGGCGCTTCGCTCACTGGTTGCCCGGGATCCGGGGGCCTGGGAGGGGGGGTGGTGTTGATGCCCCAGGTCCAGCCTTTGACCCGGTGCTGGAGGACTCCCAAGTGTCGTGGAGTTGGGAGCTTGCTTTTCATCCTAACGCCCTCGAGGCGCTGACAAGTATTAGGAAAGCGGATTTTAAAACTCACACTTCGTTCCCTAAACGAGATAAAAGAATGTGGTCCGAATGGGTTTTTAGGAAGTGCTTTCAGTACGCTGGGCCCCCGTAGGTCGTTCTGATGCTTTCCTGGAGAGCTAAGAGAGCAAACGTATTCAGACACAGACCGTAGATTGAAGGATACACTTCATCTGTCATTCTACCCGGCTGTATTCTTGCTTGTGTGTGTTACTGAAATCGCCCAAGTTTCACTTGAGAAATCTCGAGGCAGAGAAAGAAAAGAACGTTTGCAGAATCTTAAATCCGAGCCCTCAAATTCGAGTATGAAGTTGGGTGGAATGTTTTGCGAGAGGGAGGAAAGAACTAACGGACCCCAAGACGTCATTTCACTTTTTGGCTTGTTTTTGGCGACGCAAAACCTACGTAGTTTTAAGCCGTGTCAAGGGTTAAGTGTTGCAGTGAGCTGAAGTTCAAATTAGTGCTTTTTTCCACTTTGCACCGAAGCTAGCTTGCAGTCTAGAAATCCCCGGTTTCTGCTTTTACCACCTGTAAAGGAAACGCTAGGATGAAACAGATCTCTGTGTAATTAAAGAATGAACACTAGTACAGCGCATTATTTTATAGCCACCGTTTACTATCTCACTGGGGTAATCGTGAAATTAAGAAAAATAACGATAGGGGATAAATATGTGTCCTAGCATAATTTTCCTGGTGTTCCCAAATAGGACTTGTTTAGAGCAGGCTTTATTTATTTTTTTTTTTTACTTTTTAAAATGTTTTATTTATTTCAGAGAGAGAGAGAGGGAGACAGAATCTGAAGCAGGCTCCAGGCTCTGAGCTAGCTGTCAGCACAGAGCCCGACGTGAGGCTCAAACCCATGAATCATGAGATCAAGTCAGACGCTTAACAGACCGAGCCACCCAGGCGCCCCTGAACCGGCTTTTTAAAATTGGTCTTCTGCGTTGCAGCATGTGTGTTTTTCATTTTCATGATTTCTAAATCTTAGGAAAAAGGATAAATGCAGATGCATTATTTAAAATGAGATAATAGAGAATTATAAGAAGCAAGCAGTTAGTATAAAGTTCTCTCACCTCCCCAAAGCCCCAGTGGTGGGGCATTTAACAGTTGGGTTAGTGTTCTTTTAAGATCCCTGTGAAGCACCTAGGCAGTGTGAACTGGTTTGAAAACTGGTTTAAAATTTGCCTATAATGACTAGGCATGCCTGTTAACAAGTTTCTGTGGCCTTGTGAACTGAGGAATTGTCCACGTGACACAGGTGCATTTTAAAGTTAATCTGAATTTTAAACTTTCCCCAAGTTACCTGAAGTTTTAGTATATTGTCTAAAAAACATGGGGGGGGGGAGTTTTGTTTAAAAGAAAAAACAGTCACTGTAGAGCCCTTGGTATCTCAGTTCTGCTGCACATTAGAGTAACCTGTGGTATTTAAAACCTGATGATGTGTGGGACCCACTGATTCTGATTTAATTCATCCAGGGGCCAACCAATAGCTAGAGAACCCCAAGTAACTCTAATTTGCGCACTAATATATAATAAAGTTTCCCTATGGGTGGTTGCTTACATTTGATTTGTTACTTTATAAGAACTATAATTTGCAATATCAATATTTGTTCAAAAAATTTTTTAATGTTTATTTTTGAGAGAGAGAGAGAGAGAGAGAGTCAGCAGGGGAGGGGCAGAAAGAGAGGGAGACACAGACTCAGAAGCAGGCTCCAGGCTCTGAGCTGTCAGCACAGAGCCAGATGCGGGGCTTGAACTCAAGAACCTCGAAATCATGACCTGAGTGGAAGTCAGATGCTTAATTGACTGAGCCACCCAGGTGCCCCTGCAATATCAATATTTGTATTGAGAAGTTGATTCATTCTGCAAATTTGTAAAAAATACTTTTTATTAGCATGCATTTTTTTTAATTAGCACGTACTTTGATAGAACCTGATGTATTTCACAGCTTAAGTATATTACAAGTTAGGATACTGGTATAATAGGTGAAAAAACAAACTCTTTTTTATGTCTTGGTAAGAAACCCAAGGCGAACATTGCCAATTAAGAAAGCTGTATTCAGCTGGAACACAGACAAATAAAACCTTCAGGTAACCAAATTGATTTTGGTGATTTCTCATTTTTAGGGAAGAGCCAAATAAGAGGAGTATTGAACTCATTCTTTTAAAAAAAAAAAATAAATTTTTGGGGCGCCTGGGTGGCTTAGTCGGTTAAGCATCCGACTTTCCCTTAGGTCATGATCTCGCGGTTCGTGGGTTCGAGCCCCGCGTCGGGCTCTGTGCTGACTGCCAGCTCAGAGCCTGGAGTCTGTTTCAGAGTCTGTCACTCCCTCTCTCTCTGACCCTCCCCTGCTCACGCTGTCTCTCTCTCTCTCTCTCCTAGAAATAAATAAAAAACATTAAAAAAAATAAATTTTTTCTATAATATTGCCTGGCATTTTTAGATTCAGCCTGGTCTCTGCATTTCTGAGTCTTCGGTACTGTTGAGTCACAGTTATCTTTAGAAGTTCGTGAAGCACTACAAAATTGACAAGGAAAATATGAACAAAAAAATTTTGTTTTTTGTTCAGCGTTCTGTGCTAAAGTACAAAGATTTTTTTATGGCAGATGAGTTGAGAAAAAATTTCCTTGTAAGCCCTTTTAATTGGTTAGAATGTAAATTTCCTCCAGTATTCTCTTTTGTTTCCTGTAAGTAGTATTTTCACTGAAACAGCTTAAAACACATATGTGCACCTACTTAACTGCCTTAAGACAGAATAAAATAGAGTGTATAAAAAACGCTCCCCCACCATGAGCACAATGGAACCACACCCAGCAGTTGGAGTTGGCTGAGGGCTCAGTGTACTTAACCCTCACATATGATGATGTGTTTTCTCTGGCCTTATCTGAATTAGAAACTTTAAAGACTGCCAGCGAGAACAAGGCATGAAATGATATGCCTCTCTTTTTGGGTGTGTTGCTCTTACCCTTTATTAAATGTGTTTCAAAAGGAGAGTGGAAAACTCAGGTCATAACTTTACCCTGAGTCATACGCTATACTTAGTAGAAATGTTTCTGAAACTGAAGTTAATTTGCTTTTTGAAACCCTCTGAGCAGTAAAGATGAGCACTGAGGCTGACCCAACTCTAGTGGTTCTTAACCCAGGCTGATTTGGCTACAGTGGGACATTTTAGCAGTGTCTGGAGACATTTTGGAGTCAGGATCAGCGGGTAGCTCCTGGTATCTAGCGAATAGAAGCCAGAGTTGCTGCTAAATATCCTACAATGAATAGGATAGCTTCCCATAACAAAGAGTTATCTAGCCCAATACCAGTAGTGGCGAGGTTGAATAACCCTGGTCTACACTGTTGAATTGATCAACTAAATTCTGTATGCATTTTCTGAAGTAGCAGTTGCAACTGCTTCCAAATAACTAGTTTCATTGACTTTATCACTGTTCAGGTGGTGTTTTCAAATATTTGAGTGGAATTTAAACTTTTTTTTCCTATGATGCTTTTTTTGAAGTTTGCTTATTTTGAGAGAGAGCGCGCGAGCAAGCGAGAGAGAATACCAAGCAGGCTTCGCATTGTCAGCACATAGCCTGATATGGGGCTCAGTCTCATGAACTGGGAGATCATGACCTGAGCCGAAATCAGAGTCAGGGCTTAACCGACTGAGCCACCCAGGCGCCCCCTTATAATGCTTTTCTGATAGAATTTATTTCTTAGAATTTATGTTTTCCATAGGCCTGAAGAGGCCAATTATGATTCAGCAATCTCACCTATTTTTAATTTAGCCTATGGAACTACATCTTAAAAAGTCTTTTAAAAAGTCAAAGTTAGATCATTCTAGGAAGAGTTAATGCAGTAATATGCTAGATCTCTACAAATGCTTCCCTGTATAATGTGTTTCGCCTATTAGTCTTTCAGCTTTCTACTTGGGTTGTCTGTTTTTGTCATTTTTGCGCAGAGCTGAGTGTACTGAATGCAGTTATCACAGAGATTATTTGAACAGGCGTATTTAAACCTATTGGTTAGTCTGGATGAAGGTGTGTTATGCCAAAAGTAAAGGATAAATCAGTACTTTAAAAGTAATTAGAAAAAAGATTGTAGCTTCTGCATAAACTGTTACAAGACTTAAAAAAAATATTTTTTAGGGGCGCCTGGGTCGCTTAGTGGGTTAAGCGTCCGACTTTTGCTTAGGTCAAGATCTCGCGGTTCGTGGATTCGAGCCCCGCATCGGGCTCTGTGCTGACCTCCAGCTCAGAGCCTGGAGCCTGTTTCAGAGTCTGTGACTCCCTCTCTCTCTGACCCTCCCCTGCTCGCGCTGTCTCTCTCTCTCTCTCTCAGAAATAAGTAAAACATTAAAAAAAAAAATTAAAAAAAATATTTTTTAATATTTTATTTCTGAGAGAGAGAGAGAGGCAGCGCGAGCAGGGGAAGGTCAGAGAGAGAGGGAGTCACAGACTCTGAAACAGGCTCCAGGCTCTGAGCTGGAGGTCAGCACAGAGCCCGATGTGGGGCTTGAACCCCTGAACCGTGATGTGAGATCATGACCTGAGCCCAAGTCAGACGCTTAACTGAGCCACCCAGGCGCCCCAAGACTTTTTAATTATCTATATATTTTCAGCATTTCCTACATACCTGAAGTGATGGCTGTTTCAGTATTACCATGAATGAGTTACAGCAATAATCAGAATTGGACGTATGGTAGAGTGTTTGTTCTACACACTTTTTTTTAAACATAGGTTTTAAGTTCACTTACGGGTATATGGATGGCAGATGTGCCTGTGGTTTGGCCATATCTCTGTGTACAAAAATGTCTCCTCCTCATATAAATGAACATAATACAGCATTAACTCTTCATATAAATGAACGTTAACTGTTCATATAAGTGAGCATTACTATTGTCTCAGAGTAGATTTATAGATCTTGGGGAATAATAGCTCCACCAAAGCAAGAAGGTATGTAAGGCTGCCACTTAAAAGTTTTTCTAGTACCATTCCTGGAGGTTGGATCCCTAGAGTTTAAGATTCCTGAGAAGTGGGAGTTATTTCATTGCAATTAAGGGGAATCTCTCCCCCCCAAAACCCTCAAAACAAAACCCCAAACCTCAAAAGTTTTTGTGTGAATCCTTAGCAAGTTGCTTTAATGTTTTTATCGTTATACATTTTGATTTGTTCTTTAGCCAGTCCTGTATAATTTAAGCCAAGGATTGAGTGGGTTACCTAGCAAGTTTGGCCAATTTAAATATCCAGGAAATTTTCACTTGTTAAAGAGTTAGTGAATTTTAGAGCCAGAAAATCACTCACCTAACTGTTAGCCCGGTTTTGTAGAGGAAACCAAGACAGAAGTAGAATGATTTACTCATGCTTTAAGAATCATTGCAAAACTGGGCCCGGATTGTTGGGGCAGGCCTTTCTCCTGTACTTTCTGCCTCACTAGAGTAACAACCTTTTCCAAAAAAGGAGCTTGAGTCATAGGAAGAAATGATAGGATTCAGGGGTAATGTAAAAGAAGATAGAATCAGGGGAGATGTGGAGGCTGAGAAGTGAGATTTCAGAGAAGTGGAATAATCAGGAGGATTCATTTTGATGATACCACAAGTAGACTTGTAAAATGTTAGTTACTGGAAGGGTTTCTAGAGGTTAAATCTTGACTCCTTTCACTGTTGAGACCGAAGACTAGACATGCCCAGAATGACACAGGTTGTTAGTGGTAGAACT
Source organism: Hyaena hyaena (assembly GCF_003009895.1). Taxonomy (NCBI): domain Eukaryota; kingdom Metazoa; phylum Chordata; class Mammalia; order Carnivora; family Hyaenidae; genus Hyaena; species Hyaena hyaena. The sequence goes on from NW_024081263.1 coordinate 419,340, forward strand.
GGAATAGGAACTCGTCTCTTGACTCTTACACCCATATGTTTCTACATCTTACTTCTGAGAGTGAGATGATGGTGGAATGTCCAGGTGAATCTGTCCCTTGGGCGGTTGGACATTTGGAACTGAATGCAGGTTAGGAACTAATGAATTGCATCACCAAAATAGAGGTTATAGTGAAATTAAAAGGATAAAGAGCTCACTGAGGGAGCAAATGAGAACCACAAGACTGAAGCAGAGCGCTGGTGTAACTCAGGAGCCAAAGGAAAAAAGAAGAAGCTGAAGGACATAGTGATGAGATTGGGGGGGAGCTAGGAATGGGCACTGTCTCTGAGCCCAAAGCTTTTCAGAACTTCTAGAGGCTGGTGGCAGTTATGTTGTCACACAGAGATGAATGAGAATCAAGAAAGGGCCATTGGAATAGTTTCAACAGGGAGATTGAGAGGAAAGTCAGGTTGCAAAGTACTGAGAAGGGAATGGGTAAGTGAATGAAGACAAACCTTCAAGGAGTTTGGCAGTGAAAGGAGACTGCAAGCAGGAAGAGAAGAAACTGATTGGTATTAAGGTAACTTGACATGTACTGTTGGGTTAGTGTTCACAATACTGGGAAACTTACTCTTCCTTTTAGATACTGGGACTGAATATGACAGTTTCCCTACTTCCCAGAAGCTCCCAGCTGGGAGATAAGTCATGATCACAACTGATAGTGTTATAATGAGTGGACTAATAGTAGGTATGAAGTGTTACTGGAAATAGGAAAGTGGGACCACTTTGAGTTCTTCATATGTGTTAGATGAGGGTTAATATGTGCTTTGAGATGAGGATTCAATTTATAAATAAATGGAGCTATAAGTGGTAAGAAATTTATCCATAGTCACATTGAAACTAGGTAGTGGGGTTTATTCATTTCTTCCACAAATATTTATTGGGTATCCACTAGGTGTGAGCACTGTCCTGGGATCTTGGGGGATAGAGCATTGAACAAAAGACACAAAAATGGCAGCTTACATTCTAGAGGAAAGAAAAGAAGGATTGAAGCCCGGCCATGTCTGGATTCCAGAGCCTGTTTCTTTTTAGTATACCAGGTAAAGTGATAGGCTCTGAGAAGATGGGCTGGGAGGGATCAAGACAGAGGGTGAAATTTTAGTGCTGAAGGATAATCGTTTGCCTGGAATCGGGGGGGGGGGGGGGGACGGACTTGCATTTCAGACAATGGGAACAAATGGTTGAATAGGTTGTACCTTGGAAGTTTTGGAATCCAGGCAGGACAGGACCCAAATCCTAAGTTTCTTCCAGTAGAAAGACCAGTGAATGTAAATCTACCTGGAAGGATGAGGGGAGTAAGGAATTAGAGGAACAAAGGCAGTGGGGAGAACCATGAACAGCTTTGGCGTAGAGGATGGAGATTTAGCTTTGAGTTGTCAGTCCATAAAGTGTTTGGTAGCCCTTTGTGTACTTGCTGTCATGATGTGTTTATGTGCTATAATGAAGGTCAGCCCTAATGGATGAGGTCTTATCATTAAAGCAACCCTTGGGGACGGTGCCCGACTGGCAAGAAAGATTGGGAGGTGGTATGGCCTAAGCTAGAGTTTTGATGAAGGAATCTTAAGGGATTAGGGAGCCTGAGGTATGCAGAGAAGTCAGCAAAGGACATTTATTTGTTTATTAAAAATTTACTTTTTAAAGTTTTATTTAAATAATCTTGACACCTCGTGTGGGGCTCAAACTCACAACCCCGAGATCAAGAGTTACATGGGCTCAAACTCACGACCCCGAGATCAAGAGTTACATACATGTTCTTCCCACTGAGCCAACCAGGTGCCTCTTTATAAAATTTTTTAAAATGTTTTATTTATTTTTGGAAGAGAGAGAGAGAGAGAAACATCGTGAGCAGGGGAGGGTTAGAGAGAGAGGGAGGCACAGAATTAGAAGCAGGCTCTAGACTCTGAGCTAGCTGTCAGCACAAGCACAGAGCCCGACATGGAGCTTGAACCTACAAACCATGAGATCATGACCTGAGCCAAAATTGGACACTTAACCGACTGAGCCACCCAGGCGCCCCACCAGGTGCCTCTTTTTAAAAAAATATTTGGGGGGGCACCTGGCTGGTTCAGTTGGAGGAGCATGTGATTCTTGTTTTCTACACCCCATGTAAGGTGTAGAGCTTACTTAAGTAAGCAAAATCTTAAAAAAGTAAAAAAAAATTTTTTAATGTTTATCTATTTTTAAGAGACCGAGAGAGACAGAGCATGAGTGGGGGAGGGGCCGAGAGAGAGGGAGACAGAATCGGAAGCAGGCTCCAGGCACTGAGCTGTCAGCACAGAGCCTGACATGGGTCTCGAACCCACAAACCATGAGATCATGACCTGAGCCGAAGTCAGACGCTTAACCGACTGAGCCACCCAGGTGCCCCTTAAAAAAAATTTATTTTAAGAGCAAAGCACATTTATATGACATCTGGAAAGGTGTGAGTAGAAATACAGTTTTTTTAATTTTTTAATTTTTTTTATTTTAAATGTTTTATTTATTTCTAGGAGAGAGAGAGAGACAGCATGAGCAGGGGAGGGTCAGAGAGAGAGGGAATCACAGACTGAAACAGGCTCCAGGCTCTGAGCTGGCAGTCAGCACAGAGCCCGACGCGGGGCTCGAACCCACGAACCTCGAGATCATGACCTAAGCAAAAGTCGGACGCTTAACCGACTAAGCCACCCAGGCGCCCCAGAAATACAGTTTTTATTTCGGAGATCGATGATACTGTCTTGTCTCAGGAAACGAGAGAAAGATGATGTGGTGAAAAGAGAGCAACTCTATTTCAGTTGAGTTATTGGTGGTGTGTGCCGTTCAAAATGATTTTCCCTTAAGTGGAACCAAACCAGAGGAACAAGACCTTTTTAATCCAGCGAGCCCAGTAGACTGTCGTGAAGAGATGCAAGATCACCCGGGTCCTCCAGCTCCACGGAGCGCAGTTCTTTTCCTTTTCACTGGGCAGGAGGAGGAAGAGGTGAGGGGAGCCCTTATCACCTTCGCCTTCCCAACTGTCCTTCTCCGTAGTCATCTTCTCTGGAAGCGCAGTTCCTTGGGCACAGCCGCACACGTTCTCGTCACTGGATTATTCCATCTCGTCTGCAGCGCAGTGACCTTACCTTCTGCGCCTGTTGCTCTGACACAGCCACCTGCATCCTCGGGGTCGTCACTTTCCACATGTTCCAGAGCACACGGTTCATTCTTTTTACGCTCGTTTGTTGTGGGCCTGCTGTGTGTCAGCACGTCCACGTGGCTCAGCAGACTCGAATGGCGGAATAGAGGAAGTTGAAAGAGCCAGCCTCATGAACTTACTTGTGAAGTCCCGGGGGCCTGTTGTGCTTGTTACTGGGCTTGGCTGTATGTGCTAGAGCCTTTAAGTAAGCCATTTAAACAAGGTAGACACTCGCTCGCTCACTCGCTCACTCGCTCACTCACGTAGCCGTGAGGCAGCATGGCAGTTCTGCCGCATGAAGCCCTCGGCCGCACCTCTCCTGTTGCTCCAGTCTTCCTGGGGTGTTGCCCTCCTGTGCCCGGTGCAGGATGACGGTCACCCACTAGTACATCCAGCTAGCAGGACGGGGGAAATGCGGGACCTGGAAGTTGCCAGATCATTTCCAGTTAGAACTTAGTCACATGGTGATACACCTGCTACAGGGTTGGGTTCTTTTCGGGCGGTGTTAGGCCCAGCTAAAAATCCGTTGCCATAGCGGGAGGGGAAGATGAATATTGGGGGGGCGAGCAGCCATCTCAGGGACTTTGTTTGGAACTGTATTGCACAGAGCTTCACACAGGCCCCCGGGATTTCACAAGTAAGTTCATGAGGCTGGCTCTTTCAACTTCCTCTATTCCGCCATTAAAGACTTATGGGCTTACCCATAAGGTCTGAATAAATTGTTCTTGTTAGTTCTTTTATATGAAAGATGGAAGGTCTTTAGGTCCTGGATTCACCTGCTTTTGTGGCAGTAAAAAGAACTGTAAGAGAATATTCTCAGAAATGTTTCCTTTTTATCCAGGCAGTAATAATGGGAAAGAAAAATACTAATATCCATTTATTACAATGCTATCATGACAGTGATTGTGTGTTTATAACTTGTTTTTCCAGTAGTCTGCAAAAATTGAAAAAGTGGCCAGAACCCTTTGTTGCTGTCTGACATTTTAAGTATAAAAAATGATGGGGCGCCTGGGTGGCTTAGTCGGTTGAGCGTCCGACTTTCGCTTAGGTCATGATCTCGCGGTTGGTGGGTTCGAGCCCCGCGTCGGGCTCTGTGCTGACTGCCAGCTCAGAGCCTGGAGCCTGTTTCAGTCTGTGACTCCCTCTCTCTCTGACCCTCCCCTGCTCACGCTGTCTCTCTCTCTCTCTCTCTCTCTCTCTCCTAGAAATAAATAAAAATATTAAAAAAAAAAAATGAGCAGCAACTCTCTTAGCGTAAAGGGTACAGTATGACAGTGACGCTGCTTGTGGCTTGGCCCGCTGTGATCATGCAGCCTTCATTCAGTCTTCCCCAGACAAAAGTAATTTGGGGACCACATTTGTGATTTTGGCCATATCTGCTTACCTGTACTGTGCTTTACTTAGTATTTATCCTTCAATTTACTTTATTATTATTATTTAAAAATTTTTAATGTTTACTTAGTTTTGAAAGAGACAGCATGAGCAAGGGAGGAGCAGAGAAGGAGATGCGGAATCCGAAGCGGGCTCCAGGCTCTGAGCTGTCAGCACAGAGCCCCATGTGGGGCTCGAACCCACAAGCTGCGAGATCATGACCTGAGCCGAAATCATGCATTCAACTGACTGAGCCACCCAGGTGCCCCTCAGTTTACTTTGAATTGATTCACCTTTTAAACTTCTCATCCTTCTAAGCAATAGTCTGTTAAAACATGGTTTTATGTCCTAATACACATTAAAATACATAATTATTAAAATAAAAAATCTCCTTTTAACTACATGAAAACATCTCTAATGCCTGTGGCATGTACTCACGTTTAGGAAAATAGTGCTTTGCTTCATCCCTGTGCCACACTGGTAGCTTTTAGAAAACTTTCCATAAGTCTGTAGCTACTAAGTGGCTCGAAATTTCTTTCTTTTTTCAATTAAGTTTGTTTATTTTTGAGAGAGAGAGAAAGTGCAAGCAGAGGAAGAGTAGAGAGGGGGAGAGAGAATCCCAAGCAGGCTCCATGCTATCAGCACAGAGCCCAACACGGGGCTCAAAGCCACGAACGGTGAGACCATGACCGGAGTTGAAGTCAGACGCTTAACCAATTGAGCCACCCAGGTGCCCTGGCTCTTAATTTCCAAGAATTAAATACCTCTGTGCTTTCAGCTGTGGCAGGGAAACTACTAGTTAGTGCTTAATTTTGAACTAAAGAATTAATTGCCCCTAAAATGTTGACTAGGTTATTAAGAGTGATATGCAAGCCTCGCCCCTAAAGATCCTTTCAGGCTTTTCTTCAGAACTTGTTGGACAAGATGTTTAGCTTTTGTAAGCCCTAGTTTCCTTATTTTTAAATATGGGAGGGTATTCACCTCAGAGAGTTGTTCTGAGGATTAAATACAATGTACGTAAAAGGCTTAGCAGTGGTGGGCACCCTTACTACTGTTGATGGACATTTGGATTGTTTCTAGTTTGGGACTATTTTGAATAAAGCTGATGTGAACATTCTTATATTTACGTCTTTTGGTGGACATAAGCATTTATTTCTCTTATATACCTAGGAGTAGAATTGCTAGATTGTAGCTATGTTTAGGTTTAATAGATATTGCCAAGCAGCTTTCCAGAGTGGTTATGTTCTCATCAGAATGTGTGTGAAAGTTCCAGTTGTACCATATTTTCTCCCACAGTTGGTATCCTCTCATCCGTATTTTAAAATTTAATCTTTCAGGTGGACAGGTGGTGGTATCTCATTATGGTTTTAATTTATGTTTTCTTTGATAAGTAAGGATATGGAGACACCTCTTTACATGATTATTGGCCATTTGGATATCCTTTTTCATGAAGTGCCTTTTGCTTATTGCTATTTTTAAGATTGTAATATTTTGTCCTTCTAGATCTCTGTACTGATTCTGGGTATGAGTGTTTTGGATACAGGTATTGTGAATATGTTCTCCTAGCCTGTGGTTTTCATTTTTACTTTCTCTTAATGATGTCTTTTAATGAACAAGAATTCTTAATTTTGATGGAGTCTGATTTGTCATTTTTTCCTTTATGGTTGGTGCTTTTGTGCTGTTGAAGAAGGTCTTGCTTTTCCCATGTTCAAAAATACAAATTTTAAAAAGATGTGACATTTCATTTTTTCTCTCCAACGATCTAGGTGTTGCCATGGAGACCGGAAAGCCTGGACCAGTGCAGGTGGTTTTGGTTCAGAAAGACCAGCATTCTTTTGAGCTGGAAGAGAAAGCTTTGGCCAGCATCCTCTTGCAGGACCACATCCGGGACCTCGATGTGGTGGTCGTGTCCGTGGCTGGTGCCTTCCGAAAGGGCAAATCCTTCTTTCTGGACTTTATGCTACGATACTTATACTTCCAGGTAAGTGAGAATTCTTGCAGCTTAGGTTAGAAAATGAGACTTTTGTGTCCAAAAGAGCTAAATAAGCTCATGGATTATCCTTGGTATGTAAAATTACTCAAACATTAAGATTTAATGGAAATCGCCCATTTCTCCTATAGAAGGAAGGTGGCCGTTCAAACTGGTTGGGTGACTCAGAAGAACCGTTAACAGGGTTTTCATGGAGAGGGGGCTCTGACCCAGAAACCACTGGGATTCAGATCTGGAGTGAAGTTTTCACCGTGGAGAAGCCAGGTGGGAAGAAGGTAAGGAAGAAAAGACTTTTAACTTCACAAAAACAACCAAATGAGAACTTTAATGTGTACTCTGATAATTCAGTTAAAAATAATATTTATCAAGGGGCACCTGGGTGGCTCAGTCGGCTGAGCGTCTGAAATCAGCGCTGGTCATGGCCTTGTGGCTCGTGAGTTCAAGCCCCACATCGGGGGGGAGATGTGTCAGTGCAGAGCCAGTTTCGGGTCCTCTGTCCCCCTCTCTCTGCTCCTCCCTCCCTTGCTTGTACTCTCCCAAAAATAAACATTAAAATTTTTTTTTAATCAAAGTGATATAAATGCATGGTTTAAAATTAACGTATGAGTATAGTTTACAAGGTCAAATAGTAATATAAGGTTTCTAATAAAAAAATCGCTATGACATAGGTGACATAGAGCTGGCGGCCGTTGTTCTGGGAGCTGAGAGAGAAAGGGCAGTAGGGGGGTGTCTCACAGTTCAGAAGGTGAGCACCCCTTCCTTGCCCCCCAGCTGCCAGTAGACATCGTGCCCCATCTCTTCTGTGCCTAGTAAGCTACGGTCATAGAGCCTTCCCTGCCATTTTTTGGTCAGAGTCAAAGTGGCAGAGAGGATTTGGGGGTATCACTGTTTCTGAAACAGATCTTCACCCATTCCTTCTGTTTTTAGTTCCATCTTAAAGCATGTGTCCACAGCTGTCTGTGCCTCTCAGTTTTGAGTCTTTTCCAGGTTGTTTAGTTTCAACGTTTTCCTAAATGTTCTGTCATTCGGTATTTTGGGAGCTGGAGGATTGATACACAACTCTTGAGTGCTCTTTCCACATCTTTTGTTCTTTTTCCTTGTAAATTTCCTCATCAATTATTTTAATACTTTCTCTTTTTCTCTTAGGGAGGTCTCAGGAGAAATGTATATTGGAAAACTCTCTAATTTGCTTTTGAATGCATGGATGCACATACAAAAAATATGTAACAAAATGGAAATTTTTTAAAGAAAGAATCTAGGAGAATAAGGAGTTGCAACGTTGAAATATAACAGTAGAAACTTTTCCATGGAAGGATCTTTAGATATTATTTTATCCAACATTTTAATTTTTTAGCAGCTTTATTGAGCTATAATAGAAATTCCATTCCCCCCGCCACCCCTCCCCCCCCAGCTTCTGGGCTGTTGTCACAAATTTTATTTTAATAACATTGTGTTTATTTTTTTGTTTGTTTAAACAATCAGCTAAAACATTCAATTATCTTTTAAAGATATTTAAGTGATAAGAAAGAAGTCATATATTTACCCACGTAGTTATCATTAACTGTGCTCTTCATTTTCTGGTGGTCCATATTTATATTTTTTGTGTCCACTTTTCCTTCTGTCTGAAGGACTTCCTTTAGTGTTTTCTTTTTTTTTTTTTTTTAAAGTTTTTTTTATTTTTGAGAGAGAGAGACCGCCTGAGCAGGGGAGGGTTAGAGAGAGGGAGATGCAGAATCCAAAGACAGGCTCCGGGCTCTGAGCTGGCTGTCAGCACAGAGCCCGACGTGGAGCTCGAACCCACAAACCGCGAGATCATGACCTGAGCCGAAGTTGGACACTTAATTGACTGAGCCACCCAGGCGCCCCCCCCTTTAGTGTTTCTTGTAGTGCTTCTCTGCTGGTGCTGACCTCTTTCAGTTATTTATTTATTTAGACAGTGCGCAAGTGTGAAGGGGGGAGAGAGAAAGAGTGTCAAGCAAGACTCCATGCTGAGCATGGAGTCCCGTGTGGGGCTTGATTTCATGACTCTGAGATCATGACCTGTGCTGAAATCAAGAGTTGGATGCTTAATCAACTGACCTGCCCAGGCGCCCCTCAGTTTTCACATATCTGCAAAGTGTTTATTTTGCCTTTATTTGGAAAATATTTATGCTGGGTATAGAATTCTAGGCTGACAGTTCTTTTCTTTAGGTGCTTTAAAGATGTCACTTCCTTGCCTTTTTCCTGACATTGTTTCTTTCTTTCTTTTTTAAACTTTAGTACTTTCATTGTTTTTTGTTTTTTTTTTTAAATGTTTGTTTATTTTGAGAGAGAGAGAGAGTTTGCTCTTGTAGGGGAGGGGCAGAGAGTGAGGGGGAGAGAGAGAATCCCAAGTAGGCTCCATGCTGTTAGCACAGAGCCTGGTGTGGGGCTCAGTCCCACGAACTGTGAGATCATAACCTGAATGGAAATCAAGAGTCAGATTCTTTTTTTTTTTAATGTTTATTTATTTTTTGAGATAGAAACAGAGCATGAGTGTGGGAGGAGCAGAGAGAGAGGGAGACACAGAATCCAAAGCAGGCTCCAGGCTCTGAGCTGTCAGCCCAGAGCCTGATGTGGGGCTCGAACCCACGAACCGTGAGATCATGACCTGAGCTGAAGTTGGAGGCTTAACCGACTGAGCCACCCAGGTGCCCCTCAAGAGTCAGATTCTAAAGTGACTGAGCCACCCATGTGCCCCTATTTATTTATTATTATTATTATATTATTATTATTTTATTTTAGAGAGAGCGCATGAGTGGGGAAGAGGGGCAGAAGGATAGAATCTTTTTATTTTTTTATTTTTTTTCTTTAAAATTTTTTTATAGTTTATTTTTGAGACAGAGAGACAGAGCATGAGTGGGGGAGGGGCAGAGAGAGAGGAAGACACAGAATCTGAAACAGGCTCCAGGCTCTGAGCTGTCAGCACAGAGCCCGATGCGGGGCTCGAACCCATGAACCATGAGATCTGACCTGAGCCGAAGTTGGACGCTTAACCAACTGAGCCACCCAGGTGCCCCTTTTTTTAATTTTTTTAAATGTTTATTTAGTTTTGACAGAGAGAGAGGGAGAGAGAGACAGAGCATGAGCAGGGGAGAGGCAGAGAGAGAGGGAGTCACAGAATCCGAAAGCAGGCTCCAGGCTCTGAGCTGTCAGCACAGAGCCTGACATGGGGCTCAAAGTCACGAACCATGAGATCATGACCTGAGCCAAAGTCAGATGTTTAACCGACTGAGCCACCGAGGTGCCCCAAATAGACTTTATTTTTTTAGGGTGATTTTAGGTTTATGGGAAAATGATCAGAAACTGCTGACTTCTCACACCCCCTCCCCTCAGCCTGTTTCCCCTATTATTTATATCTTATATTAGTTTGATGCAATTGTTATAATTAATGAACCAATGTTGATACATCGCTATTAACTAAAGCCCACAGTTTACATTGGGTGCCCTCTTTGTGTTCTACATTCTGTGGGTTTTGGTAAACATGTACTGATATGCAGCTACCATTATTGTATCAGACAGAATAGGTGTACTGCTCTGACGATCCTTTGTGCTCCACCTGTTTGTTCCTGCCTCTTCCCCCTCCCTCCCCCTCCTCCTCCTCCCAGAACTACCAACCTCTGATCTTACTGTCTCCATAGTTTTGCCTTTTCTGGAATGTCGTATAGTTGGCATCGTACAGTCTATAGCCTTTTTTGATTGGCTTCTTTCCCTTAGCAATGTACTTTCATGGTTTCTCACATTTTTTAATGGCTTGATAGCCCATTTCTTTTTATTGCTGAATAATATTCCATTATATGGATGCACCGCAGTGTATCTGTTCGCCTACTGAAGAACATCTTGTTTGCTTCCAAGTGTTGGCAGTTATGCAGTCAAATGCTGTACCCCTGAGCTGTACCCCTCCCCCCAAGTTTTGGCAATTATGAATAAAGCTGCTGTAAGCATTTGTGAGCAGGTTTCAGCTCGTTTGAGTAAATACCAAGGAGCGTGGTTGTTGGATTGTGTGTAAGGTGATGTTTAGTTTTGTGAGCAACTGCCAAACTGTCTTCCAAAGTTGCTGTGTCATTTTGCACTGTTTTTGAGCAATGGTGAAAGTTTCCTGATGTTCCACATCCTTGTCAGCATTTGATGTCAGTCGTCTTGATTTTGGCAATCCTAACACGTGTGTAGGGATGCCTTGATGTCGTGTTTCCTGCTCTTTTTTTTTTTTTAATATTTTTATTTATTTCTAGGAAAGAGAGAGAGAGAGAGACAGCGTGAGCAGGGAAGAGTCAGAGAGAGAGGGAGACACAGACTCTGAACTAGGCTCCAGGCTCTGAGCTGGCAGTCAGCACAGAGCCTGACGGGGGGCTCGAACCCACAAACCGCGAGATCATGACCTAAGCAAAAGTCGGACGCTTAACCGACTAAGCCACCCAGGTGCCCCATCCTGCTCTTTTTAAAACCATTATGTTTGGACCTTCAGCAGGGTCGTGAATGCTTTCAACAAATAATGGATAAGTGCCGCGCCAAGAAGCAGTTGTTTAGAAGTTTCCCAAATCAAAGTTTCACATGATTGTCTTTCTTTCTTTTTTTTTTTTTTAAACTTTTATTCATTTTTGAGGGACAGAAATAGAGCCATGTAGGTGCTCCATGATTGTCTTACTTTTAAATATAGTTGGTGAGGGGTGCCTGGGTGGCTCAGTTAGTTAAGCGTCTGACTTCGGCTCAGGTCATGATCTCACGGTTCGTGGGTTCGAGCCCTGCCTCAGGCTCTGTGCTGACAGCTAGCTCAGAGCCTGGAGTCGGTCTTTGGATTCTGTGTCTCTTTCTGACCCTCCGCTGCTCGCTGTCTCTCTCTTTCACTCTCTCTCAAAAATAAATAAAACATTAAAAAAAATTTTTAAATATACTTGTTGAGATTTTAGCTTAGCACTTATCTGGCTAAAGAAGTAGATCATTTATTTGTATGTTTTAATTGAATATCTACTTTTAAATATGTAGCTCCAGTTTATTCTTTTTAACTGTTTTGTGGTAATCACATGAATATGTATTATTTTATTTTGTCCATTTACCTACTCCATTAAATTAAATGAAACCCATTTAGATTGTCTCCTTTTTAAAAATTAATTTGAAAAAATTAAAAAAATTTTATAATCCTTGCTACAGTGAACAATCTGATAAATCTCTCTTTGAGTAACTGTGTAAGCATGACTTCAGGCTACAGTTTTTGAACTCTGTCCACTACCCATTAAGGGTAGAGAAATCAATTTATTGGCTCATGACCAGTATTTAAAAAAAAGCACTAGAACAGAGAGCAGAAAGTATCAGAGTGCAGTGTGCATACAAATTTAGTTTCAGCCTTATGTATGTGTGTAATGTATTTAGTCATGATGTTAAATATATTTCTTTCTCTGGGTTCTGGTCCAGAACATTAGAGCCACCTTGGAGTGGAACGGCTAGGTGTGAGTGCCCATTTCCCCTTTTCTAGCAACTGCGAAATTGTTCTGGACCATGCTTGTGACAGTTTACCGTTTCACTACGTGATACGAGAATGCCATCTCCCCCAGACGTCCAGCACTTTATCTGAGTGTACGTATGACCTGTGCCTCAAGAGCTTCTCTTTAGCATTTCCTCTTGTTTCCCTTATTTGCCTTATTTTTCTTTTTGTAATATGTGCCACGATGAACTCTTTTTTTATTGAGACATAATTCACATATCATAAATTTCATCTTTTAAAACTATATAAGTCAGGGTCCCCTGCGTGGCTCAGTTGGTTAAGTGCTCGACTCTTGATTTCTGCTCAGCTCACAGTCTCTCGGTTCATGAGCTTGAGCCCCATGTCAGGCTCTGCACTGACAGCACGGAGTCTGCTTGGGGTTCTGTCTGTCCCTCTCTTTCTGCCTCTCTCCTGCTTACTTGCTCGCTCTCTCTCAAAATAAATATTTTGTTAAAATGTGTACAATTCAGCAGTTTTTTATATACTCAAGAGGCTGTGCAAGTAGCACCAATGTCTAATTCCAGAACATTTTCATCACCCCAAAAAGACACCTAGTACTCATTAGCAGTCACTCCCCCATTTCCCTCTTTTCACAGCACCAGGCCACTCCTGCTCTGCTTTCCTTCCCCGTGGATCTGCTTACTCTCAGCGTTTCCTACAGATGGAGTCCCTGTGGTCTTTGCGTCTGGCCTCTCCCCACACCCAGTGCAGGGCCCTCTGGCCCCATCCACGGGGTAGCATCATCAGTGCTCCATTTCTTTTCATGGCTGAGTAATACTCTGTGGTACGGACGTGTCACACTTTTCATCATTTGAAGGATATTTGGGTTATTTTTACTTTGTGGCTATTATGAGTAATGCTACCACGAGCATTCATGTACAGGTTTTTGTGTAAACCTAGGTTTTCTTTTTCCTTATTTTACTGTGGTTAGGAGCCTTTAACATGAGATCTACCCTCTTAGAATTGTAAGTGCATAATATAGTATCATTAACGGTAGGCAGTATGCCGTGTAGTAGATTTCGAGAAATTGTCCATCATGTGTAACTGAAACTTTATACCCATTAAGCAACTCCCATTTAGCCTTCTCCTCTGCCAACCACCATTCTGTTCTCTTTCTCTGAGTTTGACTATTTTAGATGCCTCATGTAAGTGGAATCGGGCAGTATTTGTCCTTCTGTCACTGGCTTATCTCCATATCCTCTGGGTTCATCCATGTTGTGTAGGGCAGGATTCTTTCCTTTTTAAGACTCAGTAGTAGTCCATTGTAGGTAGATACCACATTTTCTGTACTCATTCATCGGTCTATGACCACGGAAGCAATGACCATGGGAGTGGATATATCTTGAGATACTGATTTGAATTCTTTTAGGTAGATGCCTAGAAGAGGAATTGCTGGATCATATGGTAGTTCTATTTTTACTTTTTTAAAAAAGATATGATTTATTTTGATAGAGATAGCATGTGTAAGTGGGGAAGGCGCAGAGAGAGAGAATCCCAAGCAGCCTCTGCATGGTCAGCATGGAGCCTGACAGGGCTCAAACCATGAACTGTGAGATTATGACCTGAGCCGAAACCGAGAGTCAGACACCTAACCCACTGAACCATACAGGTGGAGGTTTTTAAGGAACCTCCATACTGTTTTCTGCATTGGCTATACCAGTTTACATTCTTGCCAGAAGTGCATGAGGGCTCTTTTTGTCCACATCCTCATGAATACTTGTTATTTCTTATTTTTAATTTTTGAGGAACTTCCATACTGTTTTCCATAGTGGTTACACCAGTTTACTTTTCCACCAACAGTGCATAGGGTTCTGTTTTTGTTTTTTTTTAATTTTTAATGTTTATTTATTTTTGAAAGAGAAAGAGAGACAGACTGTGAGCGGGGGAGAAGCAGAGAGAGAGAAACACACACAGAATCTGAAGCAGGGTCCAGACTCTGAGCTGTCAGCACAGAGCCCGACGCGGGTCTCGAACCCACGAACTGTGAGATCATGACCTGAGCTGAAGTCAGACACTTTACCGACTGAGCGACCCAGGCACCCCCCTCTCTAACCACTTTTAATCAGTATTTACCTTTTAGTGTTGAGGTAAATAAGTTCTTTATATATTTTAGATATTAACCCTTTATTGGATATATCATTTGTAAATATCTTTTCTTACTCAGTAGTGCCTTTGTGTTTTTTTGGTTGTTTCCTTTGTTGTGCAGGAGCTTTTTTCTTTTTAATATAAAAATTAAAAATTCCATTTGTTCAAAAGCTTTTTATTTTGGTTCATTGTGACTTTGCTTTGCATTTGTGTTTCCATGATGACTAATGATGTTGAGAATATTTTTCTGTATTTACTAGCCACTTATATATTTTCTTGGGAGAAATATCTATTCAAATCAAATTCACTTGTTAGTTGGATCATTTGTCTTTTTATTGTTGAATTGTTCTTTATATATATTGGATACTTGATCCTCATCAACATAGATAATTTGCAGTTTCTTTCATTCATTCCATAGGTTATCTTTTAATTTTCTTAATAGTGTCTCTTGATGTGCAGAAGTTTTAAATTTTGATGAAATCCAATTTGTATATTTTTTTCTTTATTTGCTTGTGCTTTATGTGTCATATTTAAGAAACCTTTGCTTAATCCAAGATCACAAAGATCTTGGAAGCACCTCTGTTTCCTTCTAAGGGTTTTGTGGTTTTAGTTTTTACATTTAGGTTTTTGATCCATTTTGAGTTAATTTTTATAAGTGATGTGAGGTAGGGATCCTTTTGTGTGTAGATATTCTTTTGTTTCAGCTATAATTAGTGTTGATTACTTAGTTTGACCGTATCCTTTTCACAAAATGAGTAAGTATGGAAAGGACAAAGCCTTTATGTCTGTCATTAGGTTTCAGTGTATTGAGGCCAGAAACTTCATTTGGTTTGATTTTTATCCTTATGCGTAGTACTTTCTTTTGTGTGGATTTATATCATATCTCTTCTACCACAGTAGTAGTGGGTTGGGTATGTGAAAATAAACTCAAAAATATAGAATGTGATTACTTGAATCTGATATAGAAGTTATATAAAATAATAATATCATTTTTGTGAATAAAAATGAGTGACTGGCTTGGTAGGTAAGCTAATTGGTTTTAACATTTGACTCTCTTTTTTTTTAAATTAATGTTTATGCATTTTTGAGAGACAGAGAGCATGAGCTGGGGGAGGGGTAGAGAGAGGGAGACACAATCCAAAGCAGGCTTCAGGCTCTCAGCTGTCAGCACAGAGCCCGATGCAGGGCTCAAACTCATGGACTGGGAGATCATGATCTGGGCCGAAGTTGGACACTCAACTGACTGAGCCACCCAGGGTCCCCAACATTTGACTCTTAATTGGCGGGGGACTTTTCCCTTCCATATGTATTGCTCTTTAGGCCTTTGTTTAATATCATCTCATCAGGTCAGGGTAGATAATCTCCAGGAAAAGTCTCTGATCAAGACAGAGCACCTAAATAACTACTGTTCTGTGCAATTTACAAACAAGTGCCAAAGCCTCATTTACATGTCACTTATACTTTTCAATTTCTTTTTTGCATTTTTCCCTTTCTTACTCTTAACTTGTTCTGTTGGTCTTTTCCTTTCTCTTAGGTGGCAGTCGTTTTGATGGATACCCAGGGGGCATTTGACAGTCAGTCCACCGTGAAGGACTGTGCCACCATCTTCGCTCTAAGCACCATGACCAGTTCTGTTCAGGTAACACCACTCGACTAGGATAAAAGTTTCCAGAGGAAGTAAGATAAATGGAGTATATCTGTTTTCAGTTATTGTTCTGTTATCAGAATCCTTAGGTGATGTGTAAATGTTCTTTTTAGACTACAGATAGAAGTTAAGCTCTTACAAACTCAAAAAGGAGCTTAAACTGTTTTTCTATTTTGGTTGTAAGTATATGTATAATTCTCCAAAAAAAGTGAGAAAAGTGGAAATTGAAATTACATTAATTACAACACACAGGAACTGGAGATTTGGTAAGAACTTAGGAAAACTGTTTTTTAAGCAGTAAAGGAAGAATTATGTGATTTCAACCTTAGATGCATCGTTTTCCAAAAGACAGATAGTATTACTGTTTGGACAGACCTTGGGTACTGCTACGTATACCTTTAGTTGTACAAAGCTTCTGTTCAGTGCTTTTGCTTATTTGGGGTTCCTTTCAAGTAAGCGAGAGTGGTATCAATCTGGATTTTTGTTTTCTAGATTTATAATTTGTCCCAGAACATTCAGGAAGATGATCTTCAACAGCTACAGGTATATATTCATCGTAAAAGTCTTAATGTCATAATGTATCATTTAAAAGTTTTAAGACTAAGAAAAATTTTACAGCTGAGTAGTTATAGCAATAGGTGGAACAGTGGGGGAAAGGGTTTGGCTCACAGCAGTCCTGCCCTGATACTGCTGGGTGATCAGGCAAAGCCTTACTGAGTTGAGCACAGAACCCTAGAAAGTGGGCAAGTAAGTTCTGCAGCTGTACCTGGGGTGGGGGGTGGGGGAGTGGGGAGTTGTGGTGTAGGAGACAGGGCAGCAAGAGGACCTGAGGTGGAGGGTGCTTGGGAGAATCGAGGAACAGCAAGGAGGCCAGTGGCAGGGACTGGGAAGTGTGACAGGAGGAGGCTTAGCCATGACATCAGCGAGGCATTTAGGTCCTGCTGATGCTCAGCTTTTGCAAGGGCTCGGGCTTTCCCTCTGGGGGAGGTGGGAGCCGTGTGTTGAGTGGAGCAGTGATGTTATTTGAGCAGAGGGTCGCTCTGGCTGCGGTATTTGGAAAAGACTTTTGGGGACAGGCGTGTGTTCAGTGAGGCTCGTTATGAAGCTGTTGCAGTAATCCAGGTGAGGCTAAATAAGTCAGTGTTTGTAAAATGCATAGCTTTGTGTGCCTGGAAAAGAGTATGTGCTTAATAACCGTGAGCCATTATTTACTGACACTGTTACTACTGTTATTAGTCGCCGTCTTCCGTTCTCCGTGCAGCAGTCCTTAATGTGTTTTCCCTGTAAAATACTGTTCCGTGGGGACTCCAGAGTGAGATGCAATTCTTGGCATGTCTTTCTAATTCCACGTGTCCCAGTGACATTCAAGAAAACACATCAGCATACAAAGGAATGAGGGTGTCATTAATTATGGGGATTACCTGGAGTTAGTTCTCATTTATAGTCCTGTAAAAAGCAAAGAAAATAACTCCTCAACCTGGGCTTGAACTTGATAACTGGCGTTTCTGCACCGGTGCCACGACTCAGTGGTTGAGAGTGCTATTCTTAACCATTTCTGTCACAACTTGCCTTTGACACCTTTTCCCCTGAAACTGATTCCTTTCTGGACTCTTTCCTCTTGCACACATTTCTGAATGGCTACCTGTGTGAGGCAGCGGACCCAAGGGTGTAGACACAGTGGTGTCTGAAGTGGACGTGATTCTTTATGGATTGAGTAGTCCAGTCAGTGAGAGGTCAGACACGAGTAGGCGTGGATGATGTACGAGGGCCGCTGTGGCAGAGGGCCGCACGCGAGGGGGCTTACACAGCACACGCTTACTGTGGAAGTAGAAATCGGGCTGTCCCCGGGGCCATGCCCTCTCCGAGCCTGTGGGGGAGAGTCCGCTCCGTTCTTGCCTGGTGTCCGGAAGTTTGCCGGCCGTCCTTGGCATTCCTCTGCTTTGTAGGCCTTCAGTGTCTGCCTCCGTCTTCCTTCTGTGTGTCTCTTTGTCTTCACATTGCGTCTTCCCTGTGTCTGTGTTACTTTTTCTCATAAGGACACCAGCCATTTTGGCTTCGGGGCCACCCTGATGGCCTTGTCTTAACGTGACTACCTCTGTGAAGGCCCTGTTTCCAGTGACATTTCCTGGTGGAGAGGCTGTCTTCACTCTATGCCTTCTTCGTAGAGGCCGAATTTAGCTCTACAAATTAGTAATACAATATCTGTCACTGTAGAAGTTTCTGTGTTTTTAAAAGTTAAGTGTATTCCTTACGACATTAGGAATGATGTTGTTCTAAAAATAATGATGATGTTCTTGCAAAAAATTGGACACTTTGGATAGACTGAAGCCCCCCTTCACCATAGATCTTGTATGAATATATCCTTTCTGTTCTTTTTCTTTGTAAGCACATATCTATCCCTGTAGAAAATATGTAACACGTGACTACACACTTTATGCAAACCCTTTGAGACTACACGTGGTTTGGAATTGGAAATTTTATAGATTTTAGATAGATTAATATGGTGCATGTAAGCATGAGGTCGAGGACAGAAATGGATGTTCAGGTGATACCTCCTAAGGAAACATCATAGCAATTCTGCAGTGAAAGGCATGTCTGATAGATGAAATGGAACAAATAAAGCTTAGAAAAAGCCTCACATCAGTTCAGGGCAGGTTTTTCTCCAAATGAATTTGCCACCTAACTTGGGTGATTTTTATAGCTTGTTAGATTTCAGAATTACACATAGGAGAGATCATGGGTTTTGTACGGTTTTGTATGTATGTTTTCGTCTTGTTTATATGTAGTATTTTATATGTTTTAGATGATTTCTTTTTCTTAAGCATCGCTTTATTGTTTTAACAAAGTAATGTATATAATATATACACACAAAATAATGTATACACACGCACAGTATAAAAGTCAGTAGAATCATAGTGTTCATGATGAAAAAGAACATTCTTTGATCTCCTAGTTCTTTATCCAGAGGCAACCACTTGTACTCTGGGCTGTGTCTTCTGCTATTTGCTTCTTTTTTTTTTTTTAATTTTTTATTTATTTCTGAGAGAGACAGACAGCATGAGCAGGGGAGGGTCAGAGAGAGAGGGAGACACAGAATCTGAAACAGGCTCCGGGCTCTGAGCTGGCAGTCAGCACAGAGCCTGACACGGGGCTCGAACCCACAAACCGTAAGGTCATGACCTGAGCTGAAGTCGGACGCTTAACCAGCTGAGCCACCCAGGCGCCCCTTCTGCTATTTGCTTCTAAATGTTTATAGAACATGCTTCTACTGTTCCTTCTGGATTTTTACAATTGAAATAGTCCTAGCTTCTTGTGCAGATTTAGGATTTAGCATCTTTAGCCCTCTCCCGGCCTCACCTACAGCTTCCTTCCCCTCATCTTCCAATAGTTAGGTCACAACTTTTGACTAAAAAGGTATTTGTATTTGCCTTATTATATGGGTATATTTATATGTTTTTTTTTTAATCACTGAGGTTTCTTGTGAATTATGATTGCATTTCTTGTAATGAATTACCTGTCTTTTGTTGTTGTTAGTTTAGTGTTCTGTGTGCTTATCACTAATATATTTCAAGGGATGGACTCCTAAAACCTCTCAGTGTGATCTACATACACCCCCACACTCCCTCACCCCTTGGGGAGGCATCATCTTGGTCTCAGTGCTCTTCTCTCGTTGGACTGCTTCCTTTAGGCCTGGTGCACAGCTGTCCCACTGGCAATTTCTTTTTCTTTTTTTATTTAAAATTTAAAATTTTAGTTTTTTCTCTCGTGATGAAAACATGTATGATCTACTTTCTTTGCAACTTTTAAATATATAATGCCATATTCTTAACTATAGTCACCATATTGTACGTTCCTTCTCCATGACATGTATTTTATGGCTGGAAGTTTATACTTCTTTTTTATAAAGATTTTTAAGTAATCTCTATTCCGAATGTGGGGCTCCAACTCATAACCCTGAGATCAAGAGTCGCATGCTCTACCAGCTGAGCCAGCCAGGTGCCCCTGGAAGTTTATACTTTGTAACCCCCTTCACTTTCTTGCCCCTACCCTTACTCCACCTTTGTAGCCATATGCTTGTTTGTTTTTAAATTTATTTTTTCCAGATTCCACATGTAAGTGAGATCACATGGTGTTTGTCTTTCTCTGTCTTAGTAAAACTTAGTACAGTGCCTACAAGGCCCATCCATGTTGTTGGAGACAGCAAGGTTGCCTTTTTTATGGCGAATAATATTCCACTGAATTTTGTACCTTTTTTTGTATCCATTCAAACATGGGTGGACACTTAGGTTGCTTCCATATCTTGGCTGTTGTCACTAAAGCTGCATTGACCATGGGGTGCATGTGTCTTTTTGAAAACTGTTTTCGTTTTCTTCAGAAAAGTACCCAGAAGTAGAATTGCTAGATCATAGAGAAGTTTCATTTACATTTGTCATTTTTTCATTTTAATTTCATTTACTGTGTATCAATGTCTCTTCTTTGGAAAGATGTCTGTATAGATCCTCTGCCCATTTTCTAATTGGATTGTAGTTTTTTTGTGGGTGTGTGTTTTTTGTGTTTTCTTTTTGTTTTAGTTGGCTGTTGAGTTATATGCATTTTTTTTATTTAAAAAATTTTAAATTTAATTTTTTAATTTTTAAAAATGGTTATTTCTTTTTTAAAAAATTTAATGTTTATTTATTTTTGAGAGCATATGCCTGTACACTAGTGGGGGAAGGACAGAGAGAGAGAGAGACAGAGGATCTGAAGTGACTCTGCACTGACAGCAGAGAACCCAGTGTGGGGCTTGAATTCCCATACCATGAGATCATGACCTGAGCCACCCAGCAGGGGCCCCTTAAATGTTTATTTTTATTTATTTTGAGAGAACATGTGCATGCGGGGGAGCGAGGAGGGAGAGAGAAAGAGAGAGAATGAATCCCAAGCTGTTAAAAAACCCATAAACGATGAGATTGGGACCTGAGCTTAAATTGAGAGTCAGACACTTAACTGTCTGAGCCACTCTGGTGCCCTGAATTCTTTGTATGCTTTGGTTATTAACCCCTTACCTGATATGTGATTTTAAATTATTTTCTCTCATTTGGTAGGTTGCTTTTTCATTTTGTTAGTCTTTTCCTAGTTCCTGTGCAGCTGTTTAGTTTGATGTTGTCCCACTTGCTGCCTTTGCTTTTGTTGTCAAATCCAAAAAATTGTCGAGACTGACGTCAAGGAGCTTACCACCTATGTTTTCTTCTAAGAGTGTTAGGGCTTCAGGTTTCAGGTTTAAAAGTCTTTGATCCATTTTGAGTTAATTTTTGTGTATGGTGTAAGATGGTGATCCAGTGTTATTCTTCTGCAAGTGGCTGTCCAGTTTTTCCAGCACCATTTGTTGAAGAGACTCTCTTTTCCTCAGTGTATTATTCTTGGCTTCTTTGTTATAAAGTTAGTTGACCATCTATATGTGTTTATTTCTGGGAGAACAGAGAGCTGTTCTGTTCCATTGATCTGTGTGTCTGTTTTTATACCAATACCATACAATTTTTTGATTACAAAACATTAATATAGCTCGAAGTAGTATAGCTTGAAATCAGGGCCTGGGAATTTTTTTTCAATTCTTTTTGCAGTTGGATCCTATTTAACCTGTTATTTGTTTATTCTCTCCTTTGTTGTTGTTGTTGTTGGTGGTGGTGTTTATTCTCTCCTTAATTCAGACATTCTCCACTAGCTTTTCTGAGAAAGGATAGAATGGATGCATAGCAGATAACTTTTTTGAGTTCATGTAAGTCTGAAATATTTTAATTTTATCCTAGAGTTAATGATAGGATAGAAATAATTTTCTTTTAGAATTGAGGGCGTTGCCTCATTGCCTTCCAGCTGCCAGTGCTGCTGCTGAAGTCCCACACCATCTGATTCCTGATCCTTTGTATGTGACCTTTCTCTCTCTGAAGCTTTTAAGATCTTCTTATTCTTGGCATGAATTTTCATGGTAATGTACCTTAGTGTGGGCTTTTTCTTCATTCTTTTAAATACATATCCTCAGAAAGATAAAATGTTGCAGCTGTTGCAACCAAGAAAAAAACTGGATGCTGTTAAGAAGCAACATTCAGAAAACCAAAGCTCCTGGAAATTAAAGCTATGACAGCAAAAATGGAAAGTTTTGTAGAGAAGAAGTTAGACGCCAGATCTCGCTGGCAGGTTGAATGAAAGAACAGAGCGGAAATCAGACCAGAGGGAGGAAGTGAAGCAGAGAGAGAAGCGTGGGGGGTTAAGGTGGGGGAGGGGAGGGGAGAGGAGGGAAAAGAGGGAAGAAGAGAGGAGAGGGAGAGGTGGAGGAGAGGGAGGACAGGAGGGCACCGCAACAAAGGAAACATTGAGCATCAGTTCAGGAGACGTGGCACCTGTTAATAATGACAGGCATTTTAATAAAAGATAACGGAGAAACTGGAGGGAAAGAAATTATAAAAGGAATACTGTAAGATGATGTTCTAGAATTAAAGGACACCAGTTTTTGTCTTTCCTTCTAGAAGCTTGTCTCAAAGGGCTGGTGCATTTAAGATGAGTTATTAAAAATCTGACCGGGACCTTTGGTAAGAGGGTGAGCCTCGTGCACTGGTCTGGATCACAGTGAGGTGACTGAGCAAGATTACTTGGATATTTTGTCGCAAGCCCTGAATGTCTGTATTTGCGGACTGTTCTTGGCCTATCAGTTTCCCCAGAGAGGCCTTTAAACCCCTGCCTGAGGGGGTAGAAGCTTACTGAGGCCCCAGCAGGGTGAGAGGCTAAGGAGTCTTCACTGTTCAGTACGTAGATCTTGACTCAAGTGCCTGTTTCCGGTAAGGTAGGGGACTTACTCCTCTTGGCTGAGTTGGTATCAAAGTCTAAATTCTTTCTAGTTTATCCCCTCCAGACAGTATACTTCCCATCTTCCGTGGGCAGGAAGAGGATTTGGTGCGCCGGGAGGAAGCGGGATCTGTGAGTATAGGCGCTCCAAGAGGTGTTCTCTCCAAAGACTTTCAACTGTTTGTTTAGTTGTTAGTCCCATTCCCTGCCCCTCCTTCTTGGTGACCGGTGCTGCTCACTTCCGAGCCTTTCAGGGATTCTGCTCAGAAAATGCGCTTATTTCTTGTTGGCTCCTGTCTGTCACAAACAACTTAAGGCAGAGAAAGCCAACACTTGAGATCGTTTTCATTTGCCGATTTTCGTTCCAGAGTATTTTTGATAACTCTTTTTTGCTCCCATATCATTTCTCATCTTCTTTGTCGTGTGGGTTTATAACTTCTAAACTTCATTTTGTTATACTTTTTTTTTTTAAGTTTATTTGTTTTGAGAGAGAGAGAGAATGTGAGCAGGGGAGGGGCAGAGAGAAAGGGAGAGAGAAATCCCAAGCAGGCTCTGCATTGTCAGTGCAGACGTGGGGCTTAGTCTCAATTATGAGATGATGACCAGAGGTGAAGTCAGGAGTTGGAGGCTTAACGGACTGAGCCACCCAGGTGCCCCCATTTTGCTTGCACTTTTAGTGCAGACCTTCATAAGGACATAGAGATGAACGGACGTGTAAACCCTGACCGTAGAGAACTTGTTCATTTGGTCGTTTGCCCGGCATATATGCTCCTGGCCCCACTGTCCTCCCACTGCCAGAGGGACCGTGCACGGAACAGGCAAACATTCCTGCCCTCCTGGAGTGTATACGCTAATAGTGAAGGCAGGCACTATCAAAATAAGTAAAGGTGTAGTGTGTCACATAGTGAGATGGGTTAAGGAAGACTATTAAAAAGACGGGGTAGGAAGAATTGTGGGGAAACTTGTAATCCTCTTAGATAGATGGTCTGCAAGGCTTCTTTGGGAAGGAGCCATTTGAGTAAAACTATAAAAAGTGAGGGAGCTGATTGTGTAGTTATTTGGGGGGAGAACATTACAGGCAGAGGGAGTCAGAACAAAGGCCCTGAGGCAGTGTGTGCCCAGTGTGGTTGAGGAAGAGCAAGGAGGGCCAGCGTAGCCAGATCTCACTGTTAGGGGCTGGCTTTTACACGATTAGGTTGGAGGGTTTTTTGTTTTTTTTTTTTTTTTAAATATTTTTTATTTATTTCTAAGAGAGAGAGAGAGAGAGAGAGACACCGTGAGCAAGGGAGGGTCAGAGAGAGAGGGAGTCACAGACCGAAACAGGCTCCAGGCTCCGAGCCAGCAGTCAGCACAGAGCCCGACGCGGGGCTCGAACCCATGAACCGCGAGATCATGACCCAAGCGAAAGTCGGACGCTCAACCGACCAAGCCACCCAGGTGCCCCAGGTTGGAGGGTTTTAAGCAGAGGCATGATGCGATCTACCTAACCTTCCCAGAGCAGACCCACCGTGGCTGCTGTATTCAGAGTAGGTCTGGGGGGCGGAGAAGGGTGAGGCAGGGAGGCCGGTAAGGAAGCTGTGTGATATTCCAAGCCACACAGAAGCTGTGAGCGGTCGGATTCTGGCTTTGCTGATGAATTGGGATACAGGATGTGAGACAGGGATAACAGATTGTTGGAAGATTCGTGGCTCTCTGAGCTTTTGAAGCTGTAGAACTTTGGTCTTATATAAATAGTATTCACTGAGTCTGTTAAATGAATTCTTTGCTAAAGAATAACCATAGAAATACTTTAAAATAATTTTGCCTAATAAACCATTGACTTTTCTTTTTTAAAGCTCTTCACGGAATATGGTCGTCTGGCAATGGATGAAATTTTCCAAAAACCCTTCCAGGTAGAATGTTAACTGTAATGTAACTTGTCTGTGTTTCAGTTCAGAGATCAGCCCACTGCAGGCCACAGGCCAGATCAGGCTAGCTGCCTGTTTTTGTATGACCTGTCAGTTAGGAATGGTTCTTTTGTTATTAAATGATTGAAATCAAAAGAGGAATAATATTTCATGACCTGTACCTTAGCTGTGGACACTGACATTTAAGTTTCAGATAAAGTTTTATTGGAACACAATTACAGTCACTTGTCCACAGCTGCTGGTTATTATAGCAGTCTAAAATACTTACTCCCAGATCTTATATGAAAAGGTTTTCTGGCCCCGGCTTTAGTTAATCGTTTCATGAGGATGAGAATGCATAGTAACCTTAGTGAGATTAGAGGGGTTTTAAGTATTATTCTTAATTTAGCTTTCCTTTCTTTAAAAAAAATTTTTTTTTTAATGTTTATTTTTGAGAGAGACCGAGGCAGACTACAAGCAGGGGAGGGGCAGAGAGAGAGGGAGACCCAGAATCCAAAGCAGGCTCCAGGCTCTGAGCTGTCAGCACAGGGCCCGATGTGGGGCTCGAATTCACAAGCTCTGAGATCGTGACCTGAGCTGAAGTTGGACATTTAATTGACTGAGCCACCCAGGCGCCCTGTTTGTGTTTAAAAAAAATTTTTTTAATGTTCAGTTTTCCTTTCTAACATTAAAAGTAGATCTGATTCTATGATTAGCTGCTACCGTGTTTTCTTGTCCTTTACCACGTTCTTTATACTTGTCTTTGTAGCACGGCCCTAGATTTGACGTCTTCTCATCAATTTCTTCTTCTGCTCTTACTAAACCATGAGAACAAAAACAGATATAGTGACCTCACGTTTATTTTGTTTTTTTAAATATATTTTTTAAAATGTTTATTTATTTTGAGAGCAAGAATTCCAAGCAGGCCTCACACTGTCAGCACAGAGCCTGACATGGGGCTCGATTTCATGAACCGTGAGATCGTGACCTGAGCTGAAATCAAGAGTCGGATGCCCAACCAACTGAGCCACCCGGGCTCCCCTCACATTTGGCTTCTGCGTGTCCTTCTAGTATTTTTAAGGTTTCTAAGACTTTACAGAAGACATAAATCCTTCATATTTTCTTGCCCCCATTGAAGCAGCTGGTATTATACAAAAAAGTATTTCAATTGCTATGCATTTATGCAGCCTTGTGATATGCTCTGCCCTTTTCCTAAATAGACACTGATGTTTTTGGTTCGAGACTGGAGTTTCCCTTATGAATACAACTATGGACTACAGGGAGGAATGTCCTTTTTGGATAAGCGTCTACAGGTAAGTAGAACTGAAATCTTCTGAGGAATTACCTACACGTCTTGATAACTTTCTCATTTGCCTTTCACTATTGTATTTAAAGCAGATTTATAGAACTTTTCAGTGTGTTAAATACTTTCAAATATCGGCACACTAATAGTATTTGTGTAAGAGCACAGAGCCTGGGTACATAATGCATAGAGATTGCAGAGAGGGACTCCGGCAAAAGCCCAGGCTTTGATTGTAATTTCCATTTCACGTTTTACACCAGGCTTTCCGTGTGCATTTAGAATGTCATATTCAGAACTCTTGTTCTGTTGTTCTTATTCACAATTCTTGCTTGTTTTGGGGTGGATATAAACCGGCTTAGCCTGTTCTCCAAAATTAAAATACAAGAGTTCTCTGTCAGGCGCTACTAGCTGGTTAGATCTTCCTCCTGCCCGCAAGCCAACCCTTCCCTTGTTCTTCCTCAGTATTGTACAATACTCTTTTTTGTAATTATTTGTAACATTTATTTATTATTGAGAAACAGAGACAGAGCATGGGCTGTCTGACAGGCGCAGAGAGAGGGGGAGACACAGAATCCGAAGCAGGCTCCAGGCTCTGAGCTGTCAGCACAAGAGCCTGACACGGGGCTTGAACCCACGAACTGTGAGATCATGACCTGAGCCGAAGTTGGACGCTCAACCGACCGAGCCACGCAGGCACCCCAACAATACTTTTTTTCTAAGAAAGTCTTTAGTACCTGTTCTTGGGTAGCTTTAGGAGTCATGCCATGGCTAATCAGATGTATGCATTTAGTGCTTCTAGCGTTCTGAGTTTCCTCATTGGACAAAACATAGGCTGCTATGATGCATCAGAGTTGGGATATCATCTCTCCTTTGCCCTGTACCAGTGGTTCCTAGTGTAGAAACACAAACGGTCTTTTGTAAATTGTCGGTCTTCATTGACAGGTGAAAGAGCATCAGCATGAAGAAATTCAGAATGTCCGAAATCACATTCACTCATGCTTCTCCAACGTCACCTGCTTTCTCCTGCCGCACCCAGGGCTCCAGGTGGCCACAAGCCCTGACTTTGATGGGAAATTGAAAGGTGTGTCACCAGTCATGTTATTCTAGACATGTGCTTCAAGCTTTGGAAGAACCAGTGGCCAGAAAATGTCAGTTGTGAGTCCAGGGAATGCTTACAAGGAATAGTGTGTTCTCTCAGAGAGAATGGTGGCTAGAGACTAGTTTTTGCATCTGCCATACTGTGACCGTCAAAGTGCACCTTAAATTTTCCATCTGAAATGGTGGTGGTAATATTCATTAATGTCTTTCTAAGAGATGTGTTGTAATTACTGGTTTACAAGAGATAACAGTGCTAGGGGCGCCTGGGTGGCTTAGTCGGTTAAGCTTCTGACTTCGGCTCAGGTCATGATCTCACGGTTAGTGGGTTTGAGCCCCACGTCAGCCTCTGTGCTGACAGCCAGCTCGGAGCCTGGAGCCTGTTTCAGATTCTGTATCTCTCTCTCTGACCCTCCCCTGCTCATGCTGTCTGTCTGTTTATTTCTCTCAGAAATAAATAAAACATTAAAAATTAAAAAAAAAAAAGATAACAGTGCTAAAATAAAGGAAGACTAAACATTAGGTCGGCTAATACTTATCAAGTAAAATTCAGTTCCCAAAGGATGGTAATGTGATGCATGGCACGGCGATTCATTTTCGTCTTTATGATTACGCCAAAACATGAAGCTGGGTCATGTATGACTGTCAGGAAGTTGACTAGATGGCAGCTTGGAGAAATTGGAGTCAGGACTCTTGGATTCCATTATCTTATTTTTGTTCCTTATTCATTTAAGACTTTGAGTCATTTAATGACTAGCCCTCTGTTTATACAGGTGATAAATTAGCACTCTTGTTTATAAACATATCTGAACTTCTCAGGTTCCCAGTAAAGTAGGAATAAAGACAGCTGCCAGTTTTAGAGGCTCAGCCATGCTCCCCACCGTCAGTCTGTTTGGGCAGCTCTACCAAAATGCCATACACTGGGTGGCTTATAAACAAAACAAATGTATTTCTCATGGCTCTGGAGGGTGGAAGTCCAAGGTCAGAATGCCCGCACAGGCAGGTGAGGGCAGTCTTCCTGCTGTCAGGCTTCTGGTTGTTCCTTCAGGTGGTGGGAGGGGTAGTGAGCCCTGTGGGGTCTCTGTATAAGCACCCGAGTCCTGTTCACAGGGGCTCCCTTGTGAATAAACACCCTTGGGACCTGATCTCCTCCCAAAGGCCCCACCTGCTAATACCACCATCTTTAGAGATTGGAATTTCAACATGCCAAATCTGAGGGGGACACAGACCTTCAGACCATAGCACCAGCGCTGGTGGTTGCTTCACACTTAATGCTCCCAGAGGTTCCATATGCAGATAGTATCTCCATTATTTATGGATGAAGAAACAGGCTTAGGAAAGTTAAGTAATTTGCTCAAAGTACTCAGCTAATAAGTGGTTGGGTAGAGATTCACATCTAGAATCTTTTTGCCTCAGAGTCATATTGTGCTAAAATAGAAGTTCTTCTCTTATTTTGGGAAAATTATTGATTTTTAAAAAAATTTTTTAATGTTTTATGTATTTCTGAGAGAGAGAGAGACAGCATGAGCAGGGGAGGGTCAGAGAGAGAGAGAGAGACAGAATCTGAAACAGGCTCCAGGCTCTGAGCTGGCTGTCAGCACAGAGCCCGACGCGGGGCTCAAACCCACTAATCATGAGATCGTGACCTGATCCGAAATCAGATGCTTAACCGACTGAGCCACCCAGGCACCCCAAAAATTATTTATTTTTATTAAAAAATTTTTTAATGTTGAGAGAGAGAGACAGTGTGAGCGGGGGAGGGGCGGAGAGAGAGGGGCAGAGAGAGTCAGTGCAGAGCCCTACACGGGGCTCCATCTTATGAACCCTGAGATCGTGACCTGAGCCAAAACCAGGAGTCTGATGCGTAACCAGCTGAGCCACCCAGGTGCCCCAGGGAAATAATTTAGAGGGTATATAATGTTTCGTTAACTGGAGAACTTTGGCAGTGGAAGTTTTTCATAGCCGCATGTTAAACACAAAATGCATCATTTTCAATTTTTTGGACTTATTTGATCCAGGAACATTAATATACTTGTTGAACTTAAGATTTACGTTCCAGCTAGTCTTAATATTGCAAAAGAAACTGAGTATGAGAGGCATTGTCTTCTGTTTGTCCCTGTCTGATATCTTTATGTGGTCGGCAGCTTTCCTGCACAGGAGACTTCAGAGCCTATTAGATGGCAATTCAGAAAGCCACATTTGGGGACGCCTGGGTGGCTCAGTCAGTTAAGTTTCCAGCTTTGGCTCAGGTCATGATCTCACAGCTTGTGAGTTTGAGCCCCGTGTAGGGCTCTGTGCTGACAGCTAGCTTAGAGCCTGGTGCCTATCTTTGGATTCTGTATGTATCTCCCTCTCTCTGATCCTCCCCTGCTCATGCTATCTCTCTCTCTCAAAAAATAAATAAAACATTAAACAAGAATTTTTAAAAAGTATGGACAAGGATATATACTACTGTAGCGTTATATCATAGGGAATAATTGGAAACAAATGGGTGTTTTTGAGGAGTTGGTGAAATTATAGTACATCTGCACTTTTAAAACTATTTTAATTTATTTTGAGAGTTAGAGGGTGAGCACAGGAGGGGCAGCTAGAGGGAGGGAGAGAGATAATCCCAAACATTGGGCTGATAGTGCAGAGCCTGATGCAGGGCTTGATCCCATGAACTGTGAGATCATGACCTGAACCAAGATCAAGCACAGGATGAACTCTTAACTGACTGAGCCACCCAGACACCCCAGTACATCTGCACTTCTAAAAGCTTTTAAGAAGTTACTTAAAGTTCTTTAAAAGGTTAAGGTAGATGGATGGATCTATACGTATTTACATAGATGTCTGTGATATATTATTAAATGTAAAAAGATTGCACAGTAGCATATGTGTATGATACTATTTATTTCAAAATATATATTCATAATTATGTTTTTAAGAAAAGATTTGAAAAATAAAAAAATTCCTTTTTTGCTTTACTTTAACAATATGTTTATAGTCCACCCTTGTGTGTCTATTTCAGGAACTATAGTCATTAGGATTGTTCAAAAAAAAATTCTTATTAGCTCTGCAAAGGTCTGTGTATTTCGTAGCTTTGGAGACAGAAATTTTGTAATTTTAGGGAATCTTTTAAACAAGGTATTGAAGGGTTTTGAGTGAAGTATAACTTGGATGCTAAGTTGGTGACTTGAAGTATTTGGCAAGTGCTTGATTGAGAACCACATAAACTTTACTATGGGGGACCTGTAAGTAGAGCTGGTATACTTTTCAGAGTTAAAGAAAATGCCTAGATGCTGTCTTTTCTTAAGTATATTCTTATACAGTGACTTGCTTGAGATCCCGCAGCCCCATTCCATATAACCTGGAAAAGACATTAACTTGGGAGCAGTTAGGACTATTCATAGGAAGACTAAAAAAAAATTTTTTTTTAAATATTTTTATTTATTTCTAGGAGAGAGAGAGAGAGACAGTGTGAGCAGGGGAGGGTCAGAGAGAGAGGGAGATACAGACTCTGAAATAGGCTCCAGGCTCTGAGCTGGCAGTCAGCACAGAGCCCGACGTGGGGCCCGAACCCACGAACCGCGAGATCATGACCTAAGCGAAAGTCAGACGCTTAACCGACTAAGCCACCCAGGCGCCCCAATTTTTTTTAATGTTTGTTTTTTATTTTTGAGAGAGAGAGAGAGAGTGTGTGAGCATGGGAAGGACAGAGAGAGGGAGACAAAAACTAAAGCAGGCTCCAGGCCCTGAGCCGTCAGCACAGAGCCCAACATGAGGCTCGAACTCACAAACCATGAGATCATAACCTGAGCTGAAGTCAGAAGCTTAACTGATCCAGCCACCCAGGCGCCCCTAGAAAGGATCTTAATGTAATTACTGTAGAACATTTAAATTTAATAAGAGCTACATTCTGAAGGTTTTTCTGCATATGTTCCCCTAAATACTTAAGTATTTTAATGGTTTTATTTTTATTTATTTTTAATGTTTAATCCTTTTTGAGAGAGAGAGAGAGAGCGTAAGTGGGGAAGGGGCAGAGATAGAGGGAAACACAGAATCCGAAGCAGGCTCCAGGCTCTGAGCTGTCAGAACAGAGCCCGATGCAGGGCTTGAACTCATGAACTGTGAGATCATGACCTGAGTGGAAGTTGTTTGCTTAACTGACAGAGCCACCCAGGTGCCCCTGTTTTATTTTATTTTTTTTAAGAATGACCTTTTATTCAGAGGTGAACACTTGGCAGACACAATCTTAGTTTTGTTGTAATTGCTGCTTAACTGCTGCTTCCTGTGAGCTAAGATTAGCTCACTTTTGAGATCCCTTTCATCAGACACAGATGGCTGTGTCATCACCATAAAGAAAACTGTCATCTTTGTATTTTCTAGGGCAGAGAGACTTAATGCAGTGACCACAGAGGTGTGTGTGTTTTTTAAGTCTGTTTTAGAGAGAGAGCAAGAGCAGGTTACAGGGGCAGAGAGAGAGAGAGAATGAGAATCTTAAGCAGGCTGCATGCTCAGCATGGAGCCCGACTAGGGGCTTGATCCTATGACTTTGGGATCATGACCTGAGCCAAAATCGAGGACTGAGCCACCCAGGTGCCCCACCACTGAGTTGTTTAGCTAGAAATTAAACCAAAGAGTTTGTAGGGCACGGTCTTTTTTTGACAGCATGAGATTTTGAGAGTATCAGGAGAGCATTGTGGTCTATTCGGAGTCTAAATTAGTATTTTGGTACAACCTTCAGAGAAGCATTAATGCTTGAGGGTCTTTAAATCTGGGTAAACCCGAGTTTAAGAACAGTCTATGGCAACTAGATTGTGCCAGTTCCTTGAGTGAAATACTTTTGAAGCTCTTAGTCTTTCAATAGGTTAAAAGTTGAAACTGTAAAAAAAAAAAAAAAAGGGTTTTTTTTGAAACACGTGATACATTCACATGTTTAAAATCCCAAAAAGGATTAGAATTCAGTGAAGTCTCTCTTCCATTTTTATAGGTTTCCAGAGTTTTCTTTGGAGTATGCAAGCAGATATGAATACCATATACACAGAATAGTATAGTATACACACAATTTTATGCTTTTTTCACTTCACGTCGTAAAGGATTTTGTCCCATTTTTTTCTTGAAATTTTGCAGTTTCATCTTTGATGTTATAACCTATGATCCAGTTTAGATTCATCTTATTTTCTGAATGGCTGCTCATTTGTTCTAATAGTATTTATTGACTAGTCCAGTTTCCTCCACCAGTTGAAATGTCACCTTTATCATATATTAAGCCACTAATCAATGTATAATATGGGGATTGATCCCTTTCTAACTTCTGCATAGGTCATACTTTGGCGCCATCCTGAGGAGAATATAGAATGAAGAGTATTTGGATGGGAGATTGGTACCAATTTACTTTTTAGTAGGACAGATTTATAAACCTAAAAAATTTTTCAATGTCGAGATTTTATAATTGATCAGTTATTTAGGGTGGGATATGGGGTGCCTGGGTGGCTCAGTCGGTTAAGCGTCTGTCTTCGGCTCAGGTCATGATCACACGGTTTATGGGTTCGAGCCCCGCATTAGGTTCTGTGCTGGCAGCTCAGAGCCTGGAGCCTCTTTGAGATTCTGTGTCTCCCTCTCTCTCTCTCTGCCCCTCCTCCACTCATGCTATGTCTCAAAAATAAATAAAACAAAAAAAAAATTAAAAAAAAAAAAGATGGGATGTGAATTGATGGAAATAAGAAGTACCTGTTACTGTTTACAGAGAAAGGCCATGTAGCTTTTGATTTAAGAGGCATGAATAAATTCTAGATAGATTGCAAAATTAAATTATAAAAATTAAAGCATGGAAAAATTTTAATTTTATTAGACCTCTGGACTTGGGGAAGTACTCTTTTTTTAAAAAATTTATTTATTGTTTAATTTACATCCAAGTTAGTTAGCATATAGTACAACAGTGATATCAGGAGTAGATTTCTTTTTTTTTTTTTTAAATGTTTTTTATTTATTTCTAGGAGAGAGAGAGAGACAGCGTGAGCAGGGGAGGGTCAGAGAGAGAGGGAGTCACAGACTGAAACAGGCTCCAGGCTCTGAGCTGGCAGTCAGCACAGAGCCCGACGCGGGGCTCGAACCCACGAATCGCGAGATCATGACCTAAGCGAAAGTCGGACGCTTAACCGACTAAGCCACCCAGGCGCCCCAGGAGTAGATTTCTTAATGCCCTTTACCCATTTAGTTCAAACCCCTCCAGCAACCCATTGTTTGTTCTTTATATTTTAAGAGTTTCTTATGTTTTGTCCCCTTCCCTGCTTTTATATTCTTTTTGCTTCCTGTCCCTTGTGTTCATGTGGTTAGTATCTTCAATTCCTCATATGAATGAAGTCCTTTGATATTTGTCTTTCTCTGACTGATTAAATTCGCTTAGCGTAATACCCTCCAGTTTCATCCATATAGTTGTAAATGGTAAGATTTCATTCTTTTTGTTTGCTGAGTAATACTCCATTGTGTTTATATACCACATCTTCTTTATCCATTCATCCGTCGATGGACATTTGGGCTCTTTCCATGCTTTGGCTATTGTCGATAGCACTGCTATAAACATTGGGGTGCATGTCCCCCTTTGAAACAGCACACCTCCTATATCCCTTCGGTAAATACCTAGTAGTGCAATTGCTGGGTTGTAGGGTAGTTCCATTTTTAATTTATTGAGGAACCTCC
This sequence comes from Hyaena hyaena, assembly GCF_003009895.1. Lineage (NCBI taxonomy): Eukaryota > Metazoa > Chordata > Mammalia > Carnivora > Hyaenidae > Hyaena > Hyaena hyaena. The sequence goes on from NW_024081263.1 coordinate 452,899, forward strand.
ATACTGTTTTCCAGAGTGGCTGCACCAGTTTCTATTCCCACCAGCAGCACAGAAGAGATCCACTTTCTCTGCATCCTGGCCAACATCTGTTGTTGCCTGAGTTGTTAATGTTAGCCGTTCTGACAGGTGTGAGGTGGTATCTCATTGTGGTTTTGATTTGTATTTCCCAGATGATGAGTGATGTTGAACATTTTTTCATGTGTCTGTTTGCCATCTGGATGAAGTGTCTATTCATGTCTTTTGCCCATTTCTTCATTGGATTATTTGTTTTTTGTTTGATAAGTTCTTTATAGATTTTAGAGACTAACCCTTTATCTGATATGTCATTTGCAAATATCTTCTCCCATTCCAGTGTTTGCCTTTTAGTTTTGTTGATTGTTTGCTTTGCTCTGCAGAAGGTTTTTATCTTGATGAAGTCCCAATAGTTCATTTTTGCTTTTCTTTCCCTTGCCTCTGGAGACATGTTGAGTAAGAAGTTGCTGCAGCTGAGGTCAAAGAGGTTTTTGCCTGCTTTCTCCTCTAGGATTTTGAAGGCTTCCTGTCTTACATTTACGTCTTTCTTCCATTTTGAGTTTATTTTTGTGTATGGTGTAAGAAAGTGGTCTGGGTTCATTCTTCTGCATGTCGCTATCCAGTTTTCCCAGCACCGTTTGCTAAAGAGACTGTCTTTTTTCCATTGGATATTCTTTCCTGCTTTGTCAAAGATTAGTTGGCCATACATTGGTCCATTTCTGGGTTCTTTATTCTGTTCCATTGATCTGTCTGTTTTTGTGCCATTGGGGAAGGGGTCTTTAAAATTAGGAGGAATGAAAGAAATTGCCAAAGAAAAATGGTGTAGGTTTGAATACCTAATCATTTCATGTGTATTGAAAAAAGGCAAACAGACTGGAGAATTTAGTACATGTAAGAATAGCATATTTGTTTAGTTTGTGAAGAGTGACTGTATTCCAAGATACTGGCTCCTAGGAGGGGAAAAGGAAATATGGAAGAAAGTTTGGCCTAACTACCAATAACGGGAATGAAACGAAATTAAAATAATGTGCCACATTAAATTTTTAAGTGTACTGTGAGGTATCCTAAAGAATGTAGCAGTATTATATGTATATAAAAGAATACATAGAACATATATATGTAAGGCTTAATACATCATATAATGAACATCATGAACCTACTACCCAACTTAATATCTAGAACCAGAATTGGCAGGTTTTTTCTGTATTGGACCAGATAGTAAATATTGTAGGTTTTGTGGGCCATTCAATTATTCAGCTTCGCTGTTATAGCAAGAAAGCAGCCACAGACAATGCATAAATGAAGACATGGTTGTGTTTCAATAAAACTTTATTTACGATTATAGTTTGCAGCCCGTATTTGGCCGCAAGGGCTATAGTTTGCCCTTGTCTAGAACATTACCAGTGCTATTTTCTGTATTTGTGTGCTTCTTCCCTGGCCCAGCTCCCTGCCTCCCCACACAGAAATAACACTATTCTAAATTTTGCTTATTCTACCCTTGAATTAAAATAAATTAAAAAAAATGCTTGTGTTTGAATCACTTAGTCTGTTGCTAAGTTTCTTTAATTTTGACTTATTAAAAATAGTACGTGGCCAACTTGCATTTCAATGAGTTTTATTTCTGAGATTATCTGTATTATTCTGAGATTATCTGTACATGACTGCATGTAGTCATGGGTCATTGTGTATAATTGTGCCTTCTGTGAATATAACACAGTTTATTCTCAATAAAAATGTGAGCTTTTCCAGTTTCTTGCTATTATGAACAGTGCTGCCATGGACAGTCTGGTAAATATGGATGAATGGGAGTTTCCTAAAGCTATGTGCTTTGGAAGCAAGTTTATTGGATGTCGGAATTTGTGTATTTTCCCTTCAACTGGATAATGTTGTTTTCCAAAGCGACAGTTCCAATTTCTGCTCCCTTCATCAGCGTATGAAGAAGTTCCCATTGACCCATATCCTTGGCAATGTTTGGTATTTTCAGACTTCTAGTTTTGCCAAATTTGTGACATAGAATGTCATTATGGTCTTAAATTGCGTTTTTTTGGTTGCTAATGGGATTGAATATCTTTTCATGTATTTGTTTACATTCATGTTTCTTCCATGTTTCTTTCCTCTGCAATTCCTCCTTAGGCCTGTTGTTCAGTTCTAGATGGGGTTTGTCTTTGTCTGCAATGTGTAGATCCTGTATGTGTATTTTAAGATATGAAGCTTTGCTGATTATGTGTTGCCAATATATTCTTCCATCTTGTGTCTTGTCTTTTTTTATCATTATTTTTTTTTTATGGTGCCTTAGTTTTATTTATTTATTTATTTATTTTTTAAAATATTTTATTTATTTCTAGGAGAGAGAGAGACAGCGTGAGCAGGGGAGGGTCAGAGAGAGAGGGAGTCACAGACTCCGAAACAGGCTCCAGGCTCTGAGCTGGCAGTCAGCACAGAGCCCGACGCGGGGCTCGAACCCGCGAACCGCGAGATCATGACCTAAGCGAAAGTCGGACGCTTAACCGACTAAGCCAACCAGGCGCCCCTATGGTGCCTTAGTTTTAAATGTGGTTGGATTCATTCACCTTTGATTTTATGAAGTGCTTTTAAAGTCTTATTTTAGAAAATCCTCTCCTGGGCGCCTGGGTGGCTCAGGTGGTTAAGTGTCCGACTCTTTGATTTTAGCTCAGGTCTGTGAGATCGAGCCCCGGTTTGGGCTCATCGTAGAGTTCAGTGCCTGCTTGGGATTCCCCTCTCTCCCTCTGTCTCTGCTCTTCCCCCGCTCCCCCCCCCCCCCCCCAAAGAGACAGTAAAAGTACCTGTAGACAGAGGTCCATCTGCAATCCGGTCATAAGCAAAGTGTCAGACACAGTGAGAACCCCCTCCCTTCACTTTCAACCAGCAGATGTTAAAATAGACTATGAAGGTCACATTTTATGCTCTGCTTGGTTGAGTGAATCTGCTTTGCTTATTGTTTTCTTCTTCATGGTCTCCTGAATAGATATTGCCAGTGAGTTCAAAGAGCAGTTGCAGACCCTCGTACCATTTGTATTAAACCCAGCTAACTTAATGGAAAAGGAGATCAATGGCTCAAAAGTCACCTGTCGGGGGCTCTTGGAGTATTTTAAGGTAAATATGGGTTTTAATTATCAAAATATTTGACTTTTGGTAAAACTGATCTAGGCTGTAAACTAACTTGAATTTCACGATTTTAAAGCTTAGGGGAACGTTTCTTGGGGGAGATGGGGAGAGGCCTTTTCAGAACCTTCGGTGTCCTTCCAGGAGTGGGCCACTGGGTGGCAGTATCGGTCTAAGAACCAAATGGATGTTCTTTGCACTTTCTTAGAGGAGTAATTACTGTGGCTAAAGGAAGATTGTTCCTCAAGGAAGATGGTGGACAGGAGGTGGTTAGGAAGTTGCTGTGAGTAGGAGGAGACGGCACCTAGATGTGACACGACTACCTCAAGGCGGATGGTCACTGTGCCCACAGGCAGTGGTGAGGCCAGTGTGCGTGGGGATCTGGTGGGGATCCTAGCCTTGGTAGGCCCCTGCTGCTTGAGAACATTCTCAGTTAACTAAAAATATGCTAACATGCACTGAAAGGTGTGTTGTGTTTTTGCTAATTCCTGGGTGTTGATCTAGGTCTTTAGGAAAATGCAGTTGTATGGCGGCTTTTAAAAACTTAAAGAATGATTGAATGTGACAGAATGAAAGTTTTCACAGTTGTTTTTATGTTTATATCCTAAGGCGTATATTAAAATTTACCAAGGAGAAGATCTGCCTCATCCTAAATCCATGCTTCAGGTGAGCACTTCTTTGACATCTTAAATGGTTCTGTCTAGTTACTGGTGACCCATAGATGAGAAACTGCACCCTCTAAGAAGAGAACACTGTCTCTCTCTTTGCATATTATGCTGAGGTGTGTGATTTTTGAGCATATTTTTTAGCATTGTGACTGCCTTCTGGGTTTTTTGTGCATGTTCATGGCGGTACAGTGAAAGCAGAACGGGGCCTGGGTTTCCCACCAGATGCACCACGGAGAGCTCTGTTTTACTGCACCCGGTAGAACAGGCCCGCTCATCTTTTTTTTTTAAATTTTTTAGCGTTTTATTTATTTCTGAGACAGAGAGACAGCAGAGAAGGGGAGGGTCAGAAAGAGAAGGAGACACAGAATCTGAAACAGGCTCCAGGCTCTGAGCTAGCTGTCAGCACAGAGCCTGACATGGGGCTCGAACCCACGAACCATGAGATCATGACCTGAGCCGAAGCTGGCTGCCCAACCAACTGAGCCACCCAGGTGCCCCCAGGCCTGCTCATCTTAGACCAATTACTTTTCTGTTTTCTGCGGTCTGTTAAATCCTGACATACTTATTTAGTCAGATTTTTTGTTTTCAGCGACCATTATTTTCAATATTTCGGTTTTTTAAGATGTTTTTTCATTAAAACATATCATTTCTGACTTTCATGTGCAGAACATAAGGTAATTTATTACCAAATGTTTCTTTCTTTCTTTCTTTCTTTTTTTAATATTTATTTCTGAGAGAGAGAGAGAGAGTTGCCCGCACAGGCGTGTGTGCATGGGGGAGGGACCAGGGCGGTTATAGAGGCTCTGGGCTGACAGCAGAGAGCCTGATGTGGGGCTTGAACTCACAAAGTGCACGATCATCACCTGAGTCGAAGTCAATTGACTGAGCTACCCAGGCACCAACAAAGGTTTATTTATTTATTTGGTAGCAAAACATTTTCACAAAGGAAGCTAGAGCTTGGGATCATGTAAAGATAAATTTTACCCTTCTTTTTTGACTTAACATCTATTTCTTAACATTTAAAATAGAAGCACAGGGAATGATATTTTCAGAGGTTTAATTTACAATAAGACTCTTAATATATAAGCACTTTTTTGAGCAGAAAATTTGGAAGAAAGTTGGATTTCATTTTATAAATTGGGCTGTATAGAAACCTAAAAAATAGCAGAAGGATCATAAGAAAGGGAGAATGGAGATAGGGTGAGAGGAGATTGTGGAAGACTGTTAAAAGAGGAGGATTCATGGTCTATGCTTTCCTTCCTTCAAAGGCCACTGCTGAAGCCAACAATTTAGCAGCTGCAGCCTCTGCCAAAGACATCTATTACAACAGCATGGAGGAGGTATGTTGGGCATGTGTCTTATTCTGGAAGATCCATCACCTGGGCCTGTTGCCAACTTTGGAGACCCAAACATCACCTTGTTTACTGTGTCTTAATGTGATGAGGCAGCCAGGCTGTGTTAAGGTCCCCTGGGTAATTGGGGTCTTCCAGTCATTACCATGTCTAACCAAGGCTCTCTTACAGTGTCATTGCTGTCACTGATCCGTGTCAGCCTGGTAATTTAAGTGCACTTTTCAGAGGAGGCAAAACCAGACTTTATTGGTCTTGGTCATCATTTTGAAGTTCTTTCCTAATCTCTTAAAATATTCTTTTGCAGTGTCTTCACTTGTTTTGTTAGGCATCTGTTTTCGAAGGGATCTTCAACACATTATGTCTTTATTCTTTTTAGGTTTGTGGAGGAGAGAAACCTTATTTGTCTCCAGACATTCTAGAGGAGAAGCACTGTGAACTCAAACAACTTGCTCTGGACCATTTTAAGAAGACCAAGAAGATGGGTGGGAAGGATTTTAGTCTCCGTTACCAGCAGGAGCTGGAAGAGGAAATCAAGGAACTCTATGAGAATTTCTGCAAACACAATGGCAGCAAGAATGTCTTCAGCACCTTCCGAACCCCTGCAGTGATTTTCACAGGCATCGTGGCTTTGTACATAGCCTCAGGCCTCACTGGCTTTGTCGGTCTTGAGGTGGTGGCCCAGCTGTTCAACTGTATGGTTGGACTGCTGTTAATAGCGCTTCTCACATGGGGGTACATCAGGTATTCTGGTCAATATCGTGAGCTGGGCGGAGCCATCGATTCTGGTGCAGCCTACGTGTTAGAGCAGGTAAGTGGTGCCAACTGGTGAGGCTAAGGGTTGTTAAGGGACAGACATTTGTCCTTTTATTGCAAAGTATTTCCATTTGAAAAGCGTTTCATAGCGAAAGAAGGCATGAGAAGCTTCCCCTGGCTCTTTATTTATCTATTTTTTTGATAGACGTTATGTTGTACCATCCTTCTTTAGGATATTAATATTTATTCCTAATACTTTGTTGTCATGCCTAAAGACTGTCCTCTGATGCAAACAAAGTTTCAACTTGGACATAACCGTGTTTCTCATGGGAAACTTCTAACCGCATGCTCTTCAGACACAGTTCCTGTGTGATTCTCCCCCATCTGAGGTTAATTTGCTTCCCTGAAAATCAAGAGCTTTGAAAATGTTCTGTTTTAACTTCTAACAAATGGCATCTTTTTTACTTCAAATCTTTAAAAAGCCAGTGGCTTTTGACATTGACGTGATCTCCAGGTTTACAGACCCCTCGAGACTGATTGATTTCTTTTTCTGAGTAGCATGAACAGATGGGTGAAGACAGAAGCTTGTGAGAAGCTGGGAGAGCTGCCCGCCCCACTACAGTAACAGGGAGGGGGCTCAGCGGGCCCTCTAGCTCACCCAGCGCCTGCGTTTTCATTTCCCTGTTTTCTGTAACATACCCGTGATGTAGACCGAGATTTTTGAAAGTTTATCTCCTCAGTCGTACTCTCTCGATGCTGTGTTGTGTTTTATTAACTTACACATTTGAATAAATGGACTTTTGCAGGCTACTTCCCACATGGGTAATTCTACTCAGGCCGCCGTGAGGGATGCGGTTGTTGGGAGGCCACCTGCGGATAAAAAAGCTCAATAGCATCTTCATAAGAGGAGCCAACGAGAACGCAGCCAGCCCCCACCGATTTCTGGGTTTCTGTCACGGCCACGGGTCCAGTCCAGAGGAGCGCAGATCTGGGATCATCCGGGAAAAGCTGAGACTCGGCAGTAACAAATGAACAGATAGACCTTTCCCATGGCTTCCAATTCTTAAACATACTTCCATTTCTGTTGGAAGCGTTTCTTTTCCTTGCTGATCTAGATCCAAGCCTGTGTCTATTTCCTTATTACTCTCTGCTTTGTGCACTTTATGGGGGAGAAAGCGAAAGAAAATGCAAATGTGGTTTTAAATCCTGTATGTGCCACCTAGTGCCTTTTAAGATTGAATCCAGGCTTTTGAGGACATGAGAGGGAGGGGATTGAGGATAACCTCACGGAAGATACTGTTCTGGGGTGAAACCTGTCAGTTCTTTTTATACCTTACTCTTTTTAAAAAGTTTACAAAACTTGCAGAAGTTTCGGAACAAAAAGGCTGAAAATGATGCCATTACACTTTTAAAGTCTTATGATATTAGAGAATCCTGTTTGCCACATAGTGTGGAAAAATCGTATCATATTGAAATCTACCATACGCTGAAATTTACAGTCTTTTACCTGACAGGCTGACAGTTTTGTTGGGATATACTCTTATTTTATTTTATTTTATTTTTGCCTTCATTCCTATAGCTTCTTTCTAGAAAAGAGGCAAACATGTCTTGAAAAGCCAGAGTGGCTCATAATAAAAGGGGTGAGCTTGATATTTTAAGAAAAAAGCTTGAGTTTAAATGAACTATGTGACCTCTGATAAGTCACTTGAACTTGTGCCTTGGTCAGATTCACTGTCGGTTTGTATAGATATACGTATTATATATAACTCACAGTTACCATTTGAGAGGCCTTGTTTTCAAGAGTTCTGCGTAAGAACAGAACTTTGTTAAGTTTTAGAGAAAAGACATTACCAAACATTAATTGATGTCCTGTTTCTTGTGGCCTAGCAGTAAAATCAGGTCTTTATCTAAAACATTTGTCTTTTGCTATGCACTAATTTTTAATAATGAAGCTAAAATTGTCAGTTTTGTTTAGTGAATCTCCTTTATTTAACTTTACGTGACTGGCTGGTAGCTTTAAAATAGCTTTGGCTTAGTAAGGACCAAAGTCCCACCCAAATATGGGCAGTATCTAGAAGTAGCCAAGAAATCTTTATTTACCTTGATTGTGTGATAAAAAACACTTTTATCTATTAGTTACCTTTTCCTTTGATTTATAATGGTGAATTATTGTACATTGTAAAACTTCCTAAAACTTGCCTGCAAGTATTTATATAAACATTCAGGTCTGAGAGCTTCAATTCTTAAGGTTTTTTTTGTTTTGTTTTGTTTTGGGGGAAGATAGGAAGGCTTAGGCAAAACTCAAGTGTAGATTCTATATACGTGAAGTCTGAATGGAAGGCAGAGAGAAGGTTTGTCTAGCATGTAATCTCTATCAAGGAAGTTTCTTTTTACTATTTTAACACCTCACTACTGAAGTATTGTTATAAGTCCTGAATTCCAAGCATTTTGTACTTTTCCATATTTACATACCATCTTGCCCTGAAGTTCTTGCTTCTTTTTTTCAATTGCCATTAAATTTTAGGAAAGTTCCAGCTTGTTCTAAAAACTGTCTACTTGCATATCAGTGTTGCTTAGTTTTGACTGTTACATTGAAAGCTTCTCTTTGAAATATTGGTGCATTTCCAGGTGGCCCCTCATCTTCCTGAAGGTTCTTACTTACTAGCGAAAGACCTTACAAGTGTTGAGGTTCTTGGCTTTTAATGCATTGTAGAAACATGTTTATAGATGTTCTCATTAAAAGCATCATTAAAGCATTCTCATAAAAAGAATGAGAAAAGGATTATGTGTTTAAAACTTATTTTAACACTAAAGTATTAGAATTTTTAAAATAATTATATGATGTGTGATTTTGGGAAATCTTAGGATTAGCTACTGTTTAAGTCACCATTTCTGTTCGGATCTTAAAGAAATAATTCGGTTTAATTACTCTGGGGAAGCCTTACTGTTTTTGTCTTTAGTAACTTATTATGCCTCTGGAGCGTGTTTATAAAGTTTTTCTCAGTGAGGATCCTTGATGAGTTTTCTTTGGCCCATTTTTATAGTAAGTTGATGGTTTTATATCATCTTTTCCAATAAAAGATGCATTCTCATTGCTGGCTTTAAGTAGTCCTGGAGAGATTTATAATCAGGTTGAAAAGAACATCTTTTACCTCTTAACTTCCCTCAGCCTTTAGTTTGTGGGTTGGGAGTTCAGACTGCAACTTGGTATGAACTTGGCTTGGTCATGTCGCCTTGCCACTCCTGGCCAGTCGTCCCACACAAGCATTTTTAGCGTGTTTACTTCTAATAGTTATACGGGGCATTTTCCTATTCATGTATAAAAGGTTTTCAGACTTGCGATGAAAAGTACTCATTTTGGGAAAAAATGTTTTTTCATTTTTTAAAATAGTTCCAAATTAGCTCTTTCTGGTAAAAATAATAGAATCAAAATTTCAGTTCTTTCATGAATAATCAAATGATCACAGATGACGGTAAACATCTTTGGAGTCCTACCGTATTTTAGCAGTGTATCAACAAGTCTATTCCGTGGAGGCTGATGTATTAACACACACTTTATACTTGGTAAAATTGCCTGTGAATATTGTTTTGTTTTATCTGTTCTTGCTCTTTTCTCTTTACATGAAGTGAAAGGCTTTAGGTAAACTGCCTTGTTACTGATAGTGTGTTTCCTTAGTAGGTCATATCCAATGTTCTCTACCTGGCTTATAAAAGTTTTATTTTTTTCCTAGAGGTTTTTTTTTTTAATAATTTATATGGAAATCTTCATGGGACTTCCCTCCACCCACATAGAACTATTGAAATGTAATTTAGGGTGATTTAGGATGGCTACCATCTAAGGTACCCAGTGTGGGCTACATCTTTCTGCCTTACGTTTAGATCTGACAAGATTTAAGTCAAAGAATAGGGCATAATGAAGACAGGCTTCAGTCACGAAAGTAAAAACCATTTGTATAAGTGATTTTTTTTTTTAAATGACATTAAGAAGTCCATTGTACAAGACCATTTGCTGCCATTGAATAGTGTTCTTATGTTTTATTTTAGTTAGGGGATTTGGGGAGTGGCTCTCATCTACCTTGAAGTGTATAAGACTTATTTGGGAAGCCTGTTTAAAAGCATTCAGATTCCTAGCTTTATGTCAGGGATGGCCTCGGTGGGTCTGGGTTGTGACCCTGGAATTGCCTCTTTGATAGACACTATTGCAGGTGGTGCTCAGAGACCATGAGAGAGACTGCTCCAAGGGGGTGGGGAAGCGCGATTCAGTATTGTCTGTCTGGAGGCGAGCGGATGGACAGCTCTGGCCAGAGGCCCCGAATGGGTGGTCTGCCTCCAGAGGCCCTGCTCAGAGTTTTCCCATGTTCAGAGTAATAAGGAGGGTGCTTCTCATCTAGAGGATCATCTGAGCTCCTTAAAACCATTGTTGTAAATCAGAATGTCATAGTGCCTTCTCTGAAAAAGGAATGTACACGTCGTATCCTACTTACTAACAAATGTCATTAGGATTTGGAAAAAACTATTTTGAAAGCTGTTTTTCTTTAAAAAAAAAATTCAGCACTTTGGCTCGAACCCCTCGTCTTTCATGTACAGAAAACCTGAAGCCATAAATAAAAGTAGTAACGAAAAGAAAGGAGATCACTTAGAAAATTAGTGACAAAAGTACCCCATATCAGGAACGTTTGCAAGTTCTAGGTCTAGAAGCAGAAAGTTTTCAAAAGAAATTTTTCTTCCTTGGGAAGGAATTTCATGTGCCAGACAAAAATATAAATGTAGTGAGTGCTCTTATGACCAAGGGAAGATTGCATTTGATTCTGGAAGCTTTCTAATCTCGATGGCTAAATGCTGCCATGGACTTAAGCCTTAAAGGGGTCAATATTAATCCCGAGCATATACAAGTTTTCTTTTCAGTTTTTCTTCCTTTTCTTTACAAAATGATTCGTTGAAAATACTTTCTCCTAGACCCTTGCCTTTGAACGGCTTTAAAATTTAATATACTTTTTAAAAAGTGCAATGAGATGAGATTATGCAATTTGTTTCTTAAAAGCATGTTTTCTGTTTCTTAGATGTAAGGTCATTTAATTGAATAAAGATCACAGCACCATATCTGTCTGTTGTTTTTTTTTTTTTTTTTTTTTTTTTCCTTTCTCCATTCTTTAATATGGGAAGATGTGTGAGATAGATTTGGGCTTGGCAAAGCGAATAGGATATCTAAGGGGTGGATAACTCCAAGTCAAAGGGGGTAATGGTAATGTCGTTTGAGCGTGTCACCTTTTCTCTGTCCTGCACAGCTGTACTGACCAGTCTTCCTAGCACAGTGCTGGGGAGGGCAGTACACTTGGTGGCGCTGCCCAACATCGAATGCAAATCTTATTTAAGACAACATGGACTTGTGAGGACCCTGCAGCTTGTAGCACTTCCATTTGGTTGACTCATCTGGTTAGATGGTTCCTCTTTGGGACTGGGGTGTGGTCAAGCTCCACCGAAAGCTTTCTGTCTCACTGGTGACCTTGGAACCAGTGGGAGGTTGCATTGAACTTCCCAAATATTGACTAATTGCCAGACATAGCCCACTTGACCCTCTAGTAAGAGGATTTCTAGTATGTTTCTAGTTTGAAACAGGCTGGCTGGGGTCAGTAACGTCCATCTATCTATTCATCCATCCGTCCCCCCATCCCCCCTGACGGTCATGTGTTAGGTGCCAGCCGAGCTGTTGTGTTCGAGGTCCTCACAGTTTAGTTAGGAAAGGCGCAAACTCAAAAACTGGTACGATAAGATTTCGGTGAATAATTGGGTGCTCATCAGAGTGCAGATGCCCCCGTTAGCATAAGCCGGGGAGAAGGGAAGGGTGGGGGAAAGCGGGGGTGTGTGGACGGGGAGAAGCCCAGCAAACTGGTTCGTCTTTGGCACACTGACATTCTTGCCTTTGGTTTCCATATATCAGTTCGCAAAGATGACTTCAACTCTAATTAGCTTAATCGGAGAAAAAGCAATCGTATCTGGATGTCTAGGAGTAAAATCGATACCGGGCACTGAAAGAACGCATGTCAACAGGTCTTTTCTCGCAGGTGTTTGTCGGTAAATCCAAAAGCGGATGGATTTCTTCCATGCTGCAGGGGAGGAAAGTCACAGATGTTTCCAGACTTGCATCATACCACTTAAATGTCTCCAGAGGAAAGAGGCTGTTTTTTTTTTTTTTTTGACCCATTGCCCATTTTAAAGTGTGTGTGTGTAGTGTGTACATACATAGCTCCATCTTGGAGAATGCTTCTGATTGGTCTGGCTTGGGTCATATGTTCCTTCCAGGGTCAGTAGGTATAGCCTGGGGGCTGGGGCCTGATAGCTGGACCTAGGTCACAAATGTCCCCATTCGGGATGGAGTAGTGTGATTTGGTTCCGCCAGAACCACATAGAGTCACCAAGTGAAAGACCTCTGGACAAAATCGAATGTCCATTACAGTCCCCAAACAGGCCATTTAACAGTGGAATGATAAAGCCTGGGACATTTCAGGAATGTTCTTTCACGGGGAAGGTAGTGGGGGTTATGCTGCACACTGATGCAGGGGAAGCTCTTCAGGGCCTCTCAACAGGGATTTGTTCTCTTCAGTAGGACTTTCGAGAGTTTCAGAGATGGAGATTGAGGAGGAAGTTCTACCTTACCTTCCTTTGCTTTCATACAATCCTGATTTTTCTAGTCAGAGCAAGCTGGCAGAACTGGCATATTCACAGAGCCTCACCAGAGTATACTGGATAAATGTTTTAAAGAAAAACTTCCTTCAGGGGCACCTGGCTGGCTAAGGGGTTGCTGGCAGAGCATGCAATTCTTGATCTCAGGGTCTTGAGTTCAAATCCCACATTGGGCGGAGCCTACTTAAAAAACAAACAAACAAAAAAAAACAACCTGTACCCAGTTGACTGACAGCTTCCCCTGAAAAGTGTTCAGGTCTTGAGAGTTAATGTCAAGCAACAGAAACCCTCATGTTCTCACAAAATGTTCCTAATGGATTCTGTTCCATTAAATGTGGCTTGCCTGCCCTCTTTCCCCTCCCCCACCCCCTTTCCTCCTTTCTTCTGCCCTGGCCTTCTTGCTGCTCTTACCCCAGCTGCTTGGGGTCCCCACAAGGCGTCATGCCATTCAGCACAAGCCTGAACCATTTTCTCCTACTCTCTCACAAATGGCAAAACAGTGGATTCTCCTGGAGTAGCCAAACCCCACCTTAGAAGGCAGAGAATGGGGGTGGGGGTGGGGCGCCTGGGCTCAGTCGGTTAAGTGTCTGACTTTGGCTCAGGTCATGATCTCACAGTTTGTGGGTTCGAGCCCTGCGTCGGGCTCTGTGCTGACAGCTCAGCCTGGGGCCTGTTTCAGATTCTGTGTGTCTCTCTCTCTGACCCTCCCCTGCTCACGCTGTCTCTCTCTCTCTCAGAAATAAATAAAAAACATTAAAAAAAATTTTTTTTTAAAAGGCAGAGAATGGGGACATTGCAAATAATTAATTAGTTAATACTCCTCTTCCCTGGTCAGAGGAAGAACAGGGCTCAGCGGCTGCAGTTGCAGAAAAGACCAGGGGCTTTGGTGTTGATCCTGGCGTGGCTTCCTACCCATACAGGGACGATGGACTTGGGATGGGGCTTAAGGAGAGACTTGCTGGTGATGGTACCGACATCATTTGGTAGCTTCTCAGCCTGTGGTCTGTCTTACAGAGCTCTTCTTTTTAAAAGTAAAAAAAAAAAATGTGTATTTTGAGAGAGAGGGGAAGAGAGAGAGAATCCCAAGCAGGCTCTGCACTGCCAGCGCAGAGCCCAATGTGGGCCTCGAACTCAAACTGAGATCATGACCTGAGCCAAAACCCAAGAGTCGGAGGCTCAACTCACTGAGCCACCCAGGCGTCCCTGGAGCTCCTCTTTTGAGAGCTTGTGGAAGGTAAAAATCACTTTGACATCCTCAGCCAGTCTCTCCACCCCCCCCCCCCCCCCCCCCCCCCCCAGCCCTGTATGCTTTATGCTTTGTTTTTCCTGGCACAGCACAGTGATGGGGAGGAGGGAAGGAAAGTGCCATCAGGGTAATCCTGAGTTAGGAGAAGCAGAAATCAGTCTGGTGGGCTCAAAACTGAACCTTTCCACCTTGGGGTTGGCCTGCTTTACAGACAAGTCACCTGCTTCATCTTCACTACAATTAAATGCCCATAAAGCTCTGGTATGATTTGTGTCACCTCTGACTGTCCTGTTGGGAAGCTAGTGAATGACATGTGATGTTGATGAGCATGTTAGCGGCCAACGTGCCCCAATGAGGTTACACCACGTGCCATTCAACAGGCTCAGCACTTTACAAGCATTATTTCTTTTGTTGCTCTCCCTTTGGGGAATGTATTTTTATATAGTATCTTACATGTTGTCCAATATCATCATCACTCCGTGTAAGAGATGAATACACTGAGGCTCAGAGAGGGAAGGGCATCTTGGACCCTCTAGCAAGTGACAGCCCAGGCATCTTGACTGCAAGGCTCAGGGACGGGTGGGCAGTGACCAGAAGAGACGTGAACAGGAGTTGGTGCTACTTTTAGGGAGTCACAGCCCAGTCAGAACTCAGTGCCAGGAAAGGCCAGTGTTAGGTCATTCATTCATTCATTCCTCGGATGCCTGCTGTGTGCCATCTTTGGGGGCTAGCTGAGGGCTTAAGACCCAAAAGTTAAAAGTGCTTGCTTGCTTTTTCTTTCTTTCTTTCTTTCTTTCTTTCTTTCTTTCTTTCTTTCTTTCTTTCTTTCTTTCTTTCTTTCTTTCTTTCTTTCTTTCTTTCTTTCTTTTCTTTTTCTTTTTTTATTTAAAATATTGTTTGAATGTTTATTTTTTAGAGAGAGACAGAGTGCAAGTTGGGGAGGGGCAGAGAGAGAGGGAGACACAGAATCCGAAGCAGGCTCCAGGCTCGGAGCTGTCAGCACAGAGCCCCATACGGTGCTCAAACCCACCAACCTGGAGATCATGACCCGAGCTGAGGTCAGAAGCCTCACCGACTGAGTCACCCAGACGCCCCCAAAGTGCTTTCTTTCTGCTAGACCTTTGCCTTCAAATGACTTTCAAATTTAATATAGTTTTAATCTGCGAGCCCTCTTGAATGGAGGAAGTACGTGAACTGATTACACTCCAGTGTGCTGTGTATACAGATGGAGGATAATACAAGACGGCCTCAAATCCTGGGCAGCCGGAAGCATGCGTCGGGGGGAAGGGGTGAGGATGCCGTGGCGCTGGAACTGTGGCGCTGGAACTGAGTTTCAGGACGCCTCTGGGTGGAGGAGGGCGTGGAGAGAGGCGGTGTCGGGAGTGGGAGGCACCCTGGCCTGTCGGCCCCAGGGCCCCCCCCCGGGGGCCGGAGCCGGCCATCCGTGTCGCCGGGCAGGGAGCTCTACCGGCTCTCATTAGTCAGCCGCGCGGGGAGGAGCTGGGTGACCTTACGCTGGCCCGGCCTCTGCGGCCATTAAAGCCCATCCCTTGGTGGCTGGCGCTGCCTTCCAGTCGGTGAGGTGGGTGGAGAGGTCCTGTCCGGACTTAAGGAAAGGCGAGATGCTCGGGGTGGCCCTCCGGGTCCCAGACCGCTGCGTGCGCGGCGGCGAAGTTGAGCGAGGCGGGAGGAAGGAAGTTAGGGAGCAGCCCGCCAGCAGAGGCGCCCCCTGGCACCTGCGCCACCCTGGGCGGGCGACACATCGCGCTCCCAGGGCCGCGCCGCCGCCTCTCTGGTGGCGGGGGTGAGCCTCCCCTGACCTTTCGAGGGGGGTTCGTCCAGTTCGCGGCCAAGTTCAGGGGCAGGGAGGGAGTCGGCGAGGGACTGGAAAGGAGCGAGGTGGCGGCCCCCCGGAGGGGCAGAGGAGAACTGCGCACGACCCTTTTGCCAGAAGCCCCCGTACCCTGGGGTCCTGGGAAGGCTGTTCCCCATTACTGACATAACGAATCCCTGCTTCCCCCCAAGCCTCAGGCCTTTGCGCAGCAGATAAACCGAACTCCAGCCTGAAATTGAAGGTCCACAGCACGAAAAAAGATGCGAGCCTCCAAAGTAAGTGTGGGGCGGCGTGGGCTGGGGTGGGGGGTGTGTTTCAGGGGGCACTCATGGGCCGGAAGCCGGAGTTCTGACTTTTGGGAAGGATCCTGGAGGACGTGGGCCCACCCCTCCAGGGGCCGCCGCCGGGCATCGGGTGTCAGATGGGGGTAAGCCAGCGCCTGGTGGAGAAGTCTCCGTGTTTGCTCCCCTGGCACAGACACCTGTCCCGAGGCAGCAGGGGGCGACTTTCTCCCCAAAGGTCCTGTGCTGCCTTCCAGAGTCAGACCAGAATATGTGGGCTTGGGTCTGACCTTCTCTCCGGGACTTATCTGGTCTCAGCTGACTCACCGCATGACTAGCCGGGCCAGCGGTTTCCAGGCTTTCACTTTTCCTTTTTCTAATCTGATGTGGTTCAGAAATCATAAAGGGGCTTAGCAAATGCTTCAGTTCACCAGCTTTTGAAGTAGACCCACCTGGGGCTGTGTTCTCACCGAGCTCTTGGCGGTGAATTTGTGTGCCAACTGCTGTTCTTTCTGAGCACTTCCTGTTTCGAATCTACTCTGTTCCCTAAAGTGAAGATTATATGCCTTAATACAAGGCTGTGCTCAGAGTAGTGTTTCACATACAGATTTAGTGCTCGACCGAAATACACTATTATTATTATCTCAGTCCACAAAAAGGTGACCGACGTCAGTATGTACCTGGCATATCTGAGTGATCATTTAGTTAATTAATTAATTGATTTTTTTTCGGAGAAACACTGTTTTCTTTTAAAGCATTTTTTAAAATGTTTTATTTATTTCCGAGAGAGAGAGAGAGAGACAGCGTGAGCAGGAGAGGGTCAGAGAGAGAGGGAGTCACAGACTGAAACAGGCTCCAGGCTCTGAGCTGGCAGTCAACACAGAGCCTGTAGCGGGGCTCGAACCCACAAACCATGAGATCATGACCTGAGCCGAAGTTGGACGCCGAACTGACTGAGCCACCCAGGCGCCCCTGAAAAGCACTTTATATTAATTTTAATGTTAAAAGCTTCTCTCACATGAAACCACGGATTCACAAATAGGAAAAGTCTTACACGTGAGAACAAGTCTGTCAGAGATTCATAAAAAGCACATTTCAGAATAAATTCCAGAAATTGTGATACTGCTTCTTAAAAAAAAAATCAATCTGCTGGCTTTTAAATATCTCCACATGTGGAACATTTTCACTACAACGTCATCACCAGAAAATTCATCATACGTTTTTATCTTATTTGGCAAAATTCTCCCAAGTTTTCCTTCTTCTGGAAAAATCCGAGAACCTGGTTGAATGATAGTGAACACTGACATTTATTTAATCCAATTGCTTTAGAATAAATCTAGCTCTTGATGAAAATGTGCCATTTCTCTTTTAGTTTCTTCTGCTGCTGTGAGAATCAATTCTTTTGTCTTCTGTTTAAACACAGGAAAATGTAGGACCTTGACAGTTGGTACACAAACTGTGTGGAAAGCAAGCTCAGAATTGCCCTTGAGCCATTGGAGCTTGGACAGTGATTGAGTCTGTGTGTCCGCAGACTATCTAACTGGGTGTTCTCTGGTTGAATTTCCATGTAAAAGGCAAAGTTTTTTATTTTATTTTTTATTAAAAATTTTTTAAAATGTTTGCTTCTTTTGAAAGACAGCGCAAGAAGGGGAGGGGCAGAGAGAGAGAGGGAGACACAGAATCAGAAACAGGCTCTAGGCTCTGAGCTGTCAGTGCAGATCCCAACTCGGGGCTCAAACCCATGAACTGTGACATCATGACCTAAGCTGAAGTCGGACGTTTAACCGACTGAGCCACCGAGCCACCCCAAAGGCAAAAGTTTTTAAAGGAAAGGAAATAATAACGTGGTGATCTGAGGCTCATACATATGATTAAATCTTGGTAGTAACCACAGCAAGCGGAACTTAGACAATGAAATAGCTTTGGGGGGGAGTAGTATTTTATCACTAATATTGTTTAAAATCGTTGGTGCCTGATGATAATAAACAGCCGATTGACTTTTGGCATGTTCTTCTTGTTTCAAAATTTTTCTACGGACAACTTCTCCCTGTTAGTCTGCACGCAAGTGATGAAATTTAAAGTGGGATTTGTGAGCAAGAGGCTGTGAAAGGAATTTTGGGATGTTTTTGGTGCAAAAAGGTAATTTTAGCACGGGGACAGGAAAGAACTGCACTGGGATTGTGAGGAGCGACTGATTCTTTTTTTTTTTTTAATTTTCTTTTTTAATGTTTTATTTATTTCTAGGAGAGAGAGAGAGACAGCGCGAGCAGGGGAGGGTCAGAGAGAGACGGAGTCACAGACTGAAACAGGCTCCAGGCTCTGAGCTGGCAGTCAGCCCAGAGCCCGACGTGGGGCTCGAACCCACGAACCGTGAGATCATGACCTAAGCGAAAGTCAGCCGCTTAACCGACTAAGCCACCCAGGCGCCCCCCCCCCCCCCACCAGGAGCAACTGATTCTATACTTTTAAGTTTGTGGAGGGAGGGAGCGGGATCAAGATAAAGTAAGTTTCTAAGGAATTTCAAAGCAAGGCTTTCAGGACCTTGAGGGGCTAGCTGCTGTTAAGATAAGGTTGCTTTTAGTCTTTTTTTTTTTTTTTTAATGTTTATTTATTTATTTTGAGAGAGAGCGAGAGCAAGCAGGGGAGGGGCAGAGAGAAAGGGAGAGAAAATCCCGAGCAGGCTCTGCGCTGTCAGCATGGAGCCCAGTTGACCATGACCTGAGCCGAAATCAAGAGTCAGATGCTTAACCGACTGAGCCACCCAGGCGCCCCTACTTTTAGTCTTTAATAAAATGTAAACATAAGGCACTAAGGCAGCCGTGAGTTCCTTGAGGAAGGTCCCCTCTGCATGTTTTGGGTGTCTATCAGGGTGAGCTGCAAGCTGTAAGGAAATGCAATTGACACTACAGTTTTCTTGCCTTTGTTTTTCCTTCATCACAGGGAATACAGCCCCTACCTCCCTGCTGTTAGTGCCATTGCCTCTCAGGGCTTGACAGATGTCATCTGTTGTTAGAGCAGCTGTCCGGACCTCCCTGGAATAGAGGGGCTGCGTGTCTACTGTCTGGGCTGGCCTGTGACGCCTCCTGGTCAGCCCTGACCTGTCCGTTTGCCAAATCTAGAACGAGTGGGCCAGGAGCCTTTCTCCAGCCATGGCGCCCTTCAGTCTCTGGTGGCTGGCTGGAGAAGTGAAGATCCAAAGTGAAACCGGGGCTTTGTACTCTGGATCCCAAACCGGCCCGTGGGCTCTTGAAACCATAGAAATTCGGAAGAGGCTGAGAGTTCCAGGAAACGCTTTATTGGGGGCTTACGCTCCATCACAAGGGAGGCAACACAAACGAAAGAATCTGCAGGCTGACTGCAGGGTGCATTTTTCAAAGAAACTTAGGTGGGGGGGCGCCTGGGTGGTTGAACTTGCTGCTCTTGACTTCAGCTCAGGTCATGAGTTCGAGCCACAGGTGGGGCCCCACTCTGACAGTGTAGAGCCTCCTTGGGATTCTCTCCCTCTCCTTCCCTCTCTGCTCCTCTCCTGCGCGCGCTCTCTCTCAAAATAAATAAACTTAAAGGAAAAAAAGAAAAGAAACTTAGGTGGGAAAAGGGGGCCGGGGAAGCATGTGTGTGCGCAGGGGGATTTATTAGCACCGGAGCACTTACAGGTCATACTTCTTTGTGTGTGGTAGGTCTAATTAGCATGTCAAATCACCGCCCCCTGGCGTGATTTTGAGTATTCTAATGAGAGGAAAAGTCTGCGCAAGTTCAGCCCTGGGGTCCCTCTTGCACATTGTTTTGGTCTGGTCTAAGCCAGTCTTTGCAGTAAACATCCTCCATTCAAGTGTGCATCCTCCCTCTGAATTCCTGCAAGATATGCTATTCCAGAGGCCAGAGCTGTAGCTTTTTTTTTTTTTTTTTCCTCCTTATGGAGCCAGCCCAGGAATATTGGATTTCACGGTCAGGGTTGACGGGATCTGAGTCCTGTCCCTGCTCTGTCTCCCTATGAGGAAATTGATGGGCTTAACCTCGGATCTCTTGATTCTAGACTCCCTTCTTGACAACTGTTATGACCCTGGAAGTTTGCCTGCCGTTCTGACAGGTCTCTGTCGTGCTTGTTAAGGGGCTAAGGGAAGGGAAGAGAAGAGGACCCTTTTCAAGTAGCAGTGGGGCCCTAGGCCCTGCACGGATTCACCCGCACTCAGGAGGGGCTGCGGCTGGGAGGGGCTTAAGGAGGAAGCAGCGCATTCACCGAGGCCACAACCCTCTGCAGGAACATTGTATGTGCCAGGCTGGCCGCTGGGTCTAGCTGGCGGGCTGGGCATCGGAGCCTCATCACTCCTTCGCATGGGCTCGGCTTAACAATTCTAGTCCTCCGATAAGCAGGGCTGCGGCCTGCGAAAGCAGCGGCTACACTGTAGGATAGGGTGTCGGGGCAGGCACGGAGGTGGACATGCTGAGCCCATCTTGAGGGGTGAATAGGGCCGTGCCAGTGAATGATCAAGTGTACGGCAGGCCCAGAGAGCATGGAGGTAGAGGCCCAGCTCGCATGGGGCGTTGTTATCGGAAGTCAGTACCTTCCTGTGAACTACTTGGTACAGCGGGGAGAATTTGGCCCTTGGAGTCCTGGCAGTGTTTCCTGGGGGGCTCTGAGACCCTGGGCACGTGACTTCCCATCTCTGAGCCATGTCCTGATCTGAGTTAGGAGGCAGTCCCGATTCACGTGGAGTGAGGCTGGACTCGGTCACAGCGCGGGCCTCCAGGCCGGGAGGTCAGGAGCGTGGGAGGGCAGAGAAGTTTTGCCTCCTTCTTCTCAGATACCTTTGGGCCGCTGGGGCAGGACCTGGTGTCCTTTGGAGCTGCCATTAGTCCTTTCACGACAGCCTGCGAGGGAGGAAGTGATGCGTCAGCCCCACCTCCACCTTCTCTGCGGGCCCGAGGCCGGGGAGTGTGGACAGTCAGGCCTCCGGTCTTGTTCTCTGCGCCCCCCAGCCCAGGGCACAGGGTCTCAACCCTCTCACAGGGACACGCGCTTTTACAGCTTTTGCCCCCATGATCTCCACAACTCTGCTGGATAGGCCCCTGTGGCCCCACTGAACCAGAGAAGCTCAGAGACGTTGAGTGATTCCTGAAGCTCACACAGCAGCAGAGCAGGGAAGGGCAGAGTCATGGGCGGACTTGGGTTTGGGCTTCTGAAAACGCAGCCCCTGTCGGACAGGGTTGATGCCCAGCCCCTCACGGGTTTCTTCTCTTCCTAAAACCTTGGTATTAAACTCCCAACTCTTTGCTGGGAAGTCCCTTCCCGGGAACCCACGCTGGAATTCAGTCATCCTTGTTATTACTAGCTTCTAGGAATTTCCCTCAGAGCATCAGAAATGCGGGGGCTGAGGTTGGGGTTGCCACACTCACCGAAGCACGTGGGTTGGGAACAAGGATGGTCTGTGCTTGGGCAGTGTTTCACAACCTCCACAGCCTCTGCAGCTGGTCCTGGAGCTGAGAACTTTCCAAGTCAGGACCCGCCCCCCCCCCCCCCCCCAACACACACAGAAGCCTTCCTATGTGCCAGGCAGTATTTGCTGTATGTTCTGTAGGGATTAAGCTACTTGATCCTCAGGACAACCCCATGAATCAAGTGCTCCACGTATGCCCGTCTTAACAGTGGGGGAAACTGAGGCTGGGAGAAGTTGGGTAACTCGTTCAGGGCTATCCAGTTAGTAAGTATCAGAGCCCAAATCCGAACCCAGGCTGTCTGGCTTCTGAGCCCCCAAGGCTGTATAGTCAGTCTGCTTTTTCTGAAAATGAAATCCGTCTTGATTGAACCGTCCTCAGGAGTCATGCTCAGTAGCCTACTTTCTGTAGTTTTTGTTCATCTGAAATATTTCATTAAAAAAAAAACCCAAAATGGCAGGAGCACCTGGGTGGCTCAGTCGGTTTAAAGCATCTGACTCTTGGTTTTGGCTCAGGTCCTGATCTCACAGTTTCGTGAGTTCGAGCCCCGCGTCGGGCTCCGCGCTGACAATGCAGAGCCTGCTTGGGATTTTCTCTCTTCCTCCCTCTCTCCGCTCCTCCCCAACTCGCACTGTCTTTGTCTCTCACAAAAACAAACAAATAAACTTAAAAATACAAAATGGCAAAGCTCTTGCCATGGGGCTACAGGGGCTGGATGTTTGTGGAATGGAGCGCTTCAGTAGCAACCTTGAAGAAAAGCATTCTTTTTGTCTTGTTTCACCTGTTGGGTTGAAAATTCTTCTGGAAGTATGGTCCCTGTGCTCTCTGGTCCTGTCCGGTGCCCACAGCTGAGGGAGTCACCCTGGAGCAGAGCTGGGGGGTGGTGAGTGTGTATTATAACACAGGGGCTGCAACTGCAGATGGAGTCGTCTGCAGGAGGGCTGGGCCGGCTCTTTTCTCCCTGCGGTTGCAGAAGAGGCTGGACTTCTAGTTCCCCCTTTGCCACTTTCAGGCTGACCCTGGGTATGTGACCTCATCTCCCTTTGCTTCGGTTTCCCCACGTGTCGAATGAGTATGTGCTCATCTCAGCCTGATCTTCAGGTCAGTCACTGCACTCTCCCCTTCAGATGCCCTCTCCTCCGGTTCTCACTCTGGGCTGCGCTGTAGAACCACCTGGAAGCTTTAAAAAAATCGCCCTGTGATCCCTTCACAGCTGTGCTTCTGCTACGGTCCACCCCGCACCCCTGCGTGCCGGTGTTCATCATCCCCTTGAAGGCCACTCCCTCCCCACCACCTTCTGTGGCTGCGGGAGGCTGTGCGGGTTGAGAGTGTGGATTTCGGGTTTGAATTCTGTCCGTCTCACCTTTTAGGACCTCAACACAAATCTCAGGTGCTGCCTTTTCTAGCTTCCTCTGCAGCTCCTCTCCCCTCCTCCCTGACACCCGTTCGGCCAGGCTTTGGCCTCCTACTCCGATAGGAGCTGTGCTCATCAAGGTCACCAGTGACCTTCACCCCGGATCACTCTCCTGACCTCCAGACCAGTGGGTTCAGCTGCCTCCCTAGTCCAAGTGGCTACTTGGTGGTGGTTCAGACCCCCACCCCAAGCCGCTAGCCTGCCCTGTCCAAAGCCCGCTCATTCTGCCTCCCACTTGCTCTGTCCAGAAACCCTGGTTATCATTTTTTTTTCCTTGATGTTTATTTATTTATTTTGAGAGAGAGAAAGTGAGTGCAAGTGGGGGAGGGGCAGAGAGAGGGGGAGAGGGAGAATCTCAAGCAGGCTCCGCGCTGTCAGCGCACAGCCGGACTCGGGACTCGATCTCGTGAACCGTGAGATCATGACCTGAGCCGAAATCCAGAGTCAGACGCTCCACGGACAGAGCCACCCAGGTGTCCCCAAACCCCACTATTATTATTTTTGACTCCACTGTCCTTCACACCCCACCTCATTCCATCAGCAAATTCTGTTGGTCCAACCTTCACAAAAACCCAGGACCGTTGCTTCTCATCCCCACCACCCCGCCTCGCCTGAGCCGTCTACACCTCTCTCCAGCCTTCATTCAAAACCCTCTCCCCCTTCGCCCCTTCCACTCCAGCCACACTGCCCCCCCTCCCCAGCTGTTCTTCAAACACACTCCTACTTGGGGCCTTTGCTTAGGTTGTTACCTCTGTCTGGAAGTGCCTATGTTATACCCAGATCACAGTATCCTCAACGACCAGAAACCACGGGGGAGACCGAGTCACGCATGCAGAGGCAAAGGGCTTTATTACGGGCTCGAGCTCGGACTCACAGACTTTACCAGCGCGGTGGATCCGTGCTGTGAGTCCAGAACAAAGCAAGAGTAGGGTTTTTTTTTTTTTAAATATTTTTATTTATTTCTAGGAGAGAGAGAGAGAGACAGCGTGAACAGGGGAGGGTCAGAGAGAGAGGGAGACACAGACTGTGAAACAGGCTCCAGGCTCTGAGCTGGCAGTCAGCACAGAGCCCGACGCGGGGCTCGAACCCACAAACCGCGAGATCATGACCTAAGCGAAAGTCGGACGCTTAACCGACTAAGCCACCCAGGCGCCCCAAGAGTAGGGGTTTTATAAGGTTTGTGACGGGGGAGGTACAGAAGTTGTGACACGAGAACAGTGATCCAGTCGTAATTATACAGCATTATTGACAGCGGGTTTAACCATACATGTTATCCAGAGTATCTGTTACTTTTGGCAGGATCCAATTACAACATTCAGGGTACCCTTAAATTCAACCAACCATAGAGCGAGCCTAGAGTCTTGTTCGGTGACTAATGGGTTAACTTTTACATTAGGCAGCTGAGATTTATCTATAGTTGCTGGCCTTTCTTGATTGGGCGTTGCCAAGGTAGTGTGGTGGAGTGAAGTGGTGGGCAGTTTCTTCGGCCTTGGGCAGTGTGTAGCTGCCTGATAGTTTCGGGGAAGCTGAAACTTAGGCCTTTTAGTTTAGAGGGGAAACTTAAGGTCTGACATGGAGTTTGTATGGTTTGGACTTGTTTCCTTACACCTGTGGGGCTGCCCTCTGCCTTCCCTGACCCCATCCATCCCCCTCCGGTCTCCAGCCCCTTTAACCGTCCTCAACCTTGTCTTTCTTTTTGTTTCTATTCGGCATTTCCTTTTTTTTTTTTTTTAATGTTTTATTTATTTTTGAGAGAGAGAGACAGCATGAGCAGGGGAAGGTCAGAGAGAGGGAGACACAGAATCTGAAGACAGACTCCAGTCTCTGAACCAGCCATCAGCACAGAGCCTCACGCGGGGCTCAAACCCATGAACCATGAGATCGTGACCTGAGCTGAAGTCGGATGCTTTACCGACTGAGCCACCCAGGTGCCCCATCTATTTGGTATTTCTTCTAATAGTCTAGGTGCTTTACTTATTTACTAAGGTTTAAAAAAAATTCTGTCTCTCTCCCTGGTACTGAACAAAAGCTCATGAAGCCAGGAATCTTTGCTTTGTTCACAGATACGGCCCAGGGGCCTAGGTTGGCGCCTGGCATCTGGCTCTGCGAGCATCTGCTGGGTGAAATGAGCAAATAAATGAGTTCCTCGATGCTCCTGGGCAGAGGTGGGCATCCCCAAGGTGAAGGGGTTCTCGAGGGGGGCCACTTACACCAGTGCCCTAGGGCGGGGGAGAGGATTTGTTAAAAATGCACGGTGGTTCTTCACGCAGGCCAGCAGCCCCCTCTCCTGTCATTTGTGTGCTTTCACAAGTCCAAGAGCCACAGCTGGGGATGAAGGCTGCAGGCTTGGAGTCAGGAACCCAGCGAGTTCTAGAGCAGAGTCAGAGCACATCACGCACAGCGTTACTGCTGTTTGCGCCATCCTGGGCTCCCTCAGCGCTTAACTGCCGCTTCTCTCAGAACACCCGTCATAGAAGTTTAAATTTTTTTTTTTTAATGTTTTATTTATTTTTAGGAGAGAGAGAGAGACAGCGCAAGCAGGGGAGGGTCAGAGAGAGAGGGAGACACAGAATCTGAAGCACGCTCCAGGCTCTGAGCTGGCAGTCAGCACAGAGCCCGACGCGGGGCTCAAACCCACAAACCGCAAGATCATGACCCAAGCGAAAGTCGGACGCTTAACCGACTAAGCCACCCAGGCGCCCCAAATTTTTAAAAAATGTTTATTTATTCTTGAGAGGGGGAGAGGCAGAGAGACAGGGAGACACAGAATCTGAAGCAGGCTCCAGGCTCTGAGCTGGCAGTCAGCACAGAGCCTGACGCGGGGCTCGAACTCATGAACTGTGAGACCATGACCTGAGCCGAAGCTGTACGTTTAACTGACCAAGCCACCCAGGTGCCCCAAAATAAATCTCTACAACATAACATGTAATACCTAGTATATAAATAAGGCAAGAATTAAAGAATCTCTTTATGTATGATTTTTAGGTACTCAATGTTTTGTCATTAGATGTAACTTTGATGGATCTCTTTTGTGGATATTTCATATGATTTGCTTAAGATTTGATCTCTAACTAGAAAGTGGGTCAAAGGGTATGAATATTTTCACTGTTAGGATACAAATTGCCAAATTGCCTTTCAGTAAAGTTGTACTGACTTTTATTTCCATCAACAGTGAATGAGGGCGTGTGTTTACTTGCATCTTTTCTTATATTTAATATTAGTATTTTAGGGGCGCCTGGGTGGCTCAGTCAGTAGAGCATCTAACTTCAGCTCAGGTCATGATCTCGCAGTTCCTGAGTTCGAGCCCTGCCTTGGGTTCTGTGCTGACAGCTCAGAGCCTGGAGCCTGCTTCAGATTCTGTGTCTCCATCTCTCTCTCTTTCACCCCTGCTCACACTCTGTCTCTCTCAAAAATAAATAAACATTAAAAAAATAAAAAATAGTATTTTAATTTCCCCCAAAGCGAGTTTTTAGTTTACATTTGTTTGATTACTAGTGAGATAGTGATACTAGAATATATTTACTTGTATTAATGGTAATATGAATATTTCCTTTTTAAATTATTTATCATGCCCTTTGTCCATTTTTTCCTAGTTTGGTATTTAAATCCTTTTTATTGATTCATAAAAACTCTTTGTATATGAAAGACATTATCTGTTTTTCCTGTCATTATCTTCCAGTTGATCATGGTCTTTTGTGGTATTTTTTTTTAATGTTTTATTTATTTCCAGGAGAGAGAGAGAGACAGTGTGAGCAGGGGAGGGTCAGAGAGAGAGGGAGATACAGACTCTGAAATAGGCTCCAGGCTCTGAGCTGGCAGTCAGCACAGAGCCCGACGCGGGGCTCGAACCCACGAACTGTGAGATCATGACCTAAGCAAAAGTCGGACGCTTAACCGACTAAGCCACCCAGGCGCCCCCACAACTTACCATTCTTGATTTGTCAAAGCCTCTTCTATTTGGCCAGAGTTGGCGTGCTCTCCTCCCACCCTTGGTTTGGCCCATGGTCCCTTGGAGTCTCGCTTTCCTCTACATCACGACTTTTCAGTGTTAGCACCCCGCCCCCCCTTCCCCCCGCCAAAAAGCTATTCCCCCTCCCCTACCTCCATTTCTTGGTTCAGTGATCTTTGAGTCAGAGCAAGAGGGAGAGTGCAGGTGACAACCAGCTTCACTTATCATGGAGGATCATAGGAAGAGGCTTTTTTGGGGCCCATGCCTTCTTCGGGTCCAGCTGGCTAACGCGGGAGGCAGTGGTCACATGGTATGAAATCTGGCTGCCTGAGCAGCTGGGCTTGTGGACAATCATTTTCCCTGAAAAGGGAGTCTGAACATAGCAGGCATGATAGAAACTTAAAAAAACATTCTTTTTAATGTTTATTTATTTTTGAGAGAGAGAGACAGAGCATGAGTGGGGGAGGGGCAGAGAGAGAGGGAGACACAGGATCTGAAACAGGCTCCAGGCTCTGAGCTGTCAGCACAGAGCCCGACGCGGGGCTGGAACTCATGAGCGCGAGATCATGACCTGAGCCGAAGTCGGACGCTTAACTGACTGAGCCACCCAGGCATCCCTAGAAATTTTTAATAATAAGACCTTTAACATTTTTTAAAATTGTAAAAACCTTTTCATCTTTTCCTTTGTGCCTTTTTCTTTGGCTTTTTTATCCCTAGCACGTCTTTATTCTAAGATCTCATACATATCCACCAATATTCGTTTAAAATTTATTTATGGTTTTATGTCTTATATTGAAGTGTTACTGATTTTTAAGCATCATTAACATGGTCATATTTACAGGTTCCAGATGGGAGACATTTCTGGTGACAGATAATATCCACCTTTTCCAATTAAAAACTACAAGCTCATCAGCATGAAGGATTCTTTTTCCCCATCTAAAAATCTTTAAAAGTTTTTATTATAAAAGTAATTCAGGGGCACCTGGGTGACTCAGTTGGTTAAGCATCTGGCTCTTGATTTCAGTTCAGGTCATGCATGATCTCCGGGTTTTTGACATTGAGTCCTGCATCGACCTTGAGATTCTCTCTCTCCCTCTCTCTGCCACCCCCCACCCTGCAACAAAGAACATTTAAAAAATGTTTGAAGTCTCTGAATCCCAACCTCCCACTGTAAATAATATACAACAGTTTGGTCTGTTTTCCCCAGATCATGCATAGTGTGTATGGTACATTTTGCTAATAAATGTATGAAAATATATTTTAAGTAAAAATGGGATAATAATGTTTTCAACATACTTTTTCAATTCATTCCATGTCTGCTCACATAAATCTACCTTGTTTTCTCCAATGGCTGTATGGACCTACGGACATGTGGATATAGGACTATTTATTTAATTGTTCTTATTAACGATTATTTAGGTTGTTTTTCCGATAATTTTGTAGGCCAGAAATTGTTCTCGGCTTGCTGGCTAAGGAAAATGGCTGTTTTGCAGCTCTTTGTCACTCTTGCTTTTGTGGGGAGGATAAAGACTTTTTGTTCCGAAATCCCATGGGTACAGAGCCTCAGCTTTGCCTTTGTTACTGCCCACGTTGTGCGGTGGAGCCCCGGTGCCTGTGTGCACTGGGGGTCCCTGGAGCCCGGCCCTGGAGAGGTAGCTCTCTTCCTTTAAAAAAAAAAAAAGGGTTTTTTAAATGTTTATTTTTGAGAGAGAAAGAGACAGAGCATGAGCGAGGGAGGGGCAGAGAGAGAGGGAGACGCAGAATCTGAA
This sequence comes from Hyaena hyaena, assembly GCF_003009895.1. NCBI lineage: Eukaryota > Metazoa > Chordata > Mammalia > Carnivora > Hyaenidae > Hyaena > Hyaena hyaena. The sequence continues at coordinate 481,414 of NW_024081263.1, forward strand.
GCAGGCTCCAGGCTCTGAGCTATCAGCCCAGAGCCCGTCTCAGAGCTGGGACTCAAGGACCTTGACATCATGACCTGAGCTGAAGCCTGACACTTAACCGACTGAGCCACCCAGGTGCGCAGAGGGAGTTCTCTTCCTGATGCCCCCTGTTGGCCACTTGTTCCTGGAGGAAGAACCACCTGGCAAACAGATCCCCCGGGAATTGGATCAAGCTGAGGGAAGGAGACATCACTACCGATCTTTTTACATTTTTTTTAAGTTTATTTATTTGTTTTGAGAGACAGAGACAGCACAAGTGGCGGGGGGCAGAGAGAGAAAGAGAGAGGGAGAGAGAGAATCTCAAGCAGGCTCTGCACCAGCAGTTCTGAGCCCGATGTGGGGCTGGAGCCCACAGAGCCATGAGATCATGACTTGAGCGGAAACCAAGAGTTGGACGCTCAATTGACGGAGCCACCCAGCCGGCCCACTACCGATTATTTTATAACGAGTTGGCAAACTTTTTCTGGAAGACAGTGTGAAACAGTGAAGATTTTAGGGCTTATAGGTCATATGGTCTCTGCTGCAACCCCTCACCTCATCTACTGTGGAGAGAAAGCAGCCCCGGACAATATGTAAATGAACGGGCATGGCTGTGTGCGGATACAATTTTATGGACACTGACGTTTGAATTTCATACAATTTCATGTGTCACGGAACATCATTCTTCTTTTGACTTTCCCCCAGCCACCTAAAAAAAACATAAAAACCATTCTTTGCTTGCATACAAAAATAAGCAGAGGCACAAATCTGGCACCGGATTGTAGAGCTATTACATCTAATTTTATAACATGGTTCCTTGAGTTCTTAACTTGGATTCCGCTCATTTGGCTTGTGGGTATCATGAGGTTATTGTTTCTCTAGTTAGATTTTATGACAGAGGGTGAAGTCATTCATATTCTTAGTTTATGGCATCCTGTCCTCACTGGTGCCTGTAAGACTCTCTTGTGGGTTTTTCCTTTTGGTTTCTTTGGGTCCTCATCCCTTACTGCATCTTCCCAATGACCAGCATCCTGATGTATTTAATGTGTGTGCCTCAGTCCTTCTTGTTCTTGTGGCTTTTTATTTTTTATTTTTTCAAAACGTTTGTTTGTTTAGAGAGATAGAGAACCAGCAGGGGAGGGGCAGAGAGAGAGAGGGAGAGAGAGAATCTCAAGCAGGCTCAATGTAGAGCCCTTATGTGGGGCTTGAACCCACAAACTGTGAGATCATGACCTTAGCTGAAACCAAGAGTCAGTGCTCAATGGACTGAGCCACCAGGCACCCCTCTTCTTGGTTTTTTAAAATGATGTTTTCAGGAATGGTTCTCCTAAGATGCATCTCATTGGTTTGCGTGTGCGTATCTTTAATTTATATAATCGGTGTTGGGTTGCAGAGCTCATTCTCATTTTTCCACTTAGCTCTGTATCTAAAAGATTATCCTTGTTGCCATGTGAACATCGAGTCCTTGCACTAGTTAGAAACTGGGGCGCAGGGCTCCACAGGTGAGTCCACTGCCTTTCACTTTATTTTTAAAAAGAAGTATCTTTGAGGGCTATTATGTATTGACCTTGTGCATATTTGGAAATAGGTACCATCTGCTCCTACGAGGGGCTGGCAATTTGTCTTAATGTTTATTTATTTTTTTATTTATTTTTGAGAGAGAAAGAGAGACAGAGTGTGAGTGGGGGAGGAGCAGAGAGAGAGGGAGACAGAATCCGAAGTGGGCTCCAGGCTCTGAGCTAGCTGTCAGCACAGAGCCTGACGCGGGGCTTGAACTCACGAACCGCGAGATCATGACCTGAGCCAAAGTTGGACACTTAACCGACGGAGCCATCCAGGTGCCCTGTGATTGCATATTTAAAAATAAAACCTTTTTCCTCTTCAAACTTTAGATATCCATTAACATTAATTTTTTTTTATTTATTTAAAACATTTTGAGGGTAGGGGCGCCTGGGTGGCTCAGTCAGTTAAGCGGCTAGCTCTTGATTTGGCTTGGGTCATGATCTCATGATTTGTGGGTTCGTGCCCTACATGGGGCTCTGTGCTGACAGTACAGAGCCTCCTTGGGAGTCTCTCTTTCCCTTTCTCGCTGCTGTCTCCTGCTCTCCCCTGTTCGTGCCTTCTCTCTCAAAAATAAATAAACATTAAAAAATAATAAAATCTGTTTTAAAAACTAAGGTCTAATTGATTCTTTTTAAAAAATTTTATTTATTTATTTTTGAGAGAGAGAGAAGGCACAAGTGAGTCAGGGTCAGAGAGAGGGAGAGGGAGAGAATATCCTACAAGGGGCTCCTATAAGAGAGAGAGAAGTGGGGCTCACCAGGGGCTCATGTTTTAACTGAAGCAGGGCCTGATGTGGGACTTGAACTCATCAACTGTGAGATCATGACCTGAACCAGAGTCAGATGCTTAATGAATGAGCCACCCAGGTGCCCCTTTCCTTCCTTCCTTCCTCCCTTCCTTCCTTCCTTCCTTCCTTCCTTCCTTCCTTCCTTCCTCTTCCTTCCTTCCTCTTTCTTTCCTTTCTTTCTTTCTTTCTTTCTTTCTTTCTTTCTTTCTTTCTTTCTTTCTTTCTTTCTTTCTTTCTTTCTTGCCTTCCTTCTTTCCTCCTCCTCCTTCTTCTTTTTACATAATTTTAGTTTTAAAAAATGTTTATTTATTTAGGTTTTAGCAATCTCTGCCCCCAACGTGGGGCTCGAACTCACAACCCTGAATCAAGAGTCACTCGCTCCACCAACTGAGCCAGCCAGGCGCCCCTTTAGCATTCATTTCTATGAGTTTTCACCGACACACGGCTGCATAGCTGTCAGCACCGTCAGCTACAGAACATTACAGAACGTTTGTTTCCTCCTTCCTGCCCCTTTGCTGCCCGCTCCTCTCCCCACTCCTAGCCCCTGGCGATCACTGATGGCTTCTCTGTCCTAGAGTGATGGCTTTTCTGGAACGACACATACCCGGGATGATACATCACACTGCTTTTGGGTATGGCCTCTTTTACTGAGCACCAGGTATTTGCTGCTCCGTTATCTCTTGATGTTTATGGTTATAGGGTTTGAATTTCTTTGTAAATGGTTTTGTCATTGCAATACAAACAATTTTTTTCCAGGCATCTGTGTGTAGACTTCCTTTCATCGGTATTCGTCTGGAACTCAGTGAGCTCCTTGGGTCCGTATACCCACTGATTGCTCATTACCTGACTTCTTTTTACTGATGTTCAAACCATCTCCTATTGCAGTTGGTAGCCTTCCTGAGGGTTGGGTCCCTGCCTTGTCTCTATGTCCTTGCTTATTCACGGAGACCCCCAGTTAAATTCCCTTTTGGGGGTTTCTGAAGACCCCCTAATTCTCACCAAACAATACATTTTTTTTTCTTTTATTCTGGAACACAAGTGGGATTCATAAATTGCATCCATTGTCCATCGTTGTGAAATAGGTCCTTGGTAAGGTCTGGGAGCCTTCTTTTTGGTGGACTCTACAATTACCGCAGAAGAGAACACGACTTACCCACCACGTTTCTGTGCAAAGATTTTTTTTTCCTGCCATATGTAATACTTATTTGCAGTTTTAATGTTTGTATAAATAGAAATGAACTTGCCACTGACCCTGCTTCCTAGGCCTTGTGGAGCTGTGATTGACTAGTCTCACTATCCCTTTTATCCGAAGGGAGGCCATGCAGGGGTGAGTCGTCCCCATAGCATCCTTGATGGACTCTCTGTCAGGTCTATGGAGCTTGGCGGTGGAAGGTGGGTGAACACCTATGGGCCTGCCCACCAAGCGCAAGCTGGCTGGAGCCCGCTCCCCAGAGTCTTCATTCGCTGAAGACTAAAGGAATGGTTTTCGGGGTGCCTGGGGGGCTCAGTCGGTTAAGTGTCCGACTTCGGCTCAGGTCATGATCTCACAGTTCGTGGGTTCGAGCCCTGCATCGCGCTCTGTACTGACAGCTCAGAGCCTGGAGCCTGCTTCAGATTCTGTGTCTCCCTCTCTCTCTGCCCCTCCCCCACTCGTGCTCTGTCTCTGTCTCAAAAATTAAAAAAAATTAAAAAAGAGGGATGGTTTTCTTGCTCATTAAAGAGATTTCAGATCGGCTTGGACCAGAGAAGCGTGTCATCCCTGATTCTGGTCCAAATCTAAGGCCCCCGCCTCCAGCACTTTGCGTAGGGTCTGTTGCTGGTCCCTCAATGATGCTAATGCATCTTGAACCTCTCTGAAGTTTCCTCTGGCAGAGCCCCATGTGCCCCAACAGGGTAGGGCTCCGAATGGCATTTCCCCGGCACACTCACCCCTACACGCACTCCTTGTGAGGCAGTGAGAAGTTTAGTTTTGGTCTTTGTCCCCAGTTCCTGGCACGGGGCTTCTAAAACCCTTGTAATTTCCTGAGTGACAGGAGAGAGGGGTCTTCCCTTTTCCTCAACAGGCCCCTTTCATCCGCACTGGAGTTTCTGCTCACCAGGTGATGAGGGTTCAGGGCTGGAGGAACCCACTTGGTCAGAGGGCTGGAAATTTCAGCCCCACCTCTGACCTCCTGGGAGGGGAGGGAGGCTGGAGGGGGAGATCGTCACTAAGGGCCCCTGAGTGAATCAGTCATGCCTGTGTCACTAACACAGGCTCCGTGAGAACCCTAACCTGAGGGGTTCAGAGAGCTTCTGGGGGTGAAGACGGGGCGCTGCTGGGGGAGTGGGTGCACCCGGACAGCTGCGTGCATCCCACGTGCCCTCCCCATGCGGCGCATCTCCACCATCCAGCCTTTCCTGAGTTGCTTTCTTTCTTTTTTTCTTTTTTAAATGTTTTATTTCTGAGAGAGAGACAGCGTGAGCAAGGGAGGGTCAGAGAGAGAGGGAGACACAGAATCTGAAACAGGGGGGTCTGGGTGGCTCAGTCGGTTAAGCGTCTGACTTTGGCTCAGATCATGATCTCACAGTTCGTGGGTTCGAGCCCCACGTCAGGCTCTGTGCTGATAGCTAGCTCAGAGCCTGGAGCCTGTCTTTGGATTCATTGTCTCCCTCTCTCTCTGACCCTCCCCTGCTCACAATGCCTCTCTTTCTCTCTCAGAAATAAATAAAACATTAACAAAAAAAAAAAAGAATCTGAAACAGGCTCCAGGCTCTGAGCTGGCAGTCAGCACAGAGCCTGACATGGGGCTCGAACTCACAAACTGTGAGATCATGACCTGAGCCGAAGTTGGACGCTTAACTGACTGACCCATCCAGGAGCCCCCTGAGTTGCTTTCTTTATAACAAACTGGTGATCAGCTCCTGAGTTCTGTGAGCCATTCTAGCAAATCACAGAACCTAAGGGGGGGGGTTATGGGAACCCCCCATTTATAGCTGGTTCATCAGAAGCACAGGTGACACCCAAGACTTGTGACTGGCGGCTGAAGGGGAGGGTGGGGAGGCAGCCTTGTGGGACTGAGCCCTTAACCTGTGGGGACGGTGTTAACTCTGGGCAGTGAGTGTCAAATCGAGGTAAATTGTAGGCGATCCAGTCCACTTCCACCGAGGAGTGAATTGCTTGGTGTGGAAAACCCACATCTCTGGTGGTAGAAGTGTTGGTGTAAATATAGTGTACAGGAGAAAGGAGTTCCCTTTATTCATATACTCACACACGCGCGCACACACACACACACACACACACACACACACACACAGCCACTCATCATCGAGATGAGCAGCCAGGAGGACATTACTGCCAGAAACGTAGCGATTCTTGGCCAGGCCCAAGGCCAGGTTACGGAGTATCTGAGAGGCACCTTCCCAATTAGACAGCCTGTGACAAGGGACCCCAGCCTCCGCCACCTGATTCCGAGGGCTCACTTGTACCACCTCTAACAGCCCTGTTCTTGATTTTGCAGCCAGAGCCCAAAGTTGGAGACCTGATTGAGATTTTCCGCCCTTTCTACAAACACTGGGCCATCTACGTTGGTGATGGTTACGTGGTCCACCTGGCACCCCCAAGTAAGGGCACCGAGAGACCCCACAGTGCTGGGCCTGGGAGTGGAGGGAGATGGGGTGGCTGTGGGTAACAGGTGACCCCCGCTGTCTCCTTGATCCCCGCCTGGTGGTTGGCTCCTGAGTGCTGCAAGGAGGTCGGCTGGTGTGAGGCAATGGTTTTCAAACTCTGCTCCCTGGAACCCTAAGGGTTCCCTACGGGGGCTCAGGTGGGCTTTCAAGGGGACAGCTCTGTCTTTACGCTTTTTGTGTTTTTGGTTTTTGTTTTAGAGAGAGAATGCGAGCAGGGCAGAGGGGCAGAAAGAGAGGGAGACAGGCTCCGAGCTTCGTGCGGAGCCTGACATGGGGCTTGATCCCACAACCCTGGGATCATGACCTGAGCCGAAATCAAGAGTTAGATGCTCAACTGACTGAACCACCCAGGCGCCCCCTGCTTTTATGGCTTTAAATACTATAGCTTTTTATAAAACATGTTCAGTTCTTTTTTTTTTTTTTTTAATATTTATTTTTGAGAGAGAGAGACACACACACGGAGCACAAGCAAGGGAGGGGCAGAGAGAGAGGGAGACAGAATCAGAAGCAGGCTCCAGGCTCTGAGCTGTGAGCACAGAGCCCGATGCGAGGCTCGAACCCATGGATCGCAAGATCATGACCTGAGCCAAAGTCTAAGTCTATGCTTAACTGACTGAGCCACCCAGTCTCCCTTCAATTCTTTTTTTTTTTTTTGAAAGAGAGAGGGTGCAAGTGAGGGAGGGCAAAGAGAGAGTGAGTGAGAATCCCACAAGGGGCAGAGACAGAGAGAGAGAGAGAGAGAAGTGGAAAAGGAGGGCTTGCCCAAAGCAGGGCTCTTGCTCACCTGATGTAAGACTTGAACTCACAAACCGTGAGATCATGACCTGAGCCGAAGTCAGACGCTTGACTGACTGAGGCCACCAGGTGCCCAAAACACATTCAACTCTTCCATGTGAAGCTCCCTGTGAGAGCACAGGCTTTTGGATGGCAGGTTTGGTGCTGAATCTAGTTTCCACTCTCCAGTCTTGGTTTCCTTATCTGTAAGCTTCACCCGGAGAATCGTGAGAACCCCCTATCACTTTTCTTACACTTTTTTTTTTTTTACTTAAACTGAGGTATAACATAAATATAGTAAAGTACAGAACTATAGGAAAGTGTGTAGTCAGTGAATTAAAAAAAATTGTCGGTCCATGTGACAATGACCCAGATCAAGATCTAGAACATTCGTACCTCCCTAAGAGGCTCCCTCTCGTCACCTTCCCACCCCCACCCCCACCCCCAGAGACAATCGCTATTCTAGCTTCTCTTGCCCTAAATCAGTTTTGCCTGCTCTGGACCTTCATGGTGGAGGAGCCTCCATGTAGAGCCTCTTGAGTGCTTGGCATCTCCACCTGGGTGTCCAGTTGGCACATTGAACTTGACGTGCACTGAAAGGCTCTGGTGGATGACACTATCTGGCTGCTCGAGCCAAAAATCTAGGCATCATCCTCAATCCCTTCCACCCTACATCTGATCCACCAGGAAATTTGGTTGCCTTTACCTCCAAGACAGACCCCAGGTCCGATCGCTTCTCACCGTCTCCGCTGTCGTGCCCTGGCATAAGCTACCATGCTGTCATCTGAAGCTTCCGGCTGGTCTCTCTTGTGGTCCGTCCCTCCTTCCCTGGGCAGCCAGCATGGTCATTCTAAAGTAGAAGTCTGACTAGGTTACTTCTCTCCTTAAGATTCTTCCCCCTTCTCAGTTCAAGTTTAAGAGAAACAACAAAAGAGCGAAAGGGATGCCCCCTTATTTCACACATCAGTTGGCCTGCCCCATAGCACGGCTCAGGCCATGCTCTCCAGAGGAAGAAGGGCTGGCCTCCCCCGCCCCTGCAGGAAAGCCGTGTCCTATCCCACACCACATCTGCACCAAATCTAAAGTCTTGTGTTTTGAGCATGACAGTAGTACAGAAGAGGTTTTGTTTTCATGGTCGCCCACTGCAGCCCGGCCCTAAAATGACCCTGCACTCCCTTCTGCTTAGAGAATTATTCTTTGCTCTTCTGGATGTCAGGCTTGATGGTATCGCTGCCTGGCTTCCAGCCAGCTGAGCCCACTGCCCCCATGCTTGTCAGTAAACCAGAAGGCCGGAGCTTGACTCAGAGCCTCATCCACAGAGCGGCCGGCAGGGAGGTCGTTCACCATGGTCTGCCCAAGGATTCCTTCATCATCAACGATAAAGAGGCCCCTGAAGGAGATGCCTTCATCAGCCTTGAAGACTCCATTGTCCTGAGCGATGGTATGCTAGGGGTATGATACCAGAGTAATGTTTGTGGGTTCCAGTCCTGGGTGTGTGGATCCACATCAGGTGACAGAAATGAGAGTCTACAGAAGCACCGATCACTCGCAGTCGAGTTTCTTACATTCTCCTGTCCTGTCACTGAAAGCAAAGATCTCAGCGGGGGACGCAAAGGTGAAGTCAAGAGGGTGGAAGAAAAACACAGCGTATCTTCCTTTGAAGTCAGAGAGGCTGATGCCCTTGAACTGGCCATCTGGCATAACGGCTGTGGCTTTGAACTTGGGGGCAGGGTGCCCAGTTTTGGCTTTTCCTGAAGCCATCTTGCTATCCGCACCTAACCACTCTCGAGCACCAGAGCTTGCCCGGCCACCTCCCCTGGTATGGCACCCTAAGTTGAGTAGAGCAGGTCCCTGGTGGGGGAATGAGGAAAAGGTGATGGCCAGGGTGTGAGAGTGCTTCTCACCAGCTCTGAGACAGAACTTGCCGAAAACCAGTCAGGAAGAAGATGGCCCTTAAAATTCTTTTTTGTTTTTAAATGTTTACTTTGGAGAGAGAGCAAGAGAAAGAATGTGCATGAGCAGGGGAGAGAGAGAGAGAGACGGAGACAGAGAGGATCCGAAGCAGGCTCTGTGCTGACAGCAGAGAGCCTGATATGGGGCTCAAACTCACGTGAGCTGAAGTCGGATGCTTAACTGACTGAGCCACCCAGGTGCCCCAAAATTCTTGACTGGCTTTCCCATCACACATAGAATAAGCCTCAAAGTTTATACTGTGGCCCATGAGGTCTGGTGTGGTCTGGCCTCTGCTTGCCTCTCTGACCCTCATCTTTCTCTCCTCTCCTCCTGGGTTCCTGGATTTCAGCCACGCTGGTCACTCTGTGGCCTCTGGAGCATGCCACGCTCTTCCTTCCGGAGGCTCTTGCCCTTGCTCTTCCTTTTGCATGTGATTGCTCCTTCCTGGATCTCAGCACAGCTGCCTTGCCCCCATCATTCCAGGCTCCCTTCGATGCCCATTCCCTGTGGCCCTCCCCTTCCCGAGCCTCCCCTAGTCAACCTCTCCCGTAATATTTCATCTAATCTAATCCAGAGCATTTTCACTACCTGGAAGTGCCTGAGGGCATGGCGGGGGTCCTGGGGACAGGTGTGTGTCACAGGTCATTGGGTGGGTGATGCTCCTTAATGGGAAAAGTTGCTTCCATGTGCATCTTCTGATGAAAGCTACACAGGAATCTTGCCAGACAGGTCAGGACTGACCTCGTGCTACTCAGAAAATGGTAGAAATTAGAGTTGGAAGGAAGCATGGGGAACAACCCTAATGATAGTGACACCTGACACTTGCTGGGCAACCCCCCTGTGCCGGCCACTGGAGAAGGCACCTTACGTGGCCAGGTCTGAGACTCCATAATCCTTGCAGCCCCCACTGTGGTACAGTAGGGACAGGGAGGGCTGTTATTGTCCGTGTTCTACAAGGAATTGGAGGCTCTGAGAAGTTAAGCACCTTGCCCAAGGTCACACAGCAGACAGAGGTAGAGGTGGGACTTGAACTCTGGCTGTGTGACTCTCACGTCTGGGCCTTTAACACATGATGCTATACTGCCCGGTCTGACATTTCCCCAAATTCAGTCATCAAACGTGTGTCATACCCACGTGACCTTTCTATGATTGCTTAATTAATACTTTCTTTAAAAAAAGGTTTGTTTTTAAGTTTATTTATTTTGAGAGAGAGAGAAAGAGAGAGAACATGAAGAGGGGAGGGGCAGAAAGAGAGAGAGGGAGGGTCTCGAACAGGCTTCCTGCTGTCAGCTCAGAGCCTGACACAGGGCTCGATCCCGTGCACCGGGAGATCATGACCTGAGCCAAAATCAAGAGTCGGATGCTCAGTTGACTGAGCCACCCAGGCATCCCACTTAATAAATATTTTCTATAGTGGACTAACTTTAAACACAGAAATAATTCTTTGAAAAGGGGCTTTAAATTATGATGTGTGTTTGGGTATCAGTTTTGGTATCTATTTGGGGACTCCCACGGTGTTGCCTCCGCAAGATTAGGTGACAGGTCAGGACCACTGAGTGACTGAGCCAGAATGAGCCTCCTGTCAGCCAGGGCCCTGCTGTACCAACCACCAGGGAGGTACCCAAAGTGCAAAGTTTAAGGAAGCCTCACTCTTAGGGGCTGACTCTGAACTCGCCTGACCCTGAGAGTTGGAACCTCCTTAAATTTTGTGGTGTAGGCACCCAGCTTCCCTGACCCCAGGCTCAGTGGCCACCCTTCCTGCCTGGGCGCTGAAACTTACCTTATTTACCGCAATGGGGCCTCAAACACCTCCCACCCTATTGGGAGCCGGTCTGAACTCCCCTGGTTTTCTAAAATCTCAGGATTCTACTCGGGGCAGATGAGTTTAGTCCTCCTTGGAAAGCCAAGCAGCGCAGGACCTAGAATCTGATCAGCTCTCCTGCCACTGCTTGTTGCTGTCACAGGGTGTCACAGTGGAAGGCAGTTGCTGCCCAGCCTAACAGGTGCGTCCCCTGCCGGGGGGAGCCACGGAGATCCGATCCCGGCAGGGCCACAGAAGCTCTTTGAGGGAGAGGGGATCTCTCTGGGGTCCACCTCTTTGGTGCACAGCCACTCTTTAAGCCGTCATGCCCAAAGCGTGCTCACACTGCGTAGGCTGGCCGCCTTGGGGGAGATGGCCGGTCCCTGTGCTGACATCAGCCTCCCTCCCCACCGTCCTGGCCCTTGTGTTGACCCTAGACCCCCTTTCTTTGAGACAGGTTTTTTAAAAATTTCTAATGTTTATTTATTTATGAGAGAGAGAGAGAGAGAGACAGAGCATGAGTGAGGGAGGGGCAGAGAGAGAGAGAGAGGGAGACACAGAATCCGAAGCAGGCTCCAGGCTCTGAACTGCAAGTTCATGACCTGAGCCTAAGTCGGATGGTTAATCAGCTGAGCCACCCAGGTGCCCCTATTTTTTTAAATTGAAGTATAGTTGACACACGATGTTACATTAGCTTCAGGTGTGGAGTGAAGGGACCAGTCCCTGCAAACCGCTGTGCTCACTGCAAGTGCAGATGCCGTCCGCGCCCACATGAAGCTACTACGATATCACCCACTATACTCCCTATGCTGTGCCTTTTATGCCCTTGACTTACCCCCTATCTGGAAGCCTGTACCTCCCACTCCTATCCCCACTCCCTTCCCCTCTGGCGACCACCATTTCATTCTCTGTCTTATGGGTCTCTTTCTGCTTTTGGCTTATTTCTTTAGTCCTTTGTTTTGTTTTCTAGATTCCACATCTAAGTGAAATTATACGGTACTCATCTTTGCCTGTCTGACTCCCTTCACTTCATCTCATGCCCTCAAGCTCCACCCATGTTGTTGCAAATAGCAAGATCTCATGCTTTTTTTGTGGCCGAGGAATATTCCACAGGCAGTTTACTTTCTGGGGCTTTGTTGTCCCTTCCAGTCCCTCAGCCTCGGCCAGGGCCATGCCACTGCGCCCCCTGGGCCTCCCCGACACCACATCTCGAGGAACTGCTCCCAGAAGTCTGGGGGGGGGGTCGGCTACAAGATCTACCTTTCCTGCAGTTATCAGCTTTGTATTTGTCACAGGAGTGTGTCCTTGCTGGACTCACAAAAGGGTCATCCCCTATTCCCCTAGGGAGATGGGGGTGCTAGGGACCCATATTTGCACAGCCAAGAGGGTCCCCGAGGAACCACGGGGTGCAGAAGGTCAGCTTCTCTGGCTCAAAAAAAAAATCACAACAAATCCTGAAACTTGCCTACTCCCCACTTCAGATAAGGAAACCAGGGCCCAGAGACCACAGGCGCGATCTCCGAAGCCACACAGCCGGTGTCTGGCCCGACTCGCTGTTCTCCTCCACATCTGCGCATGCTCTTGTGGCTGGAGCCAGGGCCTGTGGACCCACCGGCACCGATCCCTCTCTCTCCCCTTTGCGAATCCCCAGGTGAAATTGCGGGAGCTGGTGCGGCCAGCATCATGTCCACCCTGACTGAGAAGGCGGTGGTGAAGAAGGAGCTGCTGGACGATGTGGTCGGGAGAGACAGGTACCGGGTCAATAACAAACACGATGGCAAGTACTCGCCGCTGCCTCCCAGCAAAATCGTCCAGCGGGCGGAGGAGCTGGTGGGGCAGGAGCTGCCCTATTCGCTGCCCTGTGAGAACTGCGAGCACTTTGTGAACGACCTGCGCTATGGAGTCGCCCGCAGCGACCAGGTGCGTCCTCAGCCTGTGCCCCGCGTCCCCGAGCCAGGCCATTCCCACAGCTGGCTGTGGCTGGGCGTCAGGCACAAAGAAGGGAGAACAGCAGAGGCAGCAATCCCTGCCCTCACTGTGTCACACTCGGGGTGGGGACGAGGGCGGGGAGGTGGCACCACAGAGAGGTGCGGTCAGGCGCTGTGGCCCCGGATGTGAGCCACAGCCGCGATGGAATCCTGTGTTTTGAATAACACTCTTCTTTTTCTTTATTTAAGTTTATTTATTTATTTTGAGAGAGGGGAGTGCAAGTGAGGGAGGCGCAGGGAGCGAGGGAGGGAGAATCCCAAGCAGGCTCCCTGCTATCTTCGCAGAGCCCCACGTGGGGGGGGAGGGGGCTCGAACCCACCAACCGTGAGATCGTAACCTTACCCAAAGTGAGGTGCACAACCGAGTGGGCCACCCAGGCGCCCCCAACACTCTTCTTTTATCCACTTAGAACTTGGCTAAGAGTGGAAAAAAAAAAAAAAAAAGCACATTAGAATTTTCCTTTTCTCATGGGGCGCCTGGGTGGCTCAGTTGGTTGAGCGTCGGACTTCGGCTCGGGTAGTGATCTCGCGGTTTCTGGGTTCGACCCTGCGTCGGGCTCTGTGCTGGTGGCTAGCTCAGAGCCTGGAGCCTGTTTCTGATTCTGTGTCTTCCACTCTCTCTGGCCCTCCCCTGCTCATGCTGTCTTTCTCTCTCTCTCAGAAATAAATAAAACATTAAAAAAAAAATTTTTTTAAAGAATTTTCCTTTTCCCAGAAATAATTCTGGGGCTTCAGCAGAGTAGCTATGTTGGGTAAGCAGCTAATTTTCTGGGGTCTAGTAGAATTTCAGTTTGTCCACAGGCACGTTTCTTCGCACTTCTGATGAGGGACAGTTGTTTTCTGTTTCATGCTCTTCTGCTTGAAGGCCTGGGCCTCACGCTGGGTGGCCCTTTTTGTGATCAGAGCTCCAGTAATTGAGCGCAGAGCCTGGGCTCACCCAGCAGCCCCTGGCTAGAAAACCCTCGGTAGTGGCTGTAGTGCTGACTCTTTCAGGCCGGTCGCTCCCCCACCCCCACCCCCTGTAAAATGTGCACTATCAGCACTAACTAGAGACCCCTTTCTTGCATGTGATGATACCGTTTGACGCTGCACAGAGCATGGTCACAGTGCCCCATTGTGGTTTTCCTCGACAAAGTACCTTTTGTCTGCAGCCGCTGCCTCAGCATTTGCCCTCACTCTGTGAGGTTCTGTAGAGAACTGGGGGCGCCTTGTGCCTCCCACCTCATCTGCAAACGGTTTCTCCCGCCCGGACACATCCGGTGAGCAGGGGAAACGCCGGGGCTTCGTGCAGGCTCCCTAACAGAAGCACAGCTGTCCCAAAACCGTGCCTGACTTCCTCTAGGAGGAAGGCCCAAGACTGACTTGTCAAACATCAGGGCAGTAGCCTCATCCAGACCCTGTCATCATGCCTTCTGGCTGCTGGGAACGGCAGCTGCGGGTACCACACTCGGATGTAAGTGACACGGGTATATTTCCTGACGCCGCCCGCAGCTCTGTTGGGCCCATGTATGGTCCACGGAGCGCCAGGATCTATATATCTTTAACCATCGAAGACCTCCAAGTTCTTCTCTACAGGGGTCGTGTAGGGGCTCTGGGAGCCCCAGGATACAACCCAGGCAGCCTCTGTGCTTAGGTAGCAAGGGCAGTGTCGACTGTATAGTTGTGGGTATCAGGCTCATATTGTCATCCTCTTGATGTCTGAGATTTTTGGTATGTCGTCCTCATTGGACTTCTGGGCGTAATAATGACGATTAAGAATCTTTGTCTTTGCCGTCCTCAGTTCTGCTTAAACGCCTGGCTTGGATCACGGGTGAGATTTCTCGATCCCTGTTCGTGATACCCTTTCACGCCTTCATTGGGAGAAAGTACAGTTTTGCGGATTTGGGCCGTGGTGCCTTCCTTGGGGACAGTGGCTGTGAGCTGAAGGGAGGGCTGGTGCTCCCTTTTCTTTGTCCTGGGAGTAGGTGTCCCCAGAGCACCTGGAGTGTGCTAGAAATAGAAAGAGGCCGAACTCTCGCGCGCGGTTTCTTGCTGATCTGAATTGTCACCACTGAGTTTTGTTAACTTCACTGTTGATGCTGCACCTGACGAAACACGAAGGCCGGAAGGGCGGCTGTGAGGACACTGTGGCTTAGAGGCTGGGAAAGAAGCGGAGGAAAGGGCCACTGGATACATCAGCTTTGCAGCCAGAGTGTACATTAGGGCAACTGACTTCTGTGTTGGGGCTGTTTTGGTTTTTTTTTTAATGTTTATTTATTTATTTTGAGAGAGAGAGAGAGAGCAGGGGAGAGGCAGAAAAAGAGGGGGAGAGAGAGAGAATCCCAAGCAGCCTCCGCGTTGTCAGTGCAGAGCCCAGTGCGGGGCTCCAACCCACGAACCATGAGATCATGACCTGAGCAGGAACCAAGAGTGGGACGTTCAACCAACTGAGCCCCCAGGCGCCCCCTGGGGGTGTTTTCTCAGCTTCGGACTGCATCCTCACCACTCACTGATAGAGGCTTTTTATCGACACTGAAACTGAAGCTCTTAATGCCTTTGGAGCTCATATGTTACTACCATGTTTCAGCTCAGTGGCAGACTGTTGGGTTCTCGAATTATACGAGGAGAGTGCTGTGCACATCAAATGCATTTGAACACTGAGGTAAAAGAAGAGCGAGCGACAGCAGATCTAATTCCTGAAAGCTTATCGGAGGCAGACAGAGTCCTGATGTCTGAAACACCAATAGCAAAAGCTGAGTGCACTCTTAGGCACTCAAGACAAACTTGAGATTGAAGATTAGAGGTCAGAGGTAA
Source organism: Hyaena hyaena (assembly GCF_003009895.1). Lineage (NCBI taxonomy): Eukaryota > Metazoa > Chordata > Mammalia > Carnivora > Hyaenidae > Hyaena > Hyaena hyaena. The sequence continues at coordinate 496,757 of NW_024081263.1, forward strand.
GGGGGATGTTTCCAACAAAGTGAAGGATGAATCTGAGATTGGGGTGTGTGTGTGTGTGTGTGTGTGTGCGCGCGCGTGTGCATGCATGAGCTCCCAGTGGCCCCATCATAAAGCCAGACTATCACAACAGTGGTCACTTAATCACATGCTTCTGTCCCATCTGTGTAACACATAGTTGACTGTGTGATGCATCAGTGACATTTCCCATGGCTGTTTGCTCGCATGTCGCGTTTGTGTCTTCCCGAAACACCCAGAGTCTTTGCCTCACGTATGGAATGGCTTCCGCATCATCTTCCTGCCTTTCAAGTCCTGTAGACATGGCGTTGGCATTGGAAGTGGATGCGGTAAGGTTTTGCATCAGGTTTCCGGGCTAAAGATGCTTGCCTCTATTTCTTTGTCTTTTGTTGCTGCTGTTGTTTTTTCTGGAAAAGTCTTTGGAATCTAATTTTTAACTTTCAAAGTAATGCATGCACACAATTGGGAAAGACAACCAGGGCTCAGGGTACCCCGGCCCATGCCTCTCTACTTCTCCCCATCCCACCTGGCACCCACCCTTCTCTTTGGGTTTGGTGTTTACCTATTTCTGAATTTCTTGTTTTATTTAAAAAAATTTTTTTAAAATGTTTTATTTATTTCTAGGAGAGAGAGAGACAGCGCGAGCCGGGGAGGGTCAGAGAGAGAGGGAGACACAGAATCCAAAACAGGCTCCAGGCTCTGAGCCGGCAGTCAGCACAGAGCCCGACGCGGGGCTCGAACCCACGAACCACGAGATCATGACCTAAGCGAAAGTCAGACGCTTAACCTACTAAGCCACCCAGGCGCCCTTTCTTGTTTTATTTTTAATGTTTGTTTATTTCTGAGAGAGAGAGACAGAGCACGAGTGCGGGAGGGGCAGAGAGAGAGGGAGACAGAATCCGAAGACAGGTTCTAGGCTGTGAGCTGTCAGCACAGAGCCCGACACGGGGCTTGAGCTCACCAACCGCGGGATCATGACCTGAGCCGAAGTCGGACACTTAACTGACTGAGCCACCGAGGCGCCATTATTTCTGAATTTCTAAACAACATATATATACTACCATCTTTTTATTAAAAAAACTTAGACATGCTCTTTTGACTTCTTGTATGCGAAGTAAACTTTTTAAGCCATCACCCTCTCCCCTCCCCCATTCTCTCAGTATAATTTCATATTCTATGTTTTCATTGAGTTAATATTCAATGTTTGTTTTATGCCTATGTAAATTTTACTTACACCTGAGTGTTGTGATGTATTATGAATTTCCTTTGGGGAGGAGGGTTTCCTTTTTTTAAAAATTATTTACAAATTTTTAAAAATTAGGTTTGTTTATTTATTTACTTATTTTGAGAGAGAGAGAGAGTAGGGGAGGATCAGAGAGGGAGAGAGAAAGAGAGAGAGACTCCCAAGCAGGCTCCATGTCACAGTATGGAGCCTGATGTGGGGCTTGAACTCCTGAACCATGAGATCATGGCCTGAGCCGGAACCAAGAGTTGAACGCTTAACCGACTGAGCCACCCAGGTGCCCCAGGGGTTCCGTTTTTCTTGAAGATAATTATTGTCTTCTTTCATTCCTTAGTTTTCCTCGTACCCATTGTCAGTTCTCCTCATACTGTCTGATTAGCTCTCAGTACAGTTTTCCAGAAGGGAAATTACGTCAAGTAATCTGTCAGTTCCAGAATGTTCTGTTTGGACACATCATCCCTCAGATGGCCATTCTGCCGTCGGTGCTGGTTGGCTCTTGGCTGACTGTGTGGCTTTACCCTAGGACTTCCCTTTGCTATCTTTTCTCGGGTTTCCTTTGCTTTTTCTCTTGGATTGGATTCTGTGGTTCTGTGATCTCTTCATTCCTTATTTCTCCGACTTTCTCTTAATTCAGGTTGACCACATCCCTCAGAAGTTGCTTTAGGTTCGAAAGACAGTACGTGGAATAACGGGGACGCTGGGCTCTGGAGTCGCACTGCTCTCGCGGGGGTTGATTCCTGTATGAGCTTCCTGTGGGGGTTGATTCCTATGAGCTGTAACCAATTACCAACGCATTCAGTAGCTTAAAACAGCCCAGAGTTACTGCCTTACAGTTCTGGAGGTCAGAAGTCTGAAATGGCTTCACTGGGCTAAAATCAAGGTGCCAGCAGGTCTGCCTCCTTTCCTGGAGATTCCAGGAGAGAATCTGTGTTCTTGCCTTTTCTGGCTTCTAGAGGCTTCCCGCACTGCTTGGCTTGATGCCTGTCCTCCATGTTCAGAATCAGCAATTGTTGGTTGAGCCTTTCCCATACTGCATGACACTGACTCGCTCTTCCATCTTTTAAGGAACTTTGTGGTTACACTTTGGAGCCCACGTGGGTAATCCAGGATTGTCTACCCTTTTTAGGGTAAATTGATCAGCGCGCTAATTCCATCTGCAACCTTAGTTCTCCCTGGCCATGTAGTACAGTAGACTTACAGGTTCGTGGAATCAGGATGTGGACATCTTCAGGGGCCACATTTCTGCCTCCCGGTTACCCTTTACAGCTGGCCCAAATTTGGTGTCCCCGGGGTCTCCTCTCCCCATCGTTCTGCAGAAATTCTTGTCTATCCAGATGTGCACTGGAGCGTCCCCTCTTTCGTAGCTCATGTCTTCTTTCGTGGTTTACTCTCTTGGTTCTGCTGGGAACTTCTTCAGCAGCTTTTTGAAAAAGGATGGATGGAAGGTACATTTTTGAAAATGCTGTATTTCTGAATTATTTTTATTTCTGAATTATTTTTATTTTACCCTTGCACTTGACTTGATAGTTTGAGTACAGAACTCTAGGTTAGAAATTCTTTTATTGTAGAATTTTGGAGGCAATGTTCCATTGGTCTTCTTGCTTTCAGTATTGCTTTGGAGAAATCTGAAGTTATCTCAATTCCTGATCTTTCCTCTGTTTCCTGTTTTTCTCCCCTGCTCTAGCATTGGTAGTATCTTTTCTTTACCCCATTTTCTCTAAAAAAAAATTTTTTTTAATATTAAGAGAGAAAGACAAAGATCACAGAAGAGAGGGGCAGAGGGAGAGGGAGAGAGAATTCTAAGCAGGCTCCATGCTCAGCACAGAGCCCAAAGTGGGGCTTGATCCCACGACCCTGGGATCACGACCTGAGCTGGAATCAAGAGTCAGGTGCTCAGCTGACTGAGCCACCCAGGCGCTTCTCTTTACCCAGTTTTCTAAAATTTCACAATAATGTGCCTTGGTGTGGGTCTACGTTTATCCATCAAGCTGGGCCTGAGAACACCACTTCCATCTGAAAACATGCATCCCTTAGTCCTACTTAATTTTCATGAATTATTTCATTCTTGATCCTCCTCTGTGTTTCCTGTATTATCTCTTTCTGGAACGTCTGTTACTCAGATATTGGCCTGCCCGGATTATTCCCTGTTTGCTTTGTCCTCAGTGTTTTGCGTTGTTTTTTTTTTTTCCTGAGAGATTTCCTCAACTTTATCCTTCAAACTTTCTGTTGGGTCTGTTATTTCCATTGTGCTCTCTAAGAATTGTTTTTATTCTCTCCATATTCTATTATTATTATTATTATTATTTTTTAAATATTTTTATTTATTTCTAGGAGAGAGAGAGACAGCGTGAGCAGGGGAGGGTCAGAGAGAGAGGGAGTCACAGACTCTGAAACAGGCTCCAGGCTCTGAGCTGGCAGTCAGCACAGAGCCCGACGCGGTGCTCAAACCCACGAACCGCGAGATCATGACCTAAGCGAAAGTCGGACGCTTAACCGACTAAGCCACCCAGGCGCCCCTTTATTCTATTATTTTTTATAGCAGCATGTGTTATTTATTGGATGCAGTATGTCCTCTGATTCCTTAGTGATACTTTTTAAAAAGATGTGTTCTTTCCTAGGTATGGTTTCTGGGCGCCTGGGTGGCTCATTTGGGTAAGCATCCGACTCTTGATTTCGGCTTGGGTCGTGATCTCGCGGTTCGTGGGTTTGAGCCCCACATCAGGCTCTGTGCTGACAGTGTGGAGCCCGCTTGGGATTCTCCCCCGCAATCCCCGCCCTTCCCCTGCTCTCTCTCGCTCTCTCAAAATAAACAAACTTTAAAAAATAAACCTAATTATTTAAAAAGTTAAATTGTTTATAGTTGATTTTGTTCTGTCTCCTGTTTCAGAGCCTTCTTCAGATGTCTGGTATTTGGGTCATATGCTCATGACTCAGGATGGAGGGGGGCTTTCCTGCTGAATGGAAAGTCTGAGTGAACTGTGAGGGGCTTCCTGACTTGAGTTTCACTTCTGGATGACATAGGTGGACAGTTTGTTGGGGAATCTTCTGTGTTGGTATCTTTTGTTCCTATTTGGGCTGGTCAGATTCCCCAGGAAAGTCTTCCTGACTCTTGTGTGGTGGGTCAAGTTCTGGGAACAAAGAGGGGCAGAAAGTTTTCTCCTTTAGCATGTTTACAGTCTCTCTGACTCTTGTTTTTGGCATGATATCCACATCCTCACGTGTGCTTCCGGATTTCCAGAAGGCCCCCAAGTCTTCTGTTTTACCCTCTGCCGGTAATAAACTTTCAGACTCCCGCTGTGGTTAGGGAGGGGCCCGGGGACCTAGCTGCGGCGTCCACTCTGCTTCCAGAGGTATTTGGCGTTGCCAATAGGGACCTTCTCCAAGGATCCCGTTGTATACTTCGGTTTGATCCTCAACTTTTCCGCTCCTGCCTTAGAATGTAGAGTTCTGTGGGTCCCCTGTGGAATTACGCCTAAAACAAGTGCCTTATTTACTCTTGGTTAAGTGTCAGGAGGGAGTGAAATTTGACACACGTTCACTTTTTACCCTGAAATCTACTCTGACTTTTGCAATACTTTTTTTCCCCTGGTATAAGCGGGACAAGCCCGCACTCCTTTTTTTTTCTTTTTAAATTTTTAAATTTATTATTGAGACAGAAATAGAGCATGAGTGGGGGAGGGGCAGAGAGAGAGGGAGACACAGAATCCAAAGCAGGCTCCAGGCTCTGAGCTGTCAGCACAGAGTCTGACGCGGGGCTCGAACCCACGAACCGTGAGATCAGGACCTGAGCTGAAGTCAGACGCCCAACCGACTGAGCCCCCCAGGCTACCTGAGCCCACACTCCTGATAAAGTATCACATCGCTGCTGCTCGCAGTTGGGGCTTTATATAAGAACACGTAGAGAGTGTCTCTGTGTCTGGCAGCACTGGGCCCGGGGGTGCAGCCAGGCACAAGGCAAGAGAGACAGGCGAGGTCCTTGCTCTCGTGAAGGTCAAGGTTGGCATACTGACCACTCAATACCAGTCCCTGCCCCACTTCGCACCGGCTTCCAGGGCTCCCTGGTGACTAGCCAGGATCGCAGCCACTCGGACTTCGCCGCCCTGTCCTTTCCGCTTCCACCCTCTGAGGGTTTATGTGCTTTAAATACCCACAGAGTGAATCGAGGCGAGTACATTCCTGGCCAGCTGGGTCCGCCCATCCGTTCTTTCCCCATCCAGCACTCTTCTCCCCATTTCCCTGCCAATATCTGTTGCCTCCTGAGTTTGCCAACTGGCCCAAGGGCCATGTGAGTCTCCCTGAGCGGAGCCTTCTTGTTGAATGTACAGCCTGGACTCGGATTCCTGACACAGTCTGACTTCCCCTCTGCTCTCTTGCAGGTCAGAGATGCCGTCGTGGTGGCTGGCATCACGGGAGTGGGCTTGGCCGCCATGGGCCTCATTGGAGTCATGTTCTCCAGAAACAAGCGGCAGACGCAATAAGTTGAAGGGACTGTCCCGGCAGCAGTGACATTTGTACATTTAGGGGGCCTTGTTTGGCCTGATTTCGGTTTGCGGATTTCAGTTTGCAGATTTCATGCTGTTTGATGATAAGGCTTATTTTTGCAGGATAAAATAAAGCCCAGTAAGGGAGGACTTTACTGGAGGAAACGCAGCAAGAATGGCCTGGTGTGAAGTGCGTCGAGGGCCCAGCCGGGCCCTGTGCCTTGTGCCCTGGACCCTCTGGTGGTTTTCCCTCCCTTTCTCTTTGCCGGCTGCGTTCTTTACCTTGCAGGCAACAGGCCAACTCCAGAGATCTCAAATAACGGGCATTTCGGGTCGTGAGGAGACAGGCGAGCAGCCAGGGAGACGGACAGACGGACCTGACCGATAGGCAAGAACAGGACCCTTGACCTAGAACTAGACCGAGAACGACTTCTTCCAGGACCCAGCAGCTGAAGTCTGGGGATGGTCAGTGGAGTAAAAGCCCAACCAAACCAAACCTCTGCCCTAAGGAAACTCAGTACATGCCCTCGCCGGTCTTGTGTAGACCTCCCTCATCTCCCTCTGCTCGCCACACCTTTCCTCTGCCTTGTTGCTTCCAGCCCCGGCGCTCCTCTTTCCTGTCCACTCGGGCTGGCCGCCCCCCCCCCCCCCCCCCCCCCCCCCCGCCGAGTCTCGGATCCCGCACCCCTCCCGCAGCCCCCCCGGTCCCGTGGCCCCTTAGCTCCGCCCTCCCCACCGACTGTGGCTCTCAGCTTTCAAGCCCAGCATCCCGCCTGGCCTCGGCTCTGCCCGCAGGGCCCGGTCACAGTGTGCGGCTGCCCCCACGACTGGTCTCCCCTGGGGACGAGGCACCACCTTTCGTGGCTTGAGGTCTGCTGCTGCTACTAGCCGGCCTTGGCAGATGTTTGGAGAACATGGACTTGGCCATTTCTCGGAAGGGGAGCTTTCGTGGGCTCCTCAGAAGTACTTTGCTGGGGTCACGTGGCCTTCCCTCCACTGGGCAAGGCTTCTCCATCTGGTTGCAAATACGTCCTTTCATCGGCCCCGCTTGGCCTCCCAGATGGGACTTGCCCGTGGTTCCCTGCCAACCCCCTCCTGCCCGGCCCAGATCCAGTCCCGGGGTCAACTCATGCCCATCCACCACTCCCCAGCATAAAGATGAGAATAGTTTGCTCCCAGTGCAGTTTTCTTTGTGTCTCAGCTCCAGTGATGTAATGTCTTGTCCCAAATTTGGACAGAATTGTCCCGAATTTGGCGCAGACCAAATTCGAAAGTGGGTTCCTCTCTCAAGGCCCCTCTCTCTCTCACATGGCATAAGGTGCTCATGGAATGGAAACCTTCAGGCTACCTGCTGAGAAAAAAGAAATGAGGTAAGATACACACAAGGAAACAAAACAAAGACACCTAGTTCCATTAAAAAATAAAAATTACAGGGGTGCCTGGGTGGCTTAGTCGGTTAAGCATCCGACTTTCGCTTAGGTCATGATCTCGCGGTTTGTGGGTTCGAGCCCTGCATAGGGCTCTGTGCTGACTGCCAGCTCAGAGCCTGGAGCCTGTTTCAGTCTGTGACTCCCTCTCTCTCTGACCCTCCCCTGCTCATGCTGTCTTTCTCTCTCTCACCTAGAAATAAATAAAACATTAAAAAATAAAAAAAAATAAAATAAAAATTACATACAAAAACGTGGGAAATAACACAAGTTTCAGATACACTGATAATCACCATAGTAAACTGGCCAAGTAAGAGACACACCTTTCACTGGGCTAGAGAGCTGATCCAGGGAATACAGTTTATAGCAGATACTCTTAAATTATAAGGATACAAAGATTCAAACTCAGAGGATGAATATTGTACGTGACAGTTGGTCTGATGTCTGAAAAAAATTAATGCTATCAAGGAGAGAAATTGAGGAGGGTGTGAAATTCGTTCTAGATTGAAAGACATGTTCGGGACAAAGCAGCTAAATGTGAAAAAACACCTGGGAAAGCAATTTGAGACACTTGGAGGAAATTTGAGTATGGCCTGGGCATTAAAGAATATTAAGGAATTATTAATTTTATTAAGTGATTTGGTTTTAGGCTTATATAAACACATGACCTCATTTAAAAAAAATAGATGCAGGGACTCCTGGGAGGTTCAGTTGGTTAAGCATCTGACTCTTGATTTCGGCTCAGGTCATGATCTCCAGTTCATGAGTTTGAGCCCCACTTCTGACTCCACACTGACAGTGACAAGCCTGCTTGGGATTCTCTGTCTCCCTCTCTCTCACTCTCTCTCTAAATAAAGAAATAAACATTGAAAAAATAGATGCAGATAAAGCAAATATGACAAAACAGTAAAGTTTTTAATCTACGTGGTGGGTATATAGGTGGTCATTGAAGTCATTTATCTAGTACTTTCTATATATTAAGAATTTATATTATAAACCTTTTTTAAAAATCTGAAATTTGAACTTGGAAAGTTAAATAAGACTTTTCAATCTACTTTGATAAATTATATACTAATTTTTAAAAATTATAAAAGATATGCTAGGCAAATACTAAGAACATATACCAACTAAAATCTGGTATAACTGTATTGGTATCAGAAAATATAGGCTTTAAGGCAAAAATTATTACTAGACAGAAAGGCCATTAAAAACTATGACATAAGGGGGGCCTGGGTGGTTCAGTTGGTTAAGTGCCTGACTCTTGATTTCAGCTCAGGTCACGGTTCGTGGGTTCAAGCCCTGAGTCCGGCTCTGTGTTGACATCTTGGAGCCTGGACCCTGCTTTGGATTCTGTGTCTCCCTCTCTCTGCCCCTCCCCCACTCACATTCTGTCTCTCTCTCTCTCTGTCTCAAAAATAAACATTAAAAAAAATAATAAATAGGAGCACCTGAGTGGCTCAGTCAGTTAAGTGGCCAACTTCACCCGGGTCATGATCTATCGGTTTGTGGGTTTGATCTCCACATTGGGCTCCATGCTGACAGCTCAGAGCCTGGAGCCTGCTTCAGATTCTGTGTCTCCTTCTCTCTGCCCCTCCCTCACTAGCACTCTGTCTCTCTCTCTTTCTGTCTCAAAAATAAATAAACATTTAAAAAATAATAAATACATAAATAAATAAAAAGTGTGGCATAATAAGAAATGTATTTGGCCTTTGTCCTTATTTCCTAGCATGAGCTCCCTTGGAATTTCCTGAGTGATAAGATTATCTCGTATTATTCATAAGAGCCCCTTTAGATTACACCTGAGTCTGTGCTAATGGGCTGACGGAAGGTGGGGGCGCTAGAGAGCCTTACAGTGGGGCTGGGCATCACAAAGACCAAGTAATTAGAGGATTGGAATTTAGAGCACCACCTCCCTTCCCCCCACGCCCCCCCACTGCCTCCCACATTGATCTCTGGGAGAGGGAGTGAGGTCGAAGACAAAGCCCAATAAAACCTCTTGAACAAGGAGACTTGATGAGCTGTTGGGTTGGTGAACACGTGTGCCCGGGGGAGGGCACGGAAGCTCCTGATGTCCCTCTGCTGCCATACCTTGCCCTGTGCATCTCTCCCTTTTGGTTGTTCCTGGGTTATCCCCATTATAAGAAGCTGCCAGACATAAGTAAAGTCCCTTCCTAAGTTCTGTGAGCTGTTCTAGCAAATTATTGGACCTAAGAGTAGTTGTGGGAAACCCCAATTTATAACCCGTCCACAGAAGCCTGGGTGGGCTGGGTCTTGTGAAGGACATCTGAAGGTGGGAAGGGGCAGCACAGTCTTGTGGGATTGAGCCCTCATCGCGGGGGTCTGTGCTAATTCTCGAGTGTCACTGCCCAAACTGGAATGGATTGTCAAACACCCAGCTGGTGTCCAAAGAATCATAGGATTGGTTGTTGGTGTAGGAAAACACTCTAGAATGTTCTGTGAAAGTCTCATCTCGCTAGGAAGATATAATTCTTGACTTGTCTGCATCTAATACACATCTCAAAATAGATACTGAAAATGTTGGCCTATTGCAAGGAGAAATTGACGAGTTCTCCATTATAGTGGGAAATCTAAATGCACTTCTCTCAGAACTGATAAACCAAGGAGGCACAAAAATCAGTAAAGATATAGAACATTTGAAAAACTTACCAACTAGCTGACTTAATATAGATGGCACAATATATATACTGTGTACTACATGGTACAGTTGTGGTAAACAGATTCTTTTGGCCACACACAAAGGACTGTATGTATATAAAAACTGGCCAGAGGCGCCTGGGTGGCTCATTCAGTTAAGCATCCAACTTCAGCTCAGGTCATGATCTCACGGTTTGTGAGTTCGAGTCCTGAGTTGGGCTGTGTGCTGATAACTCAGAACCTAGAGCCCCCTTCAGATTCTGTGTCTCCCTTTCTCTCAGGCCCTCCCCTGCTCGCACTCTGTCTCTCTCTCTCAAAAATAAATAAACATTAAAAAAAAATTAAAGGGGCGCCTGGGTGGCTCAGTTGGTTGAGCGTCCGACTTTGGCTCAGGTCATGATCTCGCGGTTCGTGGTTTCGAGCCCCACGTTGGGCTCTGTGCTGACAACTCAGAGCCTGGAGCCTATTTTGGATTCTGTGTCTCCCTCTCTCTCTGCGCCTCCCCTGTTCATGTGCGTGCTCTCTCTCTTTCTCTCTCTCTCTCTCTCAATCAGAAATAAATAAAACATTAAAAAATATCCTGGCCATATCCCAGACCTCAAAGCAAGTCTTAGCAAATTTCAAGGGACTGGTGACATAGAGATTATCTTCTTTAATCATAATGCAATTAAGTTAGAAATCAATAAGAAGGAGATAACTAGAAAATCGCTCTACTTCCAGAAATTTTAGAGCACATCGTTAGTTACATTACGAGACAAAGATGAAAACCTAATGGAAGTTAGGTAATATTCAGAACTGAATGGTAACAAAAATATTAGATATTGATCTTTGGGCCATGCAACAGAAGGGAGACTTAGAAAAATCTGTAGCACAAGTCCTTACATTAAGAAAGAAAGAAAAAAAATGCAAATTAAAAAGTTAGTCATCCAATTTAAGAAGATAGAAGGCAAACAGTAATCCAAACAGCGAAGGTACATTGCATGGAATTTTCCTTGTTATGGCACAAGAATAAGTAGATTAAATATTTTCTGGTATAACTGAACAGAGTGGGTATTAGATGGAAGGGGAAAGGCATCTATCTTCAGGGGAAGAAAACTTCCTTCTACCCTCTTAGGTTCTGTGGATGGCCTGAGAATTAAACTGCACTGGGGCACCTGGGTGACTCAGTCCGTTAAGCGTGGGACTTGGGCTCAGGTCATAATCTCACAGTTCATGGATTCAAGCCCTGCGTTGGGCTCTGTGCTGACAGCTCGCAGTCTGGAGCCTGTTTCAAATTCTGTGTCTCCCTCCCACTCACACTCTGTCTCTCTCTCAAAAAATAAATAAACATTAAAAAATTACCAAAAAAAGAAAAAAAAAGTACAGGGTTGCAGCTATAAAATAAATAAGTCAAGGGGTTGTAATGTACAGCATGATGACTGTAGTTAAAATATGGTATGTATATTTGAAAGTTGCTAAAAGAATAGGGCTTGAACATTTACATCAAGGAAAAAAAGAGGGAAAGAAAGACCGGAGACCAGCTGCACTCTAGTTCTAGAGGAAGCAGTCCAGAGTAAAGGAGGAGAAAGCAGTGCCCAGGAGTGATGCCTCCTTAAGGAAAAAGAAAACAGAGCCTAAAGTATGTAGATCATAGAGGTGTTAGGAGCCCATTGCTTGTGGATGTGTCGTTAGTGACAAGCGCACCGAGCACTGAGCTAATTAAAAAGTAGTTCCGGTAGTTCATTACAAGGCAATGTAATCATAATTCACAAGAAACCTTTGTGATGCAGAACATATATATATATACCCATATAATAAGGCAAATACAAATACATTTTTAGGCAAAACTTGTGACCTATTGGAAGAGGAGGGGAAGGAAGTCGTGGGTGAGGCTGGGAGAGGGCTAAAGATGCTAAATCCTAAGTTTGCACAAGAAGCTCGGACTATTTCAATGGTAGAAATCCAGAAAGAACAGTATAAGCATGTTCTTTATTTAATTTAATTTATTTTTTTTAGTTTATTTATTTGTGTTTGTACTGTCAGCACAGAGCCTGATGCAGGGCTTGAACTCATGAACCACGTGATCATGACCCCCATCTGAAATCAAAAGGAGGTTGCTTAACTGGCTCAGCCACCCAGGCGCCCCAGTATAAGCATGTTCTTTATTTAATTTAATTTATTTTTTTTAGTTTATTTATTTGTGTTTGTACTGTCAGCACAGAGCCTGATGCAGGGCTTGAACTCATGAACCACGTGATCATGACCCCCATCTGAAATCAAAAGGAGGTTGCTTAACTGGCTCAGCCACCCAGGCGCCCCAGTATAAGCATGTTCTTTAAACATTTAGAAAGAAGGAAGTAGCGGAAGACACAGCCTGAAGTACAAGTGGTCGCCTCCGGAGAAAGAAAGGAGGAGGTTGAAAAGATGTTGGTTTTGTTTTCTTTTTAATAAACATTGCAATTCTACTGACTTTTAAACTATGTGTGTGCGTATCTACCTAGTTATCATCTATTACTTTGTTAAAACAATAAAATGATGCTTGAGAAATAGAAAGCACCTAAAACACATAAAATACTGCATATACACAAGACACAAACAAACACACACGAAACTGTTCAAAAACGCTGATCCCTCCTATCTGTAATTCTGAGATCAAACAAGCTCTAAAAACCCAAGTTATTAGCAAACTGATAATGAGTCATTGGCAAATTCATTTGGAGAAAAACCTGCCCTGAACTGATGTGAGGCTTTTTCTAAGCTTTATTTGTCCCATTTCATCTATGATGAAATGCCTTCCACTGCAGAAATCGTAACATGTTTCTTGTTTCGGAAATGCCTATTCTTGTCCTTGACCTCATGCTTATATGCCCCATATTTATCCATCTAAAATCCAAAAAATTTCGAATTCCAAAACACACACAGTTTCGAAGGATTTGTGTAAGGCGTCTAGTCATATTTTCTATAGGGATATATATGTGCTTACAAAGAAAAAGAACAGAAAATATACTCAAACCTGATCTATAGTTACCCCTGAGAATGGTGAAAAGGGACTTCAGTCTATCCAAGGTGTCCAATTTTTTTGCAAGAATATTATTTCTAATTTCATAAGAAATACACTGTTAACTTTAAAAAAATAACTTACATCAGTGATAGATACCTTATTACTAATTTGTAGAGCTAAATTCGGCCTCTACGAAGAAGGCATAGAGTGAAGACAGCCTCTCCACCAGGAAACGTCACTGGAAACAGGGCCTTCACAGAGGTAGTCACGTTAAGACAAGGCCATCAGGGTGGCACCGAAGCCAAAATGGCTGGTGTCCTTATGAGAAAAAGTAACACAGACACAGGGAAGACGCAATGTGAAGACAAAGAGACACAAAGAAGGAAGACGGAGGCAGACACTGAAGGCCTACAAAGCAGAGGAATGCCAAGGACGGCCGGCAAACTTCCGGACACCAGGCAAGAACGGAGCGGACTCTCCCCCACAGGCTCGGAGAGGGCATGGCCCCGGGGACAGCCCGATTTCTACTTCCACAGTAAGCGTGTGCTGTGTAAGCCCCCTCGCGTGCGGCCCTCTGCCACAGCGGCCCTCGTACATCATCCACGCCTACTCGTGTCTGACCTCTCACTGACTGGACAACACAATCCATAAAGAATCACGTCCACTTCAGACACCACTGTGTCTACACCCTTGGGTCCGCTGCCTCACACAGGTAGCCATTCAGAAATGTGTGCAAGAGGAAAGAGTCCAGAAAGGAATCAGTTTCAGGGGAAAAGGTGTCAAAGGCAAGTTGTGACAGAAATGGTTAAGAACAGCAGCTCTCAACCACTGAGTCGTGGCACCGGTGCAGAAACGCCAGTTATCAAGTTCAAGCCCAGGTTGAGGAGTTATTTTCTTTGCTTTTTACAGGACTATAAATGAGAACTAACTCCAGGTAATCCCCAAAATAAATGACACCCTCATTCCTTTGTATGCTGATGTGTTTTCTTGAATGTCACTGGGACACGTGGAATTAGAAAGACATGCCAAGAATTGCATCACACTCTGGAGTCCCCACGGAACAGTATTTTACAGGGAAAACACATTAAGGACTGCTGCACGGAGAACGGAAGACGGCGACTAATAACAGTAGTAACAGTGACAGTAAATAATGGCTCACGGTTATTAAGCACATACTCTTTTCCAGGCACACAAAGCTATGCATTTTACAAACACTGACTTATTTAGCCTCACCTGGATTACTGCAACAGCTTCATAACGAGCCTCACTGAACACACGCCTGTCCCCAAAAGTCTGTTCCAAATACCGCAGCCAGAGCGACCCTCTGCTCAAATAACATCACTGCTCCACTCAACACACGGCTCCCACCTCCCCCAGAGGGAAAGCCCGAGCCCTTGCAAAAGCTGAGCATCAGCAGGACCTAAATGCCTCGCTGATGTCATGGCTAAGCCTCCTCCTGTCACACTTCCCAGTCCCTGCCACTGGCCTCCTTGCTGTTCCTCGATTCTCCCAAGCACCCTCCACCTCAGGTCCTCTTGCTGCCCTGTCTCCTACACCACAACTCCCCACTCCCCCACCCCCCACCCCAGGTACAGCTGCAGAACTTACTTGCCCACTTTCTAGGGTTCTGTGCTCAACTCAGTAAGGCTTTGCCTGATCACCCAGCAGTATCAGGGCAGGACTGCTGTGAGCCAAACCCTTTCCCCCACTGTTCCACCTATTGCTATAACTACTCAGCTGTAAAATTTTTCTTAGTCTTAAAACTTTTAAATGATACATTATGACATTAAGACTTTTACGATGAATATATACCTGTAGCTGTTGAAGATCATCTTCCTGAATGTTCTGGGACAAATTATAAATCTAGAAAACAAAAATCCAGATTGATACCACTCTCGCTTACTTGAAAGGAACCCCAAATAAGCAAAAGCACTGAACAGAAGCTTTGTACAACTAAAGGTATACGTAGCAGTACCCAAGGTCTGTCCAAACAGTAATACTATCTGTCTTTTGGAAAACGATGCATCTAAGGTTGAAATCACATAATTCTTCCTTTACTGCTTAAAAAACAGTTTTCCTAAGTTCTTACCAAATCTCCAGTTCCTGTGTGTTGTAATTAATGTAATTTCAATTTCCACTTTTCTCACTTTTTTTGGAGAATTATACATATACTTACAACCAAAATAGAAAAACAGTTTAAGCTCCTTTTTGAGTTTGTAAGAGCTTAACTTCTATCTGTAGTCTAAAAAGAACATTTACACATCACCTAAGGANGAGACACAGAATCTGAAGCAGGCTCCAGGCTCTGAGCTGTCAGCACAGAGCCCGATGCGGGGCTCGAACCCACAAACCGTGAGATCATGACCTGAGCCAAAGTCGGAGGCTTAACTGACTGAGCCACGCAGGCCCCCTCAATGTTGATTCTTTTACATTCTGCAAAGGCAACGGATGGTTACAAATGCATGGATTTTAACATATTTGATGTGTTTGAATCCATATGCAGCGATTCTTCTTTTAAAAGCATTTTTTTTTAATGTTTATTCCTTTTTGAGAGAGGGAGAGACAGCCTGGGGGTGGGCAGAGAGAGAGGGAGACACAGAATCCAAAGCAGGCTCCAGGCTCTGAGCTGTCAGCACAGAGCCTGACGCAGGTCTCAAACCCACGAACCATGAGATCATGCATGACCTGAGCTGAAGTCAGACACTTAACCAGCTGAGCCTCCCAGGAGCTCCAAGGATTATTCTTTTTGATGGTCACATTGTCCCATCTTTGGTCAAGCTGACTCTTTCTGTTTTTGTTTTTGCTTGTTTTGGTCAGGTTGATCCATGACCCCCGTAGTAAGGCTTTATTCTCAACTGTGACTCTCCTCCAGGCCTTCAGTTGGCTGGCAGCCTTGATGCTTCCAGAGGCTCAATCCCCAGGTTAGGTGGTCTAGCCAGAGGCCCAGCTCAGCTGAGTGGGGGGTGGGGGGTGGGGGGTGGGGCAGGGTGGGAGGTTTGCTCAAGCTGGCCAGTCTCAGAGAGTTCCTATGGCAACAGCATTCTGAGTGTGGCCAGGGCAACTTACCTCCAAGAAGGGCACTACACCCCCTACCAAGCCCCGAGCTGTCAGCATAGAGCCCGATGCAGGGCTCGAACCCACGAACCATGAGATCGTGACCTGAGCTGAAGTCAGACGCTTAACCGACTGGGCCCCCCAAGCACCTCAGGACAGGTTCTCTGTTTAAGCACAAGGGTTGAGGTTGGAGAGTGTGAACAGTTGTGCAATGATGGGGGTGTTCTCAAGTATCTGCCCTAAGAGGCCCTCCGTGACCACCTGCTGCGTGTTCTTCCCTGCTCTGTATATCAAGTACTCTTTAGCAGGAGGTTCATGGAGAGACTGTTGACCTTTATTCCATTAGATAATGGGGTTCACTTCCACCCACCCCATTGTATTTGAGGAGCATCACTTCCCGGGTCCACTCCTTTGCGTTTGTGGCTCTGCAGAGACAGACGGGAGTGAAAGGCAGCTGCTTCTTTCAAACAGCTTACGATGGGCTGCAGAGTGTAATGGCAGCAGCGCAGGACTCCCGGCTACACAGAACCCGTTTGGCATCCTGGGTCCCCCGCTCAGCGGCAGTGTGATTTGAACAGGTGACCGTGCCTCGTTGCGTTCAGTTGCACCCCGGAGAGCAGGCAGTGAGCCCTGCTTCCTGGTGGAGGAGGCATGTGATGAAGCCCTGGTGCAGGGCTTAGCCTGGTGCCCAACAACCTTTTGGACAAGGTGGGCTGAGAGGGTGCGGACCCTTGCCTGGCCTGATCCCTCCAGTTTGTAAACGATAAAGGGGGCACGAGAAGAGCAGGCACTTGCTTGAGGCCCCTGGTGAGTGAGCCGGGCGCTGAGAGTCTGGGACCCTGATTCCCAGGTCAGGCCTCCGTCTTGTTCGGCTGACTTCCTTTCTTACTATTTCAAAATGCCGTGATAGCTTGCTGGGGCCACACAGCTGTGGCTCAGGGAGGCTCGGTGACGGTCTCAAGGCCACAGGTGCTTGAGGGGAGGATGGGACGAGGACCCGAGTGTCTTCTGCCCTCTCCCTTCGTCCCGCGCCACTCTGCCTTGACTCTTGCCCCAGTCTTTCCGGGGGCATCTGAGCTCACGTGATCCTTTAGAAGAACTCACATCCTTTGCTTTAGAAGTGAGGAACCCAGGGGCGCCTGGCTGGCTCAGTCGGTTGAGCGTCCGACTTTGGCTCAGGTCATGATCTCGCGGGTTCGAGCCCCGCATCGGGTTCTGTGCTGGCAGCTCAGAGCCTGGAGCCTGTTTTGGATTCTGTGTCTCCCTCTCTCTCTGATCCTCCCCTGCTCATGCGGTCTCTCTCTCAGAAATAAATTAAAAAATTAAAAAAAAAAAAAAGAAGAAGAAGTGAGGAAGCCAGTGCCCAGGGACTCCTGGTGACTTCTCCAAAGTCAGCCAGGCATGGGCCTGACCCGTTTCTGAGTTCGAGGCCAGGCAGGTTGGCCCTAGCTCATCCGTACTGATGATGCCAAGGGCAATGGGGCTGCCTGCTTGGGGCCTGAGCCCAGGGTTGAACTCACGGGCTCCTCTTTACGAATCCTCAGGTGACACTGCAGGAGCTGGTGTGGCCAGCATCATGTCCGCCCTGACTGAGAAGCCGGTGGTGAGGAAGGAGCTGCTGGACGATGTGGTCGGGAGAGACAGGTACCGGGTCAATAACAAACACGATGGCAAGTACTCGCCGCTGCCTCCCAGCAAAATCGTCCAGCGGGCGGAGGAGCTGGTGGGGCAGGGGCTGCCCTATTCGCTGCCCTGTGGGAATTGAGAGCACTTTGTGACCGAGCTGCGCTATGGAGTCGCCTGCAGTGACCAGGTGTGTCCTCAGCCTGTGTCCCCCATCCCTGAGAAGCAGACCACTTCCTCGGCTGACAGTGGGTGGGTGTCAGTGTGGGCCGGGCTTAGGCAGAGGCAGGGGCATGAATAAGACAAAGCTAACAGAGACAGAATCCCNGAAGGAGCTGCTGGACGATGTGGTCGGGAGAGACAGGTACCGGGTCAATAACAAACACGATGGCAAGTACTCGCCGCTGCCTCCCAGCAAAATCGTCCAGCGGGCGGAGGAGCTGGTGGGGCAGGGGCTGCCCTATTCGCTGCCCTGTGGGAATTGAGAGCACTTTGTGACCGAGCTGCGCTATGGAGTCGCCTGCAGTGACCAGGTGTGTCCTCAGCCTGTGTCCCCCATCCCTGAGAAGCAGACCACTTCCTCGGCTGACAGTGGGTGGGTGTCAGTGTGGGCCGGGCTTAGGCAGAGGCAGGGGCATGAATAAGACAAAGCTAACAGAGACAGAATCCCTAGCGCCAAGGACGTTACAGTCCGGGTGGGGACGAGGGTGGGGAGACCCAGAAGCCAGCACTGCAGACAGATTGGGGGGGGGGCGGTGATGGCGAAGGACACAAGTCACAGCCGTGAATGTCAGCTTGCTGGTCAAGCCTTCCCTGGCCACTAGGCCCCGAGACCCTTACCACAGCCCCAGAGGCAGGTGTTACCATCCCATTTTACAAAGGGGGAAACTGAGGCTTAGAGTGTGTAAGTAGCTAGTCCAAACTCACTCAACAACTAGGTATTGGGTTTCTAGTACAAGACAGCCACTGTGCAGAGGTGGGATTTGAACCCCGGGGTGTTCTGCTCCAAAGGCTCTGAGCTAAGCAAGGCTTCACCGAAGAGGTCATGCCTGAGATGAGTCTGATTTAATTCTTTTGGTTAATCCGAAACTGGAAAAGGAGCTGGAGATTTACCAGGAAGTAGAGTGATAAGGAGGGTAGGCGGAGGGAACGGTGTGAGCCGCTTCCTCGGAGGTGGGTTTGGGGTTACCTATTTCTTCCAGAAGTCCTGTCTGTGTATTTAATCTTATTTAATCTTCCCTACGGGCACCCAGGAACGTGCACACCTCAGGCTGTGCACTGCAGATTCAGGATGGGTGAAGTTTAAGCTCTTCTCCTCTTAAGGAGAAGAAGGCCTCCGGGGAAAGGAAGATGGGCAAGGAGAAGCCTTACCTTCTGGAAATGAGGAGCCCAGGCTGTTAACTGAGGTGCTGTTGCTGGCCTTGGGGCGCAGCGGGAATGCTTCCGGATGCCTACGAGTGACCCTGTTGAGGGGCTCTCGCTCCTTTGAGCTGAGGACGGTAGACCTGCCTCTGTCCAGGAAGGGTGGTGGTGGGGGGCAGCGGGGGAGGCATATAGGTGGACATCTAGAAGCATCTAGAAGCACATCCAAAGGCTGTGCGGAAGCTTCAACAATCAATCTGGGAGGTTCTGCTTTTCTTTTTTTTTTTTTTTTAATTTTTTTTTTTAATGTTTTATTTATCTCTAGGAGAGAGAGAGAGACAGCATGAGCAGGGGAGGGTCAGAGAGAGAGGGAGTCACAGACTGGAACAGGCTCCAGGCTCTGAGCTGGCAGTCAGCACAGAGCCCGACGCGGGGCTCGAACCCACGAACCGCGAGATCATGACCTAAGCGAAAGTCGGACGCTCAACCGACTAAGCCACCCAGGCGCCCCAAGAGATTCTGCTTTTCTGAGAGTGGCTGTCCCCTCTGCTGCGCTTCTGGGAGGTCTGAGCCCAAGAGGGACCCGGGGGGTGGCAGGCCACTTTGTTTACTTAGTGTGTCTCGTGCTGGTGCCTCTTTCTGAACTCCTTCCCCTGAAGGTCGCTCATCACCTTGCCTTCCTTTCTCCTCTCCCTCCTGACTCTGTCACTAGACTAGACTCTCCTCTGGGGCGCCAGGGGGCTCAGTTGGTTAAGCTTCCGACTCTTGATTTCGACTCAGGTCAGGGTCCCACATTCGTGAGATCAGGCCCCGCATCGGGCTCTGTGCTGCCAGCTCAGAGCCTGGAACCTGCCTCTGATTCTGTGTCTCCCTCTCTCTCGGCCCCTCCCCCACTCATGCTCTGTCCCCGTCTCTTTCTCTCTCTCTCCAAATAAATAAATATGAAAAGAAAAGAAAAGAAAAGAAAAGAAAAGAAAAGAAAAGAGAAAAGAAAAGAAAAGAAAAGAGAAAAGAAAAGAAAAGAAAAGCAGAGCATGTGGGCTTGGGAGACCCGGCAGAACTTTGCACCAAGAGACAAGCAGACACTAGCAGGGTTTCCAAGAACATGAGGCCATTTCCTTAGGGTGACCCCAGTGCCCTCCCCATTTTAAAAAATCTATTTCTGAGAGAGAGAGAGAGACAGCGTGAGCAGGGGAGGGTCAGAGAGAGAGGGAGACACAGAATCTGAAGCAGGCTCCAGGCTCTGAGCTAGCTGTCAGCACAGAGCCCAATGAGGGGCTCGAACCCACAAACTGTGAGATCATGACCTGAGCCGAAGTCGGATGCTCAACCGACTGAGCCACCCAGGCACCCCCCCACCCCATGCCCTTTAAATGCCTCCTGAAAAGGCTCAGAGCTGCCAGGAGAACTTACCGTGTGTTCCAGCAATATCTGATGAGAGGCCCCTGACCTCCATTTCTTAGTGCATTCACTACAAAGAAAAGGCTTACAATTATGAACCTTCCTCTGCCTGTGAGATGTATATGCGTCTCCCACAACTTAGACGTGTCTCTCTCAAGGACCTCGAAACCATTTCTCTGAACATGACCATCAGGCAGAACAACACCTGTCTCCCAGTCCCTGGGAGAGGGCAGGATTCTGGCTTCCATAACTGCCAGCTAGTAGACACGGCCGGCCTAACCACATGGACGTGACCCATCCCTTCCCATTCGTACTTCTCCGACTCTCCTGAGCTCGTCTCTGCAAATCGCGATGGGGCTGGATGAAATCTGTCTTCACTGCTTTCACTGACGTGTGGGGCTTTGACCCTCGGGAAAGTTTCTGCGTGTCTCTGAATGAAATAGCGCACGTTTTCGTCTTCTCTTCCCCAACCACTTATGTGGTTCAGAGTCATCGATATCCCAAAGAAATCTGCTCTTTTGGTTGCTGTTTTGGATCTTTGTTCCCCTGGCTGTGAAGGACTGAAGTGTGCTTGCGACCATGTCGGGCAGTTCTGGGCCCTGCCACTTGCCAGCTGTGCGAGCTCTTTCCGTTGCCCATCCTCAGTCTTCTCTTCTGCAAAATGGGAATACAACAGGATTATAGATAGGGTTGTTGGGCAGCTTAAGAAAAATACAGTGCCCGTAAAGCCCTGCCCAATGCAGACACTTGGAACACGGTCATTCTCGAAGTCTCTGCGATCCTCTTCTGCCTTTGGTTTCTCCTCCGCTGGTCTCACCAGCACGATGATGTGGCCAGGGGTGGCCCCCCGGGCTCCCACCAGCTATGCTGTGTCCACTGACCCTCAGGGATCGTTCTCATGGCTCTGTCGCATCACTGTGGGTTTTCAGAGTCTCCACTTCCTTTTCCAGAGCCCTTTCCCTATCAGTGCACAAGTGAGGTCATCTTATTTCATAAAAGCAGAGCTTAGTGCTACTCAGAGTCAAAAGAGCTGTTCAGCAGATAAATCATGAAGACGTTCCTGAGCTTGGAGGCAAGCTGAGGGCCTGGAGCACAGAGGACAATCTGAGTGAGCTCTCTGCCCTCAAGCCACAGGGGTGGTTTCTCCAGTTTTGCACTTGCTTCAAGGCCAGCCTTGACCGAGAACATCGGCCTTGACCTAGAACCTTAGACATTGCCATTCTGTCTTTCCACGGCCACCGCTTGGGGCTTTATTCTGCTGTCAATACCTGCAAGGCTCATTTCTTGATTGGCCGGCCATCTTGGAATTCCCCCTTCCCGGCCGACATTTGTCCCCTCTGTGGCTTCATTACAGAAGACAAATGCCAGATGGGGCTTTCCTCTGATGCAGGTTCTGGGTGTGTGTTTCCGGGGTCAGACCCCTGATATTCAGCGTGACCCCTTTTCTCTTCTGTTGCAGATCTCCGATGTGGTCAAGACCATACCAGTGGCTCTCCCGGCTGCCATGGTCTTCACGAGGATTCTGCGGGCCGGAAGCAAGCGGAAAAAGCAATAAACTGAATGGAACTGTCCTGATGGCGTCCAGTGACACGTTGCTTGACCGGCAGACATGGAGCTTGGTTTCTTGATTTTATTCTGTTTTGCGACCATTTAGGCTTGTTGAAGCAAAGCTAAATAAAAGCACAGGAAGACTTTATTTGGGGAAATGTAGCCTCGTTTAACTTCTTTGAAAGATAGTTGGCTCTGTTGTGGATTGCATGGCTGTGTTCCCCTACAATTCATGTTGAAGGCCTGACCCCCAATGTGCTGTATTTGGAGGTGGGCCTTGGGGAAGTGATCAGGATTAGATGCAGTCATGGGGGTGGGGTCCCCCATTAATGGATTTAGCATCCTTCTAAGAAGAGAGAACTTCTCAGAGTTCTTTTCACTCTTCCAATGTGAGGACACGGCAGGAAGGCGGCCGTTGGCAAACCAAGGAGGTTTTGAGCAAGGTTTCAGACCAGCCAGCTCCTCTCTCTTGAATTGTTCAGCATCCGGAACCATGAGATGTAAATGTTCGTGTTGAAGTCTGCTGGTCTGTGGTAGGTCGTTCAGGAGGCTGAGCAGCCCGAGACAGACTCTGGCTACACTGCGTTGCATCCTGGCCGTTCACAGCTCTTGGAGGCCTGTGTTCTTTTTTATGGTGTGGGCACATACGAGGGGAAGGGGAGACCACTGCCTGGGGCCCCAGCAGCCGGAACTGTGTCCAAGACTCTCGGCCATGAATGTGTCGTCAGCGAGGGAAGGCTCCCCGATAATGTTACTCCTGGCTCCTCTCCCTTCCGGGAACGATTAATACCACTCTCTGCGCTCTCCACATCCTTCCCTCTGCCTTGTGGCTTCCACACCGCCAGCGCTCCTGCTTCCTCTCCACTTGGGCTTGTCGAGCAGCAACCTCCCCACCCCCAATGTCTGACCCCAAACCCCTCCTCTGACCCCACACCTGTCCTGCGGCTCCTCACCTCCCACCACCCTCGCTCCACTTCCGCCCACCTCGGCCTGCGACCCACAACCTGTTCCCAAGAGAGTGCGGTGGGCTCTGCGCCCCGCCTGGCTCAGCCTACTGATTGGCTGCCGCTGGGTCAGGTGATCTCATTAGGCCAATCAGCTCTGCCCGATGGGGCGGGGCCACCCAGCTCAAAGCTCAAACAGTAAATTGACCTGGGAGGGATTTGCCGGAGGTGGTTAGCAACAGGGGGAGGGGAAGGAGTCAGTGCCAGTCTCCGCCCCCTGCTGGGAGCCTGGGTGTTTACCCAGGGGACATTCGTTGACTGGAATTACAGGCTGGAACTCACATCTCTTATAAGATCTGATACCCAACCTTTCAGTACTATTTGAAAAATAAAATATTTGATTCCACCTCATTCATTCATTCATTCATTTAAATATTTATTTATTTAGAGAGTGGGGGAGGGCAGAGAGAGAGAGGGAGAGAGAAAATCCCAAGTATGCTCCGCACTGTCAGAGCAGAGCCCAATGCCGGGCTTGAACCCACAAACCGTGAGATCATGACCTGAGCTGAATCAAGAGTCCTCCACTTAACCGGCTGAGCTACCCAGGTGCCCCTTACTTACTATTGTGATTTTTTTCACGTCTCAGATGTCCATTTCAGCATCAGGAGCACTGAGAGAGAAGCGAAAGGGTCTGTCCCTCTAGCCCCACCTGGCCAGACCCCCTGTCTGTGCAGAGGGTATACCACGTGAAGAGGAAGGGTGGCCAGTGGTGAGGGGCCTCCTGTGGGCGCAGAACCAGTTCTGTGAGCCAGAGCCTGTCCCCCACGCTGGCAGATCAGCTGAGCTGTCGCTCTCTTGCACGGTTCTTTGGGTTTCCATTGGTAAATAATGGTAACCATGGGAACGTTTGACCGCCTTCTTGTTAGCCACTTCCCCAGGCCTCACCCCTGGGTTATGACGAAAGCAAATCTCAGACGCATCACACACCTAAGTATTTATTAAACACGCGTTCACTGAGGAGGCACAGAGCCCTTCATCCAGGCTGCTCCGGAAGCAGAATGAACACGCCACCCTGTGTCTGTCAGGTGCTGTGCCCACATTTTGCATGGAAGGCTCACTGAAGGCGGGGTCCTGCTGCCTGCATAGCCAGCATCAGGCAACCAGAAACCAGGCTCCGGGCTGTGCCAGGCTTTCACGCTGCGCTCCTGCCACGGGCAGGGCGGGGCGAAGTATTCTGGCCAGTTCCAGTGCTCAGTGCACTAGTTTGGCAAATAACTGGTCATCAGAAGTGAAGACAGTTCACACAGCCCACTCTTTCAGCCAGGATGCCAGCCTAGTGGCCCTGGGCTGCAGTTTCCTCATTAAAAACTCCTGGAGACTTCTTGCAGGGCGGGGGTGGGGAGGGGAAACTAGCCTCTATCTCTTTTGCTTTCCAGGCGGCTGGAGAATGTGCATAGGGGCTGAGCACCGCCCTTTTCTGGAAAGGTCGTAAGGAAGGAGGCCCTCTAGAGCTGCCCAGAGAGGAAGCAAACAGAGAAGGTGTAAAGATTGCAGTCTGAGGGCCAACATTTGCCCTGGGGGTCTGGCCGAGAGGAAAGGCCCGTTGGGATCTTCACAACTCTGGCCTCCTGGCTCCTCTCCCGACCAGAGTCTCCCGGAGGGCCGCCACAGAGCCTTCTGATTCCCTTGCCTTCCAGAAGCTCCTGCCCTGTAGCATGAGGCCTTCCCTGGGAAACTGGGAAGCTTGTCTTCAAGTCTCCCCCTCCCTCTTCAGCATCCCTCTTTCCCGACTCCCTACTGCCTCCCCACCCTGTCTGTTTCTTTTAAAGAACATCCCCCACCCCCCTACAACAACCCAGGCTCCAGGCTACACACCCTCACATACACTCTTACACCAAGACTTACCTTAAGTCCTGATTCTTCCAGGTCCTTCCGGAGAGCTGAAAGATGCCACAGAACTACTTTTTTACTAAGATACCAACGGCTTCAAAAGAGATTGAATGTGAATGTTGTCTGGGAGGGCAAAGGCTAAAAACTGAATTCACGGGGGGCACCTGGGTGGCTCAGTCGGTTGGGCAGCCGACTTCGGCTCAGGTCATGATCTCACAGTTTGTGGGTTCAAGCCGCACGTCAGGCTCTGTGCTGACAGCTAGCTCAGAGCCTGGAGTCTGTTTCAGATTCTGTGTCTCCCTCTCTCTCTGACCCTCCCCTGCTTACGCTGTCTCTCTCTCTTTCAGAAATAAAAAAATTAAAAACAACAACAACAACAACAACCTGAATTCACGGTGGCAAATTCCAGGTACCAGGATAGGCAGACAGAAACAGACTGGGGTTGGGGGGACTCCCCCAAACCTGCAGAGAGATGATGGGAGACAGCGTTCCCAGCCATGAGATGGGACAATGGTCTTTCTCCACAGCAGAGGCACAGCCAAGGGTCACTCAGTGCTCTTGGCACTGCCGTCACCCCAGCAAGTAGCTCCCCCAAGCACCTGTCCCCTCACCCCCAGCAGCACAGGGTCATTCCCCTGGAGGATGGCTCTCGTGTACATCCAACCAGCTGGCGACTTGACACACTTCATGTGGGCATCACACCTTACATTGAGGGCTGCACCTTTTTTTCCTATCAAAGGTTTTCTCACAATTGCAGAGAATAATAATTGTATTTTCCTATGTGGCCATGAACTTATGAAGTAAACAGCTTGTCACTGAGCACCCGCAGTACCCCAGACATTGTGATGAGTGCTGGGGTCCCACTGTAGCAAGCTCAGACAGCCCTACCCCTTGGGGGGGGGGGGTCCCTGCAGCTCAGAGAGAGGGAAGGATATTAGTAAAGGAACCACATGGATCAGTGTCCAATCCCCAAGGTGACAATCACCGTAAAGGGCAGGTACATGGACACCTGAGACTAATAACGGGGATATGACTTGGTCTTGTAGGCCAAGCACACCCTGGAAGGGCCTGGATACTTCCACTGTCCAAATACTGCAGCAATTGATCCTGACAGGAAGTGAAGTTCAGGGAGGTGAGTCTTAGACACCAAGAAGTAAGGAAGCCTCTGCCTCTCTCTCTGCCTTCCATTTGGGCCCAGACTCTGTACAGGGCAGCAGGGCCCTCTGACCAGAGTGTGGCAGGCATGGACCCTTCTGGAACCGTCACATGGAGGCAGATAGTCCAGCCTGGCAGTCTGAGCAGAGCCCCCTTTGGTAGTAGCAACTGCGAGCTACTCTTCGTTCGTGAACCTTCAACCTTCTGACAGCCTTGACTTTACGGGGCGGCGGGGGGGTGGGGGGGGGCGGTGTCTTGTGATTAGCTCCAGCCTGGTCTTGGTTGTGCTGGGGAATTAAGGAACCCATCAGCTTTCACGTGCTTGAAGGGCACAGCCCAGGGGAGGGTGACATCCTTAATCCCTTAATCCTCAAGCCAGAGGGGTAGAGGCTGCGGTGACCACCCTGGAGAGGCCCATTCAGTAGGGTTACTGGCTGGCCGAGGAAACAAGAAAACGCAAGACTCAGTGCTTCTGAGACCACACTGAGGGCTTGCCGGGAAGGAATGGAGGGGTGCTCAGAGTTGGCTAATTTTTTTTTCTTTTTTTTTTTTTAATATTTTTTATTTATTTCTAGGATAGAGAGAGACAGCGTGAACAGGGGAGGGTCAGAGAGAGAGGGAGATACAGACTCTGAAACAGGCTTCAGGCTCTGAGCTGGCTGTCAGCACAGAGCCCGACGCGGGGCTCGAACCCACAAACCGCGAGATCATGACCTAAGCAAAAGTCAGACGCTTAACCGACTAAGCCACCCAGGCGCCCCGGCTAATTTTTTTTTTTAAAGATTTTATTTTTTTAGAGCCTTCTTAGATTCACAGCAGGATTGAGAAGAAGGTACAGAGATTTCCCATACACCCCTTGCTCTCCCCATGCATAGGCTCTCCCACCAACAACATCCCTCCCCAGAGAGTCTATTTTTGTTACAGTTAACGAACATTGACACATTGCAATCCCTCAAAGTCCACACTTTACCTTTGGGTTCACTCTTGGCATTGCCCATTCTATGGGTCTGGATAAATGTGTAGCGATGTGTACCCATCATTATGGTCTCGTTCAGAGTAGTTTCACTGCTCTAAAAATTGAGGTGGCTAATTTTCATCATTCAACCCAGGGGCAGCTGGAGCCATGGCAATGTCAGCATGGAAAGTTAATATACACCCATCTGGTAGTCGCGGGTGGGTGACGAGTAGGCATTGGAGTTGGAAGAAAACTAAAAGGAAGGCTGAATGAAGGAGGTACTTGGGAAGATGTTGGGAAGCGTTTATGCACCAGATGGCGTGGCTACACTGGGATATAACTGAGTTGTTGGGGCACCCTTCACACCCCGACAGTAAAATGAATGCCGTCTCATGACAGCAACAGCGAGTCTACACGGAATGATGTAGACACCCCGTTGACTACCTGCTGGTTACCAAGTATCAGGAGTGGTCTTCTCCACATCACTTTATGTAATCCTTACCCCCATCCCAGAGAAGGAGGCACTGAGGCTCTGGGAGTCCAGGGCTTTGCTCAAGGCCACTCAGCTAGAAATTGCTGGGAGAACCCAACAGGTGTCGAATTAATGTTCCTTCCTTCCTTTCTGGTTCAGAGATCTGCAAAAATATAGTGGAAGTCCTTCCTGAAGATACATTTACTGATTCGTTGGTCTTGGCACAATTAGCTCATCCTTCAGCCAGAGAGAGAGAGAGGGAAAGAGAGACAGAACGACAGGTTGCCAGAGGTTGAGGGTCCAGTAGAGAGAGGAGCCGTGGGGAGTCTTCACCAGTCTTTGCAGCTGCAGGATTTGAGATTCCTTCTGGCTGTCAACGTCTTTGGGGTCGCGGCATCATGAACGCTAAACCAATAGCACCTAGAATCCCGAATGCCAGGGATATTCCTCCTTTCAGCATGACATTTTCTGCCTGAAAGTGAATAAGTCATATTCAGCATCTACGGCAAGTGCAGGCCAGTTCTCCCTCTCTTCCAAGGGACTGGAGGCCCCTCACCCTCCTGCCCTCTGAGCTGGCCAACCCGGGAAGATGTGGGCTGAGTCACAGGGGCCCCGAGAGACGGGCGGTTGTGAACACTTCTTCGTGGTGGGCGTGGTGGGGATTGTCCTGACACCTGGTGGGATGGGCGGATGGGATCCCTTCGTGTGAGCTTGCTGGGTGAGGACATTTGTTCCTGACTCGGGGTGGGGAGAGAGGAGGCTTTGGGCTGTTGTACGGTGGTAGGGAGCATAGACTCTAGAAGACAGCCAGGGTTCAAATACTGTCTCTGCCACTTATCCGCTCTGTGTTTTGGGACAACAAATCGGAAGACTGAAGAGGTGGGGGTGGACGCTGTGCCCCAGATCTTACACAGACAAATCCTTGAGCTATTCCATAGGCCCGTGACCTTGAGCCTATTTCCTGCCTGTGTGCTCTTTTTAGGAGATCGGTTGTGGTGCTGGGTTGGCCCAGACTCTTCCTGACAACCTGTGGGGGGCGTCAAGATCCACCTTTAGAGACAAAGGATCCTACAAGGTCAGACTGGCAAGCCTCCAGAGGTCATCCATCTAACTCCTCCTATACATGGGGAAACTGAGGACCAGAGACAGTGACCTGTCCAAAGACCCTCAGTGGACCAGAAACTGATCCAAGGTTTGAGCTCACATGGCCCGACTCCCAGCCAGTGGGTCACGGTGATTCTCTCCTCTGGCCACCCAGCTTGGTCACCCCCACCCACTAAGCAGACCTCCAGGGGGAGAGGGATCGCCCGGAAGAGGGTCTTACCTGCTTGCTGCAGGACACACCGTATCTCAGCTTGGTGACAAAATGCTCACAGTTCTTGTCCACAGGATTGTACTCCATCGTCTCACCAATCTTCTCCTTTGCAGAACGGATGATCTTCTCCACGGGCAGTGGTTTGTACTTGTGGTCTAAGTAGTTGTTGATCCTATAGGAGCATCTCCCCACCAGGTCCTGCAGGCGCTCCAGTCGCACCACGGCCTTGCTGCCCCGAATAGGGAAGATGGCGGAGGAGCTGGCCCTGCTGAGGTTATCTGGAATGGGAGACACGTCATGGGGAGCCACTGGGGAAGGCAAGGCAGGGAGAGAGAAGGGGCGGGGCGAGGAAGAAGGCCCAGGGAAGTCAGGGAAGTACACCACTGAGGTTTCGGTGTGTGTCTTTTCACAAATGTGATTGGAGGGTCACAGGTTTTGTTATCTTTTACTTAACCAGCTGTGGATATTTTTTCAAGACAGTGAATGTCATGACCACTTATGCCAATGTCATCATATCCCATTACATGAATATATAGCCTCTATCTGACCAAGCCCCTATTATTGAGCATTTAGGTGGTTCAAAACTTTGCCATCATGAACAACGATAGTCAAACACTTATTTTATTTATCTTTGTGCACTTGCAGATTTCTGAAAAAGATCAAGTTCATTTTAGTATCACACTGTGTGACTTTTCAGATATTACTTAATACTCTCCTTTTTAACTTTCAAGGTAATGAGTTCCATTTTACAACCAATATTGGTGTTGGGCAAGGTCATCCAGAGGATATGACCACCGCTGACCCATGAGCTGGACCCCCGCAATCAGAGGCTCCTCACCCCCTCCCAGTCCTTGGAACATGCATTCTGCTTGCCTTCTCTGTTCCCAGACCCATGGGACCCCCCTTGATTGCTCAAACAGGATGGGGATATTCAAGTGCTGCTGAGGAAGAAAGAACTCAGGTTCCCTTTGCTCAGCTCTTTTCTCCGGTTGTTCTCATTGTGGTTTTTTTCCCCTGAATTTTTAAAAATAATTTATTTTTGTAAGAGAGACAGAGTGTGAGTGGGGGAGGGGCAGAGAGAGGGTGACACAGAATCCGAAGCAGGCTCCAGGCTCTGAGCGGTCAGCACAGGGCCCGACGCAGGGCTCAAACCCACAAAACGTGAGATCCTGACCTGGGCTGAAGTCGTATGCTTAACCGACCGAGCCACCCTGGCTCCCCTAGTGTTCTCATTATGTTAACAAATATTTTGAAAATTATATCGAACAGTCCTTACCTGGATCAGTCAGATGGACTACATAACCATCTCCCACATAGATTGCCCAGTGTGAATAGATACCGCGGGGAATCTCAATCAGGTCTCCAGGCTTAGGTTTTCCATAAGGCTGCAACAGAAAAACCCAAGATGGGGCAGGCAGCTTTCTAGGCAACAGTAGAGAGCCCAGCTGGGATGCTGTAGCTTGGCCTGGGGACCCCCCAGCCCCTTGTTGATGCTCATCACCTGGTCAGAGTCTGGAATGGGAAAGAAGTCCTAGCCTGTATGGGGTCCTTAGCCTGTCTCGTTTAGAGGGTCCCCACAACGGGGGGCTGGAAGCTAGGAAAAAAAGACTTTGTGGACTGGGAGAGTGGAGATTTATTCAGTGTGTGTGTATTATTTTTTACGAGTGTGCACGCAGTGTATGGGGGTGCGTGAGCACACGCGTGTGCATGCACGCCATGCACGTGTGTGGTATGTTCTGTGTATATGGCGTCTCTGTGGGGGTTATATATGTTGGGTTTGTAGATTAGTGTTGGGTATGCTCATGCCCACACCGAGGACATGAACGCACAGGTGCAGGGGCATTGTGCACGTGCTCCTGAGAGTGTGGATGTGACAACCTGCATGTAAAGCTCCTTTACTGAGGTGGCTCAGTGGGCTGAGTGTTGACTCTTGATTTCAGCCCAAGTCATGACCCCAGGGTCGTGGGATCGAGCCCCATGTCAGGTTCCGTGCTGAGCACGAAGCCTGCTTGGGATTGTCTCCCTCTCTCTCTGTCCCTTCCCTGTTTGTGTCTGAGCGCACTCTCTCTCTCTCTCTCAAAATAAATAAAATAAAAGAAATATTAAAATATCATTAAAACAAACAAACAGAAAACCAAACAAAACCCCTTCACAGAGGCTGGGAGGTCCACACCCTCCCTAGCAATGTCAGGGAGGGAAGTCATGAGCTTCTCTGCCCTCAAGTCCTTGTCGCATCACCGTGGCTCTGATAATCCATGGCCACACCAGGCATCTGCTCCTCAGACTCTGTCCCCTCATTCTCAGGGCACCTACCCTTAAGGACGACAACCCGGGAGACCCGAACTGACAGCATCCTAAGGGACCGGAGCCTTCTAGGAGGCTATTGTGGGGCCACCCAGCTTCCATCACCGCGGGGGCTACAGCATATGCACACAGCAGGCACTGACTGCAACCCTCACGGTGGCCCCCAAGGAGGGAAGCATCAGCCCATTGCTCAGGTGGGAAACTGAGGAATCTGAGAGAGAGAGGGCCTTGCCCAAGAACACTCAGCTGGGAGCACCAAGCTGCCTCTTCTCCCCCTGATTTGGCCCCGCCTTCCTCCCCTTCCAGGCCTCTTTCCTGCCCCTTAACATCCCACACTCCCCCCACCCCCACCCGCACCCTGGGTGCCACAACTTCTGAGTTGAGAATTTTTCAGTTTGTCTCCCTTTCTGTGCCTTGATCTTAGCAAATGACAAGCCTCTATCTCTCATTCCAGGTCATACGATCAGAGACCCGGGGTCAATTTTCTTTCACTCTCTTTCTCTTTCTTGCCAATATTCAACATCAATGCTGACCCTGGGAGCTTCTCCTGAATTCACTTCCTCGTCCATCTCCCACCCTCTGACTTGGTTCAGGGCAGCCCTGTCCCCCTGCCTCTGAGATCCTCACAGCCTCCTTTCTTTTTTTTTTAATTTAATTTATTTATTTTAAGTAATCTCTACACACAACTTCGGGCTCAAACTTATGACCCCGAGATCGAGTCGCGTGCTCTTCTGACCAAGCCAGCCAGTGGCCCTGATCCGAAAGCCTCTAGACTGCCTCTGTCCCTGCTCCCCGACATCTAGTCCCTTCCTTCTATGCTCCTGATATCCGGAATGACATCGGCACTCTAACCCTTCATCCCAGGTTTCCCAACCTCAAAAGAGGGCCATCCTAAGTCCCCCAACCCCTCTCACACCCCTTCCCTCCACCCCCACGCCACGCCCCCAGCACCTGTGTCCAGTCCCAAGGTCCAGTCAATGCAAATTCTAGAAGTTTCTCCTGAATTCACCTCCTCGTCCAACTCCCACCCCCTGAATTAGCTCAGGGCAGCCCTGTCCCTGCCTCTGTGACCCACACAGCCTCTTGATCACCCCCTGCTTACCCCACACCCAGTCTCCCCAAGACCCAGTGAGACCTTCCCAAAGGGCACATGTGGCCTCAGGGCACAGAGCACACCCTTTGGGCAGCAGCTCCCAGGCCTTCCCCACCAGCCCCTCTTCAACCCTGTTTGCCCTCTGCTCCCCGCCCCTCAGGGTGACCGAATAGCTTGCCCTCCCTCTTGCCACAGAGCTGGCCCGTGTCTCTGCTTCCCTGCACATCTGGTGGCCTCTGCCTCCAATCCCCTCCCCCACCCCTATCTTCCTCTTCTCCCCCACACCAGACACCCCTCTCGGCCCCAGCTTGGTTCAGCTGCCACTCTCTGAGTCCCCAGGACGTCCACCTCCCTCTGCACAGATCATGTCTTGCTGGGATTTCCCAGGTGTGTCTGCACGTCCCCCTGGGCTTTGAGCTCTGTCAGGGCAGGATCCTCTATGCTGCCCCTCTCTCTTTCACCTCCAAGATCCCACGAAGGGCCTGGCTTGGCATGGGGGCCGAGGAAATCTACGTGGAAGAGGGGCTGGAGGACCAGTGTGGCCAGACCCCCTCTCAGCCACTCCCCTCTCCCAGCCGGGGCAGGCCCAGGGATGGCCACTACGTAGGAATCAAAAGGGGAATTTTCACTCTGAGATTAAATATCTAAATAAGGTAGGGCCCAGAAACTGTCCATAATAGCTGGTGGCAGATAAAGTGTGCACTGGGGCCCGCCCTGAATAAGGAGATAGTTGCCCAGGCAACGGAGCCAGGATTTTGCGTTGGCGACGATAAGGGTCAGGTGGTGCGGCGTGGACTGCCCTGTGGAATGCACGTCTCTCCTTCTGAGAACTGCCTCATTTCCCGAGCTCGACTTGTTCACCTTCAGCTGCACATCACCCAGCCCCGCCTACCCCTGCCTGGGACTTGTGTGAATCTGGGCATCAGGGCTGACAGGACGGGAGACCCAGAGTCAGCTGAAACTCAGGACAAATGCCCGAGAGAGAAGGAAGGATAGACCTGAGCCGGTACTGAGCTCGGACGCTGCCAGGGTGGGGACCCAATCACTCCCCAAGTCCCGGGTCCCCCTCCGCCTGCACACCTGGCTGCAAAGCCCTCACCCACCCACGGCTCCTTCTATGGACGCCCAGGGGCCAGACAGGAGCCTCACTCAGCCCCAAGCCCTCAGTCCTGCAGGGCAAGGGACTTTTAAACAACACATAGTTTTCCATAAACGCCTTCTGAGGTCTGGGGTTAACTGTGCCCAAGGCCAGACTGAGACCTTTATAGGAGGGGGTCCCTCCTATTGCAGAGCCACACATAGAAAGTTCCCAGGAGCTTACCTGAGCCATGGTTGGGTCTGGTGGTGCTTTGCTGCTTGTCGACCGGCTTTTATACCAAAGTTGAGTTTTAGTTTCGCTTTCCTTTTAATATCACTTAAAAGCTGCTAAGTACTAAACTTTTTTTTTTTTTTTTTTTTTTTTTAAAGAGACTAAACAGGGGCGCCTGGGTGGCTTAGTCGGTTGAGCGTCCGACTTTCGCTTGGGTCATGATCTCGCGGTTCGTGGGTTCGAGCCCCGCGTCGGGCTCTGTGCTGACTGCCAGCCCAGAGCCTGGAGCCTGTTTCAGAGTCTGTGTCTCCCTCTCTCTCTGACCCTCCCCTGCTCACGCTGTCTCTCTCTCCTAGAAATAAATAATTAAAAAAATATTTAAAAAAATAAATTAAAAAATAAAAAGAGACTAAACATTTCCTCTATAGGGAAAGGCCAGGTATCATACCTCAAAACACGGAAACACTGTGGCTTGTGTTTGAACTTGGGTGCCATCTGCTCGCTGCATGACAGGCCACTACGTTGAGAGGGACAGAGTGCCGGAACAAGGAAAGGGATTTTATTCAAGAGAAACTCAGCTAACCACAAACATGGCAGACGGATGTCCCAATAAACCACCCTCCCGTCTCAGTGCAGGTAGGGGTCTTACAGGAGAGAAGTGAAGAAAGAAACCAGCTTGAAGAAACCAAACACCGGGGCTTGAGCAATCAATCAGAGGTCTTCAATTAATGTGGGCCAGGTTCAAGTTCCCTAAGAAACTTCAAACAGAATTGATTACTAAAAGCTTCTCATGGGTTTAGGGAGTGACAGGCAAGAATGTGCCGATGAGTTTATTTTGTGCAATGTGTTTTGTCTCCATTAAAATCTAAAGGTCAGGGGTGCCCTGGTGGCTCAGTGGGTTAAGCTTCCGACTTCGGCTCAGGTCGCAATCTCCCGGTTGGGGAGTTCGAGCCCCGCGTTGGGCTCTGTGCTGACACCTCAGAGGCTGGAGCCTGCCTCGGATTCTGTGTCTCCCTCTCACTCTGCCCTTCCCCTGCTCACACTCTGTCTCTCTCAAAAATAAATAAACATTAAGAAAATTTTGTTTGTTAAATAAAATGAAAAAAATTCAAAGGTCAGCTAGTTTCTCTTCAGGCTTACAGGACAGTGCCCAAACAGGTGTCATGAGGAGTAACAAGGGAGAGAGAAGGGTTTGAGGCAAAATGAATTCAAGATGGAGTTAGCCTTGCTGTAGCTTCAAAGCTACCTGGAGGCCTTCCACCCTGGTCCGCCATGGCTGCGGCAGCCTCAAGGGGCACATTTTCACCTGGCAGTGTCCAAAAGCGGCAAAGGAAGAGGGTTCTCATCATCACTGGTTTCTTTTTTTCTCCTGGGAGTCAAAGCTTTCCCATAATCCCCTGACAGTCTCGCTCTTACCCCTTCACTCCCCAGAACTGGGTCACGTTTCTACTCGTAAACCAATCGTGGACTTCCTTAGAGCTGAGGCGGGGCTCTTGCTACCCAGTGAACCACAGAGCCCTGTGAACCTGGGGGAAGGCCAGGGTCAGTGTGTGTGCTGGGGGTGGCCATTGGCGAGGCGGAGATGACCACTGGCGAGGCGACGCAGAAGAAGCCCTCACTCACCTCCTTCCCATCCACTGTAACAACAGCTTCATTATAAGGCCACACAGAGGCTGGAGACTGTTCACAATCAGACTGGTTCCTTATAGGATCTGGCGGGAAAAGTGGGGGCAAATGACTCAGTGACCCACAGAGAATGCAGCAGGTTTGCTGATGCCAGCAGAGGCTTATGGGTCAGGGGTCTGGGAAGGGCACCGCCTCTGTCAACATCGTCCCCTGCCCTCTGGTTCTGCTGACCAGACCTTCTGATGGTCCAAGGTCCTTGGAGTTAAGGTTACTTTTCGGTTAAAGGCAATCAGATTTGGCAGCAGATTCAGGAAAAGCTCTTGAACTCTCCCACAAATGCCTCAAAGAATTTAGATGGGAGGCTTGCTCCAGGAAGACAGTCTGTTTGATCAAAGTCCTCTGTGTCTCACCGTCTCTTCCCAATAAATACTTGTTGACCGGACTTTTTTTTTTCATCTTCCCATGAATCGCATTTCTTTGTGAAAGTCCCAGGAAGGCATATATATGTATATACCTCATGGTGCCTGACCGTCTTTGGAATTTCCATGTCTCTGTGGATTCCCTGTGGGTGCGAAATTAAATTCAATTTTTCTCCTGTTAATCTGTCTCATCTCCATTTAATTTCTGGTCCAGCTCAAAGGCTCTTGAAAGGGCAGGGGAAATCCTTCCTCCCTAACAAGTCCTGACCATTCACCTCCCTTCATTGAGGTCACGTTCAAAATGAAAAAAGAAGAAGAAGAAAAAAGTAAGTCGCAAGCAAGTTCTTACCTCTTTTAAGTAGTGTCGCTTTGGACAGTGGCCTCTGTCTCCTGGTCTCAGTTACCTCCTCTTTAAGAGGGAGGGTGTCATCTCAGTCAGGCTAGAGGCTGTGAGTCAGTGGACCTGGAGCCTCAAGAGGGATGGGGACTCTGGTCATTGCTGGCCCAGCTGGAGCCACCTCTGTCACTGGGCTTCAGTTTCTGAGGCCCGTCTTCAGGTTCAAAGTTGTTAGGGAGATTCTGCAGCCCAGATCCGTGCCTCTCCCCGCAGCGGCTCCTCCCTGCTCACCCATCTGGGACTTGCCGCCCGCCAGATCCTTCTTGCCCTTCTCCCTCAAGGCCTCTGCTGTCAGGTTTGATCAGGACCTGAGCAGTTCCTGACACTGACGCGGTCTGACAAATGTTCAGCGAGGTCTGGGATTTATGCTGCATGTTTGCTGCACAGATATTTCTAGGATCTTTTCTCATTCCAGCCAGTAAGAGATCAGAACGTCACCTCCCTTGAGAACCGTTGGAGCGGGGAGGGCAAGGCCCTGGGGCCAGAGGGAGCCAGGCGGTGCTGGCTGTTGAAGTAGGGAGCTTCTGCTTTGGGGAGCAAGTATAAAGGATTCTCTCAGCGTCTAACTCTGAGATGACTAACACGTGCAATACCCAGCACACGGTGCAACCTCGCCTCCTACCTTTATTCAGCAGGAACCCACTGAGCTCCAACTACGTGCCAGGCACTGCGGTAGGCACACAGGGGTCCATCCATGATAAAAAGTCAGCTGATTGGGGCGCCTGGGTGGCTTAGTCGGTTAAGCGTCCGACTTTCGCTTAGGTCATGATCTTGCGGTTCGTGGGTTCGAGTCCTGCGTCGGGCTCTGTGCTGACTGCCAGCTCAGAGCCTGGAGCCTGTTTCAGTCTGTGACTCCCTCTCTCTCTGACCCTCCCCTGCTCACGCTGTCTCTCTCTCTCTCTCTCTCCTAGAAATAAATAAAAAAACATTAAAAAGAAAAGTCAGCTGATACAAATCTATGCCGTTGGGGCTCGTACTTTCTCATTGGAGAGACAGACAAACATGTAGCAAGGGAGGTATTACATTCGATGGCCAAATGCTGAGCAAAATGAAGAAGAGAAGGCGGCTGGGGACGAGGGGGAGGTGCAATCTTAGGTAGTGTGGGCGAGGACAGCCTCCCCGAGCAGGTGACTCTTGAGTAAGAACTCAAGGAGGCAGGAAGCGAGCCCTTTACACACAGAGTGTTCCAGACAGTGGAGCAGCTATTGCAAAGGCCCTGTGGCTGCATATGTCTGCGTGGGTGTCTGGAGCCAGGGAGCAGGTCACAGGAGAGGACAGTCAAGAGGTACCTTGAGCCCTGTTTTGTGGGAGCGGCACTGCCTTCCTAAGGGCGTTGATTGTTTTATTCTGAATGGGTGTGATCCGCTGGAGGGTTGCAGCGCCGCATGGTAGTTTTTAGAGACCGCCTCTGAATCCTGTGTTGAGAAAGGCCGGCGGAGTCCAGGGTAGAAGCAGCGAGAGCAGCTTATAGGCTTCTGGGCAACAGAGCAGCAAGAAGTGCTTGGATTCTTCATGTATTTTGAAGACAGAGTTTGCCAAGGTTGCTGTAGCAAATGCCTTAAATAAGAGAATTTTATCTTCTCATGATTCTGGTAGCTAGAAGTTCAAGATCAAGGTGTCCACAGGGTTGGTTTCTTATGAAGCTTCTCCCCTTGGCTCCTAGATGGCTGCTTTCTCCCCCAGGGTCTTCATAGGGTCTCCCTTCTGTGCGTGTCTATGTCCTAATCTCTCTTTCTTATAAGACACCAGTAGGGTTAGGACCCTTTTTAATTTAATTAAACCACCTTTAATTAATAGGTCCTCTTTTTAAGTTAATAACCCCCTTAAAACCCCATCTCCAAATACATCGTGAAGTGTTAGAGGTCAGGACTTCAACACATGAATTTTGGGGGAGAAACAGAATATTCAACCTATAACATTTGCTTTCTGGCCCTAATATAATCCAGGCATGGCTTCTGCTTTCCCTGTCCCTACCCTGGATTTCATTCTTTTTCCAGGGAGCCTGGTTCTCCACAATGGTATGTAGAAAGCAAAACTGGATCATTTAAGGAATTTTAATTTAATCCTGTATCTTTTTTTTGACATTACTTTTACTGTTTATTCATTAACATTTTTTTTTAATGTTTATTTTTGAGAGAGACCCAGAGACAGAGACAGAGTGTGAGCAGGGGAGGGACAGAGACAGAGGGAGACACAGAATCCAAAGCAGGCTCCAGGCTCTGAGCTGTCAGCACAGAGCCTTACACGGGGCTTGAACTCACGAACTATAAGATCATAACCTGAGCCAAAGTCGGATGCTCAACTGACTGAGCCACCCAGGCGCCCCCAAAAGAAACAGCCATGGAAAGAGTGTCCCTGGGGTGGATTGGATCCCTTCGTTCCCCACTCTGCTCCCTGGCAGTCCACATTCCTCCTTGATGTTGGGCTGGGACATGTGATCCGCTTTGGCCAATGGGAGTAAAGGAGCACACATGTCATTTCCCACATCTGAGCAGTTTTATAGGAAAGCGCACGGTTAGCTTCTTTAGCTCCTGTGCCCTTTGTCAAGAGGAAGATCGGTCCCAGCTAGAGGCCGCCCCTTCAGCTGAGGTACCAGAATGAAACCCGGGTGGTGGAAGGCCTAACCTCGATGAGCCAAACTCAGCAGAGCCCAGAAGATTCTTTACCGACCCACAGCCCTCAGGTTACATGAAGAAGAGGAACTAAGCGTGTGCTGATGCGGGGGGCTGTTCTTGACCCCAGCAAAGCTGATGAGATACTCAGGTGGGAGTTGGGAGGTAGCCCTCCCTCGGGTCAGGGGTGCTGCCCGGGGACAGTATTTCTCTTCTGCTTCTGCGTGCGAGGGGTCCCTGTGTGACTGTACATCACGGCCACCTCTCAGACTTCAGAGTTTGGTTCAATGCCTGGTTAGTGAGTGATGGGCGCTGAGCAGGGCAGAATGAAACCAAGAGTGAGATTCTCGGAGTCCATATGGAAGACAGGGCCGGAGATCAGCAGGTCCCAGGCCTGCTCAGCCTCTGCTTCCTGATGTCTGCGCCAAGCCCTCTTGATGTATCAGGGCAAATCTGCCGTGGGGTGGCTCCCTCGGTCTGCTCTGCTGGCCTTGGGAAGAGTGGGCACCAGTCGCTATTTTGAAAACTTGTGTAAACATGAGTTATTATATAAAAGCCTATTTTTCCCTGGGGTGTGGGAGGGGCGGCTATGAGGTCTTTTCCGAGTGGGTATCGCCTGTGTCCCCAGGGCTGGACTGCATGCCTGGGATGTAAGGTGGGGGCGGGGCGCCGTGAGTGAAACACGAAGGAAGCTGGATCCTTGTTCTGGAAGCTGTGTCTGTCTGGGCCTTTAGGGGCCCAGCTTGCTCACACGCAGTTCACAGAGGACCCTTGATGCTGCATCTGTAGGGAGGACGCCTTTGGTCTCTGGGAGGTGAACTAATTCCCACCATGCCTGCCTCAGCTTCTGCCAAGAATCTGGACCTTCTTACACCCCCACAGCACCTGTCCCTCCTCTTCCTTCCTTCCATAGTTTTTTCCTCTCAGTTCCAGATCATTCTTGCCTAGGCTGTGAACTACCCAGTCCCAGTACCCCCACCTTTCTGTGTCTTTGAAGTTGCAGGCAGAGGGTGGGTCTTCAGCTCAGTGCTGTGCAGCTGAAACGAAACAAGCTCAGATATTTATTCCAGGAAATGGACCTTCCAGAAAAGGCATGTCTTGCCTTATCATCTGGAAAAGGGAAGGCTGTCTGGCCCGGCTCTGGAAGGGAGCAGCCCTGTCCCCAGTGACCATCCTCTGTTTCCTCATCCAGGGAGGGAACAAGCTTAGACTTTGGCTCCTGTGGACAGTGCCCCAGCTGGAGCCTTAGGTGTTTAGGGGTGGAGTGAATAGACCCCTTGTGTCACCTTCCCTGGGCCTGCCCTGCCCCGGCTGGGAGAGGGGAGTGGCTGGGAGGGGGTCTGGCCACACTGGTCCTCCAGCCCCTCTTCCACGTAGATTTCCTCGGCCCCCATGCCGAGCGAGGCCCTTCGAGGGATCCTGGAGGTGAAGCAGGGAGGGACAGCATAGAGGATCCTGCCCTGACAGAGCTCAAAGTCCAGGGGGACGTGCAGACAGGCCCAGGGGATCCCAGCAAGACATGATCTGTGCAGAGGGAGGTGGACGTCCTGGGGGCCTGGGGACGCAGCGAGTGGCCGCTGAGCCAGGCCCCCAGGGGCCCCCGGGGGCAGCTTCTCAGAGAGCGGTGTCTGGTGTGGGGGAGAAGAGGAAGATAGGGGTGGGGGAGGGGATTGGAGGCAGAGGCCACCAGATGTGCAGGGAAGCAGAGACACGGGCCAGCTCTGTGGCAAGAGGGAGGGCAAGCTATTCGGTCACCCTGAGGGGCGGGGAGCAGAGGGCAAACAGGGTTGAAGAGGGGCTGGTGGGGAAGGCCTGGGAGCTGCTGCCCAAAGGGTGTGCTCTGTGCCCTGAGGCCACATGTGCCCTTTGGGAAGGTCTCACTGGGTCTTGGGGAGACTGGGTGTGGGGTAAGCAGGGGGNCAGAGGCAGCCAGATGTGCAGGGAAGCAGAGACACGGGCCAGCTCTGTGGCTAGGAGGAGGGCAAGCCACTCAGTCATCCTGGGGGAGGGGGGAGGCAGAGGGCAAGAAGGGCTGAGGAGGGGCTGGTGCGGAGGCTTGGGAGTTGCTACCCAAAGGGTGTGCTCTGTGCCCTGAGGCCACATGTGCCCTTTGGGAAGGTCTCACTGGGTCTTGGGGAGACTGGGTGTGGGGTAAGCAGGGGGTGATCAAGAGGCTGTGAGGGTCACAGAGGCAGGGACAGGGCTGCCCTGAGCTAATTCAGGGGGTGGGAGTTGGACGAGGAGGTGAATTCAGGAGAAACTTCTAGAATTTGCATTGACTGGACCTTGGGACTGGACACAGGTGGTGGGGGCGTGGCGTGGGAGTGGGGGTGGAGGGAAGGGGTGTGTGAGGGATGGGGCACTTAGGATGGCCCTCTTTTGAGGTTGGGAAACCTGGGATGAAGGGTTAGAGTGCCGATGTCATTCCGGAGATCAGGAGCATAGAAGGAAGGGGAACAGAGAAAGTATTAATTCTTGCAGCTGGGGTGTCCTGGGTGGAGCACCGACAAGCAACGTGGTGTGGGAGGAGGGGCCACGGGGGCAGCTGGTGGGAGACGGGGCCAGAGGAGAGACCCAGCTCAGCCTTTTCAAGGAGTGACCTTGAGCCAATCTGGGAGCCCAGGTTCCCACAACTTGAAGGAGAGGCGATAATGCTCCCTCCTGGGGTTGTGTGGCCTGGAGGGCTGGCTGGAGACGTCAGCCCCACTGCCCCCAACTGTGTGACCCATGAGATCCGGCTCCCTGGCAGCCCCACTGCCCCCAACTGTGTGACCCATGAGATCCGGCTCCCTGGCCGAGCTGCCTCTGGGGACATCGGCCAAGAGAGAACAGCATCCCGAGGCCAGGAGGGGATCTAAGGAGGAGCCTCAACGAGGCCATGGGCACCACTAGCCGGGGGCGCTAGGCTTGAGGGTCGGTCTGCAAGGAGGGAAGGGACTCCACACGGACTTCTGGGAGCGGTGCTTGGACACATCAGAAAGATGCTGGGCCATATGGTTTCACGATGACATACGTGCAGAAACACACCCACACATCACGTGCACAGCCGCACACATCTGAATGAACATGTGTTCAGCGGACACACATGTACTCCTGGGACCCTCCCTCCTTTTCCACGACTTGGGGGTAGGAGCGCAGGTCATTTTTCCTGAATCTAGTATCTGGCACCCGCGCAAAGGGCATCCCTTACCCAGCACGCATCCACACCTCCCTGGTTTCCCCTGAAGTGCACCAAACACCATGCCCGGAGGCCTGGTTGGGAATGTTTTTGAGGGGCTATGAGCATGGGGCCATCTGCCTGGGAGATGAGAATGTGGCCCTTGCAGGCAGGGAAGGATTTTTCTGTTTAAATATCAGCCGTTGGGTTTAGAAGCATGAGCGTGTGCATGCTGACTTGTTAAACTGTGTTCTTGCCTGCTCAGCAACCTTGGATGCTTTGGAAATAAAAGACTCTGGACCTTTATTCTCTATAGGATGGGATTGGTTATATGTCAATTGAACTACATTTTATGGTTCACCCTCTCATGTTCCCAAACAGAACTTCTTGTTTGCAAACAGTCCACACAGTATCAGCCCAGCTCCACAGAGAGAGCAGGCCCTTTGGAATTGGTGAGCCCTGGGTCTAGATCCTGGCTCCACAGCCATCTCAG
Source organism: Hyaena hyaena (assembly GCF_003009895.1). Lineage (NCBI taxonomy): Eukaryota > Metazoa > Chordata > Mammalia > Carnivora > Hyaenidae > Hyaena > Hyaena hyaena. The sequence continues at coordinate 538,687 of NW_024081263.1, forward strand.
CAGATACCTTGGGGGTGCCATCTGGTCTCCCTGAGGCTCAAGAGACAGTTTCCTCAAGGCGGGGAATGGTAATACTTCTTGCCCCTTTGGGCTAGGGAAGAGTGAAATGAGATAACACATCGAACACCCACATGGGGCCTAGGACAAAGGAGGTTTTTAAGAAAAGCTGCCTCCTGGGGCACCTGGGTGGCTCAGTCAGTTAAGCGTCTGACTTTGGCTCAGGTCATCATCTCATGGTTTGTGAGTTCAAGCCCCGCATTGGGCTCTGTGCTGACAGCTCGGAGCCCGGAGCCTGCTTCGGATTCTGTGTCTCTGTCTCTCTCTGACCCTCCCCAGCTTGCACTCTCTCTCTGTCTCTCAAAAATAAATAAACATTAAAAAAAGAAAAGAAACGCTGTCTCCTTCTGATGAAATGCATGAACAGAGCAGGACACACGAAGGCATTGAATACCATACATAGCGATAGAGTGACGGAGCGGCTGGTGGTACAGAATGTCAACAGGACAGCCATGGGGGTCCTGGCCTCCTTTCCAACCCTTTCCTGTCCTGCAGCCTGGTTCCCCCACCAGAGATGCTCTGTGATTCGCAGGTAAGTTCCTCACATCTTTAAGCAACCAGATCAACAACCCTCGTACACCATACCATACAGACCGTGCGTGCGTGCGAGGTCATCAGCTCTGTGCGGGAGAAGGTTGTTGAACAGATAGAGTCCACCTGTCCAGAGAGCAAAGGTGGGTACTTTATCACCTATCTGAGATACAGTCCCCATTAGGGACACACCTTTGGCGTGTTGCCCTGTTTCCTAGGGTTCTGTTCATGCTGGGGGAGGGGGTGCTGGTAACATGGTGGTGATTTCTCACATTTCCAGCAAGGGCCACCATTTATTGAGTTCCAACTCAGTACGCAGCACTTTAAGTCACGTTGACTCATAAATTCACAAGCATCCTGCCAGGGTTGATGTAATGATCCATCCCTTTCCATGTGGATGCACTGAATTTGCCCAAAGCCGTGACATCTAAGCTCATGCAGACAGCAGGATTTGAATCAGGCTCTATGCCTTGGGAACCATGTTCAAGAGGATAATCGGTGGAGAGCTCCTGACCAGGAGACAGGAAGAGCTGGTTCCGCCTTGGGTACCCCCAGACCAGCTCTGTGACTTCTGACAAATTACTCTGCCAGTCGGCCCGGCTTCATCCTCATCTTGTCTACATCACACGGTTTTTACAGAACGAAATGTGTGGGAAAGTGCTGGAAAACTGAGAGGGCTGCTCACAAGCAAACCTCCCAGCCCTGTGTGTGGGGGGGAGGGATCAGATCAATGACTTATCATCCTCATTCTGCAGTGAAGGAACTGAAGATCGGAGAGTCCACGGGGTCTATCTGAGCTTTTGATCTCCATGGGGTCAAGTGAGATCTAGTCATTTTGAGTCTGGCACATTCTCCACCCTCCCTCCTGCTCTTGATATGCACAAGGGTCTTGGCTCCCTAACTTGGGGTGCCCCCGTCTTCTGTGGCATTCTACTTTATCTTACCCTCTATCCCTGCCCTGCTGTAGACAGCCTGGGTCCCATCCCTCAAGCCTCGATCTCAGCTGGCTGATACCTAGGCATTTTTCTTTCCTGGAGCACTTTCATATGTAATGGTATACAGAGATTTCCAGAGTCTTCAAGGCCTGGAATAGTCATTCCCAATCCAAGCTGCATGTCAGAATCTCCTGGGGGCTCTTAGAATATTCTGAGGCACAAGCGCCACACCCAGACATTCTGATCTCACCCATCTGGGGCGGGCACCAGGAACTAGCATGTTTGAAGAACTCCCAAGGCTTCTGGAATGTGCCATCAGAGAACAGCTGTGGGTGGAAGTCACCGATCTTCCTTGGAAGATATCTGTGCCTTGGTCCAGGAGATTGCTTAGGAATGGGCTTCAGCTTAAACTTCACTTTTAACAGAGTGTTGTTAATATTTAAGCAATGGGAACGAGGTTCTTTCTCTAATCATTTCGTAAAGTAATTTCGCTCTGAGTGATGATCATGTTCTTACTTTCTATAGACTAGTCTTGTTTTTTAAAGTACTTATTTACTTATTTAAGTAATCTCTACACCCAACGTGGGGCTCAAACTCATGACCCCAAGATCAAGAGTCGCACCCTCCTCCAACTGAGTCAGCCAGGCACCCTTCCAGACTAGTCTTTTTATATAAGTTGAGTTTATTGAGGTTGCTCAAAAAGAAGACGACAGGTCCCAAATGGTGTCACTTGGACTGAGTTTTCAAACTGGGACTAACTACCGAATCTAATTGGAGTTTCAGCCTCCCCCAGAAATGTGGCCTCAACCAGTCAGGAAATTTTTCTTTCCATCAGCGTCAGTGAGCACCTGGGTCCTCTCCGACCCCCAAAGAAAGATGAGGTTTTCTGCATGTTAAGACCTTTTCCCCTAGAAAGCAGGCCTGCCAGGAACAATCTTTTCTTTTGCTAATAAGAACCCTCCATTTTGTTCAACTCCTTGGAGAGCCTCTCTACTTGTCGGATGGGGTGCGGCCCTACAGGAATGGTTTAATAAAGTTAGTTTGATCTTCGGATTTACTTGGTTCAATTTCATTACTTAACAAAAGTACACAACTGTTAGATGGAAACAAAGGAGAAATCCTCACTAGGCAAAGAATTCGTAGCTATGATACCAAAAAGTTAATCCATGAAAGAAAAAACTGACGAATTGGACTTCCCCAAAACTCAACTTACACTGGGTGAAAGAAACCAAATGAAAAGACAAGCTAAGGTGGGGAGACATTCTTTACAACTAACATCTTTGACAAAGGACTTCTATCCAGCTTGCATAAAGAATCCTTCAAAGTCAAGGGTAAAAAAACCAACAACTCAATCAAAACATGGAGAAAAGAGGGGCACTTGGCTGGCTCAGTCGGTGGAGCACGCGACTCTTGATTTCGGGGTTGTAGCTTTGGGCGCTACACTGGCTGTAAGGATTACTTAGAAAACAACAACAACATCAAAGGCGAGAACAGTCACCACACTAGAGAATACATGGATGGTAAACCAGCATATAAAAAAACTGCTCACCATCTTCAGCCATTAGTGAAATGCCAGTTAAAACCACATGGAGACCCCTCCCCACTCCCACACCGGTGAGGGTGGCTGAAATAAAAAACACTAGGGGCACCTGGGTGGCTCGGTCGGTTGAGCATCAGACTTCGGCTCAGGTCACGATCGCATAGTTTGTGAGTTCGAGCCCCGTATCGGGCTCTGTGCTGACAGCTCAGAGCCTGGAGCCTGCTTCGGATTCTGTGTCTCCCTCTCTCTCTGCCCCTTCCCTGATCCCACTCTCTGTGTCTCTCTCTCTCTCAAAAATAAATAAACATTAAAAAAATAAAAAACAAAAACACTGACAATAACAATTGCGAGGATGCAGGACCACTAGAAGTCTCCCACCTTGCTGATGGGAATGCAAAATGGCACAGCCACTTTGAAACAATTCTGGAAAACTGCTGGGCAGTTTCTTATAAGGTCAAAAATGCATTTATCATATGATCCAGAAATTGCACTACCAGGTACCTACCCTAGAAAAGTTAAAGCTCATTTCATCAAAGATTTGTACGCAATGGTTTTTAGTAGCTCTACTCTTGATTGCCAAAACTCAGAAACCACCCAAATCTTCTTCGATGGGTCAGCAGATAAACGAATTGTGGTCCAACTGAACACTACGGAATAACAGAGAAACGGTCCCTGATGCAAACAGCTACTTAGATTGATCTCAGAACGATGATGCACAGTGAAAGGAACCAGATCCAATAGGTCAGATACTGTAGGATTCCATTTATATGGCATTTTTGGAAAGGGAAAACGTAGGAGTGGAAAGCAGATCCTTGGGTTGCTGGGGTTACGGGAAGGGGTGGAGGTGGTATGATTACAAAGCAGTGACAAGAGAGTGTTTTGGAGCGATGGGGTCTTTACGCGTCCTGATTGGGGCAGTCGTGAGTACACAAACCTACATACATGTTAAAACTCAGAGTTTTACCCATTCCCAAAAGTCAATCTTATTAATAAAAATAAAAATAATAATGGGACGCCTGGTGGCTCAGTTGGTTGAGCATCTGACTCTTGATTTCAGGTGAGGTCACGATCTCACGGTCTGTGAGTTCGAATTCCGCATGGGGCTCTGTGCTGACAGTGTGGAGCGTGCTTGGGATTCTCTCTCCCCCTCTCTCTCTGCCCTTCCCCGGCTCTCTCTCTTTCTCTCTCTAAATAAATAAATAAACATTAAAAAAAAAGAAGAAGAAAAAGTAAGGAAAACCACTAGAAGTATAAATGCAGTTATAACTTCCAAACCGCTATAACAGACACAAGGTGAGGAGGCTGATAAAGATTTCATCAGTCCAATAGCAAGCAAGCAAGCTGAAAATACAAGGGAAAATGGCACCAGAAGTGGAAGACGCAAAATCGGATGGTATAAAGAGACATACCAGGAACACCGCAGATATACCAAGGCCACAGCAGTGGCCCCGTGGCCCCGTGACCGAGTCCTTGCGGATGAGATGTGAGTGCACACAGGGTGTGCCGATCCCAGGCCGGGGCTTCTGAAAGCCCCTGTGAAAGGCACACAGTTTATCGAAGGGAGGAAAGCGGATCCGCGTGGAGGGGTGCCGGGAGGGGGCTGGCCCTTCTCTTCCCTGGCGGTGGGGGGGTCGCCCTGGCTCCCTCCTCAGTAATGAACACAGTAGAGCTGGACGCTGCCACTGACCCGGAGCTCCCGCAGCCGCTCCAGGACCCGATGGTGCACACTGGTGGCCCCCAGGCCCTGCCCATTGAGCGCTAGCTTCAGCCCTCCCTCCTCGCATAGGAGCAGCACCTGGAAAAGGACGGGAAGGCTCTGCAGGCTCCCAGACAGACAGACGGACCGTGCACGGCCTGCCCGATGCCCCACCCAGCAAGCCCTCCCTTCAGAGGTCACAAAGACGGGAACCAGAGGGCACCTGGGGGTGGGAAAGAACAGGACTGGGTGTCGCGCTTGGCACCAGATCATTGTGACCTTCCCCAAGGATCATCTCTGCCCTGGTCCTTGGTTTCACCATCTGTGCCGGTGGCGTTCCCCTGAGCAGTGGGCTCAACCCCAGCTGCACTTCAGAGTCATTAGAGGGTTTGTTTGTTTGTTTGTTTGTTTGTTTTTTAAATAACACCAATGCCAGGGGCAGCCCTGATTAACTGCATCTGTGTTTGGGGAGTGGAGGGTTGAGTGCCTCGGCACAGACGTTTTCTCTGCCAGGCTCTGGTCCCAGCCGCGCACCCTCCACCCGTGACCCCAGGACGCACCCCTGTCTCCCCCCACCCCTTCTGGGAAGGCAGCTTTCTGCCCCCCAGGAGGGACGAGGCCACTTGGCTCTGACTGACCTCGAAGAATCGCCGGGGGTAGAACACGAAGGGGGCTGAGATCAGCTTCTTGCACCCCCAGGGCGAGATCCAGGCCAGAGTTCTGTCTGCGAAGGAAGCCCTGAGCGTCACGGGAACGTGAGCCGCCTCGTCCCGCAGGCTCAGCGTGAAGCTGCAAGAAGGGGTGAGAGAAGGGGCCGCCTCTGAGCTGTGGCTGCCAGACCCTGAGGGGAGGGATGGAGGTGGGCGAGCAGCTGGAAGGTTCGGCAGCCCGGAGGGGGTGGGAACACTAGAGCGAGTCTCAAGCACAACACCACGCATTGGCCAAGGTCCACGGGGGAGCACGTGACCTTGTCTGAGCCTCATTTCCCCTTCCTCAAAATGGGGATAATTATATTCGTAGTCGCTAATGTTCACGAAGTGTTATAGGGCAGGTATTGTCTTGCAGGGGTTAGAGCCAGGCTACCTGGCTGCCACCCTGCTCTGTTACTTTCTAGTCCTGCGAGCTTGGGCAGGTCACTTATTGTCTCTGTGCCTCAGTCTCCTCATCTGTAAAGTGGGGAGAAGAGTATTATACGTGCCTCATGAGTTGTGAGAACTGAGTTAACATATGTCAAGTGTGAGAACAGCACTTAGTAAGCACACAAATCATACCTATTGTTTAAAAAATATTACTATGTAGGGGCGCCTGGGTGGCTCAGTCGGTTAAGCGTCCGACTTTCGCTTAGGTCACGATCTCGCGGTTCGTGGGTTCGAGCCCCGCGTCGGGCTCTGTGCTGACTGCCAGCTCAGAGCCTGGAGCCTGTTTCAGAGTCTGTATCTCCCTCTCTCTCTGACCCTCCCCTGCTCACACTGTCTCTCTCTCTCTCTTCTAGAAATAAATAAGAAAAAAAGAAAAAAAATATTACTATGTAATACAATAGATAGGAACAAAGGAGAGAATGGACGTGAAATCCGGCAAGGCACACTGGAGGTGTTTTACTGGCTACTGTTTGCTTTTCTGGAGTCCTCACAGAAATCCTGTGCCTTGTGGATCATCAGCCCGTATAACTGATGGGGACAAGAAGTTCCGGGACCGGCTCTGGGACTAGTAAGAGTTGTAGGGCTTTGGGCTGGGATGCGAACACCGCAGGACTCCAGATCTGAGGGTCTTCCTGCTCTCTGGCGTCCACCTCTCACAGGGCAGCCGGATTCTGTCTCAGGTCCTGGGAGCTTCCAAAATCACTTTTGAAGCAAAACCCCTGAAGCTACTGATGACTGACTCCTGGGCAGGAAGCGGTTGATAGTTGGGAGGCCAGGATGCACGTGGTGGGACAAAGAGTGGAAAAGGGATCCCATTGGATCTGGGCCAGGAAGCCACCCCATACATTTCCAGCTTTGGGCGGGAGCCAGCAAGGGCTCATCCCTGGGAAGAAGCTTGGAAGGCAGGGACCCCGCCTCCAGCCCCAAACCCTTTCCCCCTGTGCTTCCCCAGAAAAGTCTTTGTCTTCCCATTGGCCTAAGAATTCTTAGAGGCCTCAGTGTCCCCACCCTGGCTCCGCTCCATCCAGCACAGCCCCCGGCTGGGTAACAGACTCCCTGTGGACACCTAGTGAAGTTCTGTGGAAGCTCTTAGCAGCTGCAGCATCCCCACACCCTCAGGGCTTGGGGGGAGGGCTGGAGAGGAAAGGACAGATGTTTGACGCAGACGAATTCCGAGCCCTCTAACTCTTACTCCCTCTGTCCAACTCAAGCCACAGTTGCCTCCAGAAAACAACAGTAACAGCCGCATTTATCTCAGACTGGCTAGATGCCAGGTACTGTGCTACATCTTAATGTCAGTGACCCACGGCTGAAGTGGCCTGGAGAAACGTCCAGGCTGGTCCCTCGTGTTCTTTAACTTCAAAGTACTACGGTGGTCAGAAATTGAGCAACTTTGTATGAAAGATGGCTTCCAGCTTCTCTTTTAAAATAATCAGAAGATCCAGCATGAGTGGGTCTATGGAAATATTCTTTCCACTTTGCCTTCCCAGCCTGGCACTTCCCAGCCCGGGACTTCGCTATTCCTGTGACCTGTCAGGCCTTTGAGGGCATGTGAATTCTATGTCCTTGAGAAAAGCAGCCAAACTACTTGTTGTGTCACTAATAATAACCATTAGACTTTTCATTGGTTGCATTCCTGTACACCCATTATGAAGCAGCAGAAAGAGAAATCGAGGAATCGATCCCATTCACAATTACACTAAAAAACATAAGATACCTGGGAATACACCTAACCAAAGAGGTGGAAAATCTACACACTGAAAACTACAGAAAGCTTATGAAGGAAAGTGAAGATGACACAAAGAAATGGAAAAACATTCCACGCTCACGGACTGGAAGAACAAATATTGTTAAAATGTTGATACTCCCCAAAGCAATCTACATATTCAATGCAATCCCTATCAAAATAGCACGAGCAGTCATCACAGAGCTAGCACAAACAATCCTAAAATTTGTACGGAACCAGAAAAGACTCCCGAATCGCCAAAGCAATCCTAAAAATGAAAACCAAAGCTGGAGGCATCACAATTCCGGACTTCAAGCTGTGTTACAAAGCTGTAATAATCAAGACAGTATGGTACTGGCATAAAAACAGACACTTAGATCCATGGAACGGAATAGAGAACCCACAAACCCATGACCAATTAATCTTTGACAAAGCAGGAAAGAATATCTAATGGAATAAAGACAGTCTCTTCAGCAAATGGTGTTGGGAAAACTTGACAGCAACATACAGAAGAATGAACCTGGACCACTTTCTTACACCATACACAAAAATAAACTCAAAATAGATGAAAGACCTAAACATAAGACAGGAAGACATCAAAATCCTAGAGGACAAAACAGGCAATAACCTCTTTGACCTTGGCTGCAAAAACTTCTTACTTGATATGCCTCCAGAGGCAAGGGAAACAAAAGCAAAAATGAACTATTGGGACCTCATGAAAATAAAAAGCTTCTGCACAGTGAAGGAAACAATCAGCAAAACTAAAAGGTAACTGTCAGAATGGGAGAAGATATTTGCAAACGACATATCAGATAAAGGGTTAGTCTCCAAAATCCTTAAAGAACTTGTCAAACTCAACACCCAAATAAAACAAATAATCCAGTGAAGAAATGAGCAAAAAACATGACTAGACACTTTTCCAAAGAAGTCATTCAGATGGCTAACAGACACATGAAAAAAATGCTCAGCATCATTTATCACCAAGGAAATACAAATCAAAACTACTATGAGATACTACCTCACACCTGTCAGAATAGCTAACATTAACAACTCAGGCAACAACAGAGGTTGGCGAGGATGTGGAGAAAAGGGAACACTTTTGCACTGGTGGTGGGAATGCAAACTGGTGCGGCCACTCTGGAAAACAGTATGCAGGTTCCTCAAAAATTTAAAAATAGAACTACCCTATGACCCAGCAATTGCACTACAAGGTATTTATCCAGGGGATACAGGGGTGCTGTTTCAAAGGGGCACATGCACTCCAATATTTATAGCAGCGCTATCGACAATAGTGAAAATATGGAAAGAGCTCAAATGTCCATCAACTGATGAATGGGTGAAGAAGATGTGGTGTGTATATTCAACGGAATATTACTTGGCAATGAAAAAGAATGAAATCTTGCCATTTGCAACAACGTGGATGGAACTAGAGGTATTATGCTAAGTGAAAGAAGTCATCAGAGAAAGAGAAATATCATGATCTCACTTATATGTGGAATTTAAGATACAAAACGGATGACCATAAGGGAAGGGAAGCAAAAATAAGATAAAAACAGAGAGGGAGGCAAACCATAAAAGACTCCTAAATACAGAGAAGAAACTGAGGGTTGCTGGCAGGGAGTTGGGTGGGGGGAAGCCCTAAAGGGGTGAGGGGCTTGGGACACTGGTTGGGATGAGCCCTGCGTGTTATATGTAAATGATATGTAAGTGATGAATCACTAAATTCTACTCCTGAACAAATATATAGTTGGATTAAAAAAATAAAATAGATCATTAAATCTAAAAAAAATGTATAATAACCATTAGACTTTGAGCTAGGACCTAAAGCTGATGTCATGTCTCCATGTTGTGTTGGGGCGGGTGTTCCTTCTATCACTGAGGACTTTTTCATTTTTCCTTTGCAACTGAGATGATCTTTCTCCTTTACTTCTGATGGGAGAAACTCAGGACTCCAGCCACAGAGAGGTGTGGTGCCTTCCCCAAGACCACATAGTTTATGGGAGGCAAAACCAGGATTCCAACCCAACTGTGCCTGGCTTTGGAGGTTGGTGCCGTCCAGGGCTGGGCTGCAAGTCTGCCCCAGAGCTCACAGGTCTGATCAAGAGCATGCAGGGGCAACAGTGTAATGAGGTCAGTGTTTTCAATTTTTTAAAAATGTTTTATTTATTTCTGAGGGAGAGAGAGAGAGAGAGAGAGCATGAGCAGGGGAGGGTCAGAGAGAGAGGGAGACACAGAGGCTCCAGGCTCTGAGCTGTCAGCACAGAGCCCAACGCGGGGCTCCAACCCACGAACGGTGAGATCATGACCTGAGCCGAAGTCGGACGCTTAACCGACTGAGCCCACCCGGGAGCCCTGAGGTCAGTGTTTTCAAAATCAAAACCAAAACCGAAACAGAAAGGGAGAATACAGGGCACCCTTCTTCCTCTCCTGCCCCCTCCGTGGAGATAATTCTGCTACTGTCACATTTGTGGAGCCCTTACTACGTGCCTGGCACAATTCTAAGCATGTACCCACCCCTGAGGCTGGCAGTATCATTACCTCTTTTTACGGACAAGGATATTGAAGCCCAGAAAGGAAAAGAAGCTGCCTTGAAGGTGCACAGGGAGGAAGTGTCCTCAGCAGAAGTCAAACCCAGGCGACCTGGCCCGGAAAAGTCATGAAATCCAGTGCGATTCCAGCAAGAAGGAAAGGAGACCGGGCAGAAGGCAAGGAGGGGAGAGAGGAAGAAAGAGACTCTAGTCTGGCTCAGAGCCACTAGGGTTTGAGAGATGGAGCAGGAGCGCCCCCTGTAGGAGAGGTCAGGCAGCATCCGCTTAGTTCGTGTGTGGCTCCAAGCTCCCAATGCCTCCTCTCTGGGGCGGCTCAAACCACCGCACTGCCCCCCCCCCCCCCCCCCCCCCCCCCCGCGGTGTCACCCTGGCAGGTGGAGTTCGCTCTTTGGGTCTCAGCTTGAGCCTTGAAAGGATCTTTCCCGGAGCCCCAGTTGGGACCTGCGACGAGAGGCTGGTTGGCCTGACTAGATGTACAGGCAGGGAAGATACTCCCAGAACTGGGGCTGTCCGGGGCCCTGGAGGCAGCCTGAGCACTGGTGGCCCCAACCACAGAGCGACGCTGTTGGAGATGAAAGAAGTGATGCATGTAAAGCGCATGCATGGCTCAGGGATGCTTCTCCCTCCCTCCCACCTGGAGACTTACTCCTTTGGCTCTGGCAAGACCAGCCCCCGCAGAACGATGACCTGTCCCGGCCAGAGACCCTTGGGAAGGGCCCGCGAGCAGGGCACCTCCTGTAGGGGGACGGAGATAAGTGAGGAGGGACACACGGAGGGGCTTGGGGAGGGCTGCCGCCCCCCAGGGGCCATGGAGCGCTCGAGCAGGGAAGTCTGGCTTCAGGCCTGCAGCCGGGAGAAGACTCGGCTTTGCTCATTTATTAGACACCTGTTGCAGGCCTGGTCTCCTATGCACGACTCTCCCTGGCCTTTCAGGCCCCCCCCCCCCATCCCAGTCCTGAGCGCCAAGTATATTCCGGATCGCTGTACCCTGAATTGTAATGGCCGGTTCACTGGTCTGTCTCCCCACCAGCCTGCTGAGACTGGCTAGTCCCTCTGTCCTAGAGCCTGGCACCGGGCCAGGCACAGAAGAGTATCAAGTAATTGTCTTCAGAATAAATGGAGAAAAGGCAAGAAGCGGGAGCTTTAGCCCAAAGCTGCCAGACCCACCGGCAGCCCGCAAGCTTCTTCTATAAAGGAAGGGGAAACCTTGGTGCTGAGGGCATTTCCCACTGGGGGTGGGGGTGGGGGCAGGGTGCCCACCCAGGACGACCCAGGAGGGAGGTCACTCACCAGGCTGGGGCTCTTCAGCAGGAAGGGCTGTCAAGGGAAGAAAAGGGACATGGAGGCCATGTGGTATTAGCTCGGTGGAAGAGAGCTTCTTAATATTATTACCAAGGATTGGGGGTGTTTGGGGTTTCTCTCTCTCAAAGACAATGCAGGTGCATGATTGGAGCTCAGGACACCAGCTCTGGGATAATGGGGAAGTGCCGGAGAGAGGGCCTGTCATTCACTTATTGGCATGGCCTTGGGCCTCCCCTCCCCTCTGCCCTGCAGGCCAAGCCCAGCTTCCTCGGGGGGTTTCTGGGAACAGAAATCACCCCCTGAGAGGGATCTCCTGATGGCCATACTGGGGCTCCGCCCATTCTGGGCAGCCAGCCTACCCCACCCATCTTCCCAAGCCCAAGGGGCTCAGGCTGGGAGAGGAAAATCCCGGCTGGCCAGGGACGGAAGTGGGGCCAGCGGTATCCGTGGCAACTGTGCAGGAGGGAAGGGGCAGCTGGCTCTTGTCAACCAGGTCAGGCTGGGGGAGGAAGGAGCTCAGTGGCTCAGCTCACGGGGCTGGACAAGGGCCGACCGTGCTCCCCAGAGACTCACATATCCAACTGGATACTCGCTACTGCCCTCTGGAAATGGCTGTCGGGAAAGAAAAAGCAACACGCGGGATTCAGGACCACTGCAGGCTCTGAGGACCATCTGGGGGGCTCCCGCCTGCCCTGCCTGCGCCCGGGAGGGGGCCAGAGGCTGGCTTTGGTAGGTCCTCATTCTCCCCCTTGGCCTCATTAGCAGTTCTCAAACCTGGCATTTGAACATGTTGATTCCTAGGCCCCACCTCAGGCTTACTGAGTCAGAATGTCTGGTGGTGGGGCTTAGGAATCTGCATTTTTATTTTTATTATTATTTTTAATGTTTATTTTTGAGAGAGAAACAGAGCGTGGGCAGGGGAGGGGGCAGAGAGACAGAGACAGAATGTGAAGCAGGCTCTAGGCTCCGAGCTGTCTGCACAGAGCCCGACATGGGGCTCGAACTCACAAACCGTGAGATCATGACCTGAGCCGAAGTGGGACACTTAACCTACGGAACCACCTAGGTGCCCCTAGGAATCTGCATTTTCTTTCTTTTCCTTTTTTTAAAATTTTTAATGTTTTATTTATTTCTGAGAGAGAGAGGCAGTGTGAGCAGGGAAGGGTCAGAGAGAGAGGGAGACATAGAATCCAAAGACAGTCTCCAGGCTCCAAGCTAGCTCTCAGCACAGAACCCAACGCAGGGCTCGAACCCATGAATGGTGAGATCATGACCTGAGCCGAAGTCGGACGTTTAACCGACTGAGCCACTCAAGCACCCCGGAATATGCATTTTTAATAAGCACCTCGGGTGGAAATGGCATAGCGAGTTACTGTTTGGGCCCCTGGCTCCAAGCGTCCAAGCGATTCACTTCCTGGCCATGGCTCTTGGGTCCCCTTCTGTGGTCCCCTTCTCATTCCACACCTTGATGGCCCCCTTCCACCTTGGTTGTCACTGGTATGACAAGGCCTGTCTGGGGCGGCAGGAGGTCCTGAGCCTGTCTAGGCATCAGGGGAAGTGGCCACTCAGAACGTACGATGGCCCCAAGGGAACTCACGTTGATGTTCAGGAATCCAACGGCCTCCACCAAGATGTCACCGAATATCCCCAGGGTGTCCACACGGGACAGTGGGAGCCGGTAGCGGTAGTGGAGAAAGTGCTGCCCATTCACGCTCACCTGGAGGGACGGACAGATACGTATGTGCCAGGCAACGGTGGGCACTCTCATCTGGAACGTCCCTCATTGAACTTGACACCAACTTGATGGGCACGATTTACAGACGAGGTGCCCAAGGGTTTGGGGAGCTTATGTGACTTTCCCAAGGTTGCCCAGCTGGCAGACGGCAGGGCTGGCCTTGGGACCAAAGCACCTCTCACTGTCCCTCTGTGTCCCTCTGCCTGGCACACAGCACTTTCCCCACGCTGTCCCTCATTTGTCTCTCAGCAGATCTAGTGGCCTCAGAGCCCCATCTACACACAGATGAGGAAGTGGAGGTCCAGGAGGCCATGTGACCCCTACACCATAGGGCCCTCCCTCCACTCCCCTTTCCCCTGGAGAGGTCAAGGTCCTGGCGTCTTTCTGGCGGGAGCCCACATCTGCGGTGAAAGCCTTGAGGTGGAGTTCTCTCTCCCTGCCCCCTGCCCACTCCGCTCCCTCCCTGGTGGGGAGGATGTGACGACCCACCTCATCCACAGTGTGGTGAGGATTCGGGGTGGCCCTGCACATCGCAGGCGCTCTCGAGGTCCTCGCCATGACCGTGGCAGTAGGGCCCTCCCCAGGGCCACGCATGACAGGGCTTTCTTGCCGCCACGCGAGCCCAGTGCAGCTTGGAACTGAGCTTGGCGGCTGCTTGGCCCTCCCGGCAATGCCCCTCAACACAGTGACATGGGGCATCCAGGCAAAGGAAGGAGGAGTGTCTAGCAGGCTCTAGACACCGAGGCCCGTCCCTTCCACCCACCTTCATTTCCTCATTTCCGAAGAGAAAGAGGAGGAAGAAGCTGGCTCCTCTCTGCAGGTCCACGTGGGGCCACCGGGCCTCGGTCTGCCAGCGTTCGAGGTACAGGGTGTTACAGATGACATGGGGCTTGGCGGTGTGCAAGCGGGGGTTGAAGTGGATGGCGATGTCTGGCCGGGGGTACAGGCTGCAGCCGCACTGGAAGTCTACCTGGAACCTGGTGGGCATCCCTGGTCAGAGACCCCCCCAAGACACCCCAAAGGCAGAGAGGGGCCCCCAGCTCCCCACTGGAGCACCCCCTTACCTGCGTGCATTGAGAGGGACCACTCCCTGGAGCATGACCATCTTGCCTGCCCGCAGGCCACCGAAAATTGTCGTGACATACGGAACAATCTGAACGAGGGGAGAAACCTCTCCATACGGGGCTGGAGAAAGGGCTTTACGAGGACCAGGTGGGTGGGAAGAGAAGGAGAACACGAGAACTTGACTCCCCTGCCCCCAACAGAAACTGCCCTTATGGGGAAAAGGAATCTTCTCTGAAATGTCTGTTCTCTTCCACCTTCTCCCCTTTCCTGGACCTTCACATGTCAAAGCCGTGTTGCCCTGGAGAGGCCAAGTTCAGTTCCATCGCCCCCTTGGAGCGCCAGCCTTGACCTCTCTTCAGCTCCTTGGGCACAATAGTATCCTCAGTGAGACCTGTTGTCCACTGGATGCCACCTCGGCCTCTAGGACCCTGGTATGAAGGTTTTCCGAGGACTGTTTATTGGCCCAGAGCCCAGAAAATGGGGGCGGTAGGGGGGTAGTTGGGTGGCCAGAAGGATGGACAAGTTGGAATCTTGATATAGACGCCTGGAGAGATACCCAATGGTGGCCCAGCCTACGGCCCCAGGCTTCGCTTTCCCCAATGAGAAGCTGTGCGCAATTCCTAAAACACGCACGGGGCTGCTTCCTCTGCTCTCCCTCCAGGCTGGGAAATCCAACTTGACCTTCAAGGTTCTCTGACACCTTCTCCAAGCACTGTCCACTATGGCGCCTGAGTTTTCCCTTCCCTCCCCTGTTGTTCCCAGAATGCTTCACTCGCATGGCTGCTTGGCAGTTGGCTGGCTTAAAAGGGAGACCAGGGGCCTGGCTGGTTCTGCTGGGTGGCCCAGGCCACTCAGAGCTGAAGCCCTATCTTTCCCTTCTGTGCTCAGCGCCCAGCCTGGCACAGCGTGGGCTCTGAACGGCTGTTTGCAGAATGAATGTGAACATGTAGCAGGTACGGGCTGGCATACATGTGTTCTCCAGCTCCCAGTGGCCTTTAGAAGCCAGAACCATCTAGAAGGAGCTGAGCCCCAACAGTGCTGCCCTCCAGGCAGGAGCTGGCAGCTTGCAAAGTGAGGAGTGGTAGTGATCTGGGCAGCTGTTGCACCCCATTACTCAGGCACCTGGGGAGACGCTGGAGCCCCACAGGCTCCAGAGGGCCCACAGCTGAGCTGGCCTCAGCACCCCAGTCCCCGCTCCCCCCTCCCCACTTCCCAGGCTCCAGGCCTGGCCTATAATTAGGTAGCTGGTGTAGCTCTCCTGGGGGGAGAGGGCCAAGTAAAGAGAAAGTGATCATTAGTGCTCATTGATGGGAGGGCGGAGAGTGCTGGGTGTTCAGCCTTCCGTAAAGCAAGGCTAGACTTCAGAAAATCTGCATGGGGGCCCCTGGGTGGCTCAGCTGGTTAAGGGCCCGACTCTTGGTTTCCACTTGGGTCACTTGGGTAGTTGGTTACTACCCCGTAGCCCAGAGCCTCCTAGCCACCCCTCACGCAGCAGGAGTACAGCACTGACTCCGGACAGGCTCTACTGCTTTTAAAATGTAGGGACCCTGTGAGCCCAACCATCGTTCCCACCTGAGTGGGAATGAGCTGGTCAGGAGGGCCTTTGCTAAGCTCAGGAGAGCCTTCCAGAGTCCCTGGGCAGGTGCAGGGCGAGCAGGGCCCAAGACTGAAGGCCTGTCCATTCACTGCCAGGAGTCTGGGCCCCGCTGGGGTAGGGGGAGCCCTAACACCTGGAGATTCCAGACCCCAGCGGCAGCTCACCGGGTGGAAGACAGGCGGCTGTAGGATGAAGGTGTCAGGAAGTGGGTCCAGTTTTTCTCCTGGTGACATGGGGGTGGAGCGCCTCCAGCTCGACCTGCTGATCCAGATCCCAGGAGCCCTGCCCCCACTCACTTGCCTTCCCCAGCCGGGATCGCAGGTGCCAGGATCGCTCTCCCAGCTGTTAGTGTCACCTGCGCCCAGCAGGGCCCCAGTGCCTCCTGCAGCAGGCCTGGGGGGCAGGTCTGGGCAGCGGTCCACCCCCGGTCCACACCCCAGTTCCCGTCCCGCCGGCTGGATTGGGGCCGGCGCAGAGATCCGAGTCCAGGAGCAGGAAGCTTAAACTCACTAAGCAGCCAGCTAAGCAGCCCCTGCCCCCACCACGTACACCGGGGTCTGAAGCACTGAGCTGTTGCAGAGGGAGGGCAGAAGCAGGCTCTTCTAGGGCCTCGGAGGGTTTGTGGTTTCTGGGGCTCTCATCTGAGCTCTCCCCAGTCAAAGGCAGGGGTGATGGTGCACGTGGGCGGGTCCCAGGAGAAGCCCCGCCCCAGCTTCTTGGCCTCCCTCCGGTGGCTTCCCATTCCCTACTCCGTTCCTGCTATGAGGTTTTTATCTCTTCCCTTCGTTCCCCTGTCCCTTCCTCCACTTTTCTCCCTTTTGCAAGATTTACAGTCCCTTGAGGCTCCTCCATTGCAGCTTCAGCTAAAAATGCCAAGGCGCAGCTGCGTTCACGGGAAAGGAGGGGGGGGATGGGGAGAAAGGGGCAGGAAGACAGGAGCGCCCCCTGAAGCTCAGAAAAGGCAGCTGCTTAACCGACTGAGCCACCCAGGCGCCCCTCTCAGGACCAGTTTTGAACCATCCCTGAACAGAAGCGGGGGATAATGAGCAGAAATCCTGGAGGAAGAATCCATAGAACCCGACAGCTGGCTAGAGAAGGAAGATGAGGAAAAGGAGCCAGAAAACAAAACAAAAGACTCCAGCATCTTGAACCAAAGGATTGGGGAGAGCCTGATGCACTGATGGAAAAAGAGGGAAGCTGTGGATACCACCTGGATGGGTGTGAGCCGGCAAACTCTGGGGGAGACCATTTTGGAGGATGTGGGGGTGCAAGGATTGGCCTGGATAGAGCCTGGGCAGGGGATGTTCAATCAGCATTTGTTGAAGGCACGAAGGTGCTATTGTCTGGACGCATGTTAATATACTCTGGAGAAAACCGTTGCAATTTATTCTGATGCTCTTTTGCCCTGTGAGTGAGTTTTCGTGGTTGCAGCCATTTCACATGACTAAGTGCCGTGGCCATCAAAGGGAGAGGCAATCACTCTTGCTCTCAGGGGGCTTCCAGTCTAATTGGAGAGATGACATACCCTTGGAGGGGAAGGAAAGTCAATAGGACAGAGCCAACTGCTTTTTATCTATCATTTTCCCCCAGAGAGACCGAACCATCTGGACAGAAATACTGTAAAACGGGGGAAAGAGCAAGCCTCACCGTCACCTCCATAGGCTAATACGACACTTCTCATTGCTTTGATGTATATCCTATGACCCTTCTTCCCTCCCCCATGGAACAGAAGTTTATTGCAGAATCTCAACCAAAAACTTGACATAGCTTGATTTTTATTCCCAACCACGGCTCTTGACCATGTATGTTGACTCTTTCTTTCCTGCGGAGTTGCAGACCCCATAATATCCCAGACAGTTCCTGTCACCTTCCAATTACTTTTGGCTACTGAAACTCAACACAGTTTAGCCCTGGTCATCCATGGTTGGTGACATCCCAGAAAGATACAGAAGCAGACATAGGTACTTCCCGATGGAAGAACGCATTGACGCTAATGGAATCCTCTCGAAGAAAAAGTCACCTAATTTGAATTTGATGGAGTCTCTATATTTAGTTACCAGTATCTAGGAATAGAGGGCACAAATGATTGTATTGAGCAACAGCAGCAAAAATTCAGACTGTCGGAGCCTTTACAAGACAACTCTGGTTCTCTCTTTTCTTCCTTCTAAATATGGAACGCTTCCTGAATGTGCGTGTCATCCTCGGGCAAAGGCCGTGCAAGGCCTCATCTCAGTATTGTTCCAACTTTAGCAGGTACACCGCCCACACCAGCGACCCTGTTTCTTCAATGAAAAAGTTTTGAGGAAGAAAAGAGGTGGAGAAGAAGCCTGTAAGATTGGAGGTTGGCAAATGTTTTCTGTAAAGAGCCAGTGAGTAAAAATATTTAAGCTTTGAAGGCCATAAAGTCTCAGATGCCACGGCAACTTCACATCCCTGACCTTGTAGTGCTGAAGTTGCCAAACACAATCTGAAAATAAGGGGCTTTAAAAGGTTGAATAAAGGGGGTTTAAAGGTTATGTTTCAATCAAACATAGATGCTGAAAGTTGGATTGCATATAGTTTTCACATGACACAAATACTCTTATTTTCTAAATGATTTAATAGGGGTGCCTGGGTGGCCCAGTCGGTTAAGTGTCTGACTCTTGATTTCAGCTCAGGTCATGATCTCGTGGTTCATGGGATTGAGCCCCACATCGGGCTCTGTGCTGACAGTGCAGAGCCTGCTTGGGATTCTCTCTCCTCCTGCCCCTCTTTCAAGATAAATAAATAAACTTAAAAATTTCTATAAATGATTCTTTTGTGTTTTTAAATTTTTTTAATGTTTATTAATTTTCGAGAGACAGAGTACAAGTTGACAAGGGACAGAGAGAGAGAGAGAGAGGGAGACATAGAATCCAAAGGAGGCTCCAGGCTCCGAGCTGTCAGCACAGAGCCTGATTTGGGGGTTGAACCCATGAACCATGAGATCATGACCTGAGCGAAAGTCGAACGTAAAACTACCAGAGCCACCCAGACATTCCTATAAATGATTTAACAGTGTATAACGCCAGTCATAGCTCTCAGGCCATACAAAAACAGCCAATGGGTGAGTGGTAGCTAGTGGGTAGTTGATGATTCCTACTTTAACAAAAAGAAATTAAGAAGCACATCAACTGATTATAATTATGGGTTCATTTGGATTTTGTTTCACACAAAAACCACTTCAAAACCATATAAGCAACATCAGGACGATGTAGACTTTGATTGGCTCTTTGATGATATTACGGAACTGCTAAAATGCATTTAAATGTGCTAACGGTATTGTGGTGATCTTCATTTTTAAAAGATTCCTTATCTTTTAGAGATATGTACAGAAATATTTACAGATGAAATGATAGGGCATCTGGCATTTGCTCCAAAATAATCTGGTTGTTGAGAGGAAATGGGTGGAAGGTATTGATGAAGCAAGACTTGCCATGCACTGCACACTAGAGCAGCTGGGTGAAAGGTAAATGGGAATCCATTATTCTGTTTCCTCTACTTTTATTTTTGTGTGAACATTTCCATAATGTTTGAGCACGCATGTTAAAATTTCAAGGGCAATAATAAAAGAGTAGAGGGTAAACTTCCAAATAAGGAGAGGGAAACATGTAATAAACCTAAGATCAAATCTTTATGAAGAATAATATAAAGTTTATTTATTTATTTTGAGGGAGATAGAGAGGAAGACTCCCAAGTAGGCTCCACGCTCCACGCTGACTGCGCAGAGCTTGATGCGAGGCTCAAACTTATGAACCGTGAGATCATGACCTGAGCAGGAATCAAGAGTTGCATGCTTACCCGACAGCCATCCAGGTGTCCCCGCCCCTACAAAAACAATATAAAACTTCACTGAAAGAGGTTAAAGGAGACTTAACAAATAGATGATATGTAATCGATTGGAAGACTCCATTTTGTAAAGATGTCAAAAATTGCCAAGCTGGTTTTATTGACACAGTGTAATTTCAATCAAGTTGTCAAGAGTATTTTGAGCAATTTAACAAGCTAATATTTATGGAAGGAGAAAAGCCCAAGAATGGTCAAAAAGCTCCTGTGGAAAATAAGAAGGGGGTCTGAAACCTCAAGATTTAAAGATATAATGATTAAAATCCCTTGATAGTAGCACAAAGACAGGCACATTTACCAGTGGTGTAGAAAAGAACCAGTAATATTCTTGCTCATTCACCAAAGCCTGAGGCATGATAGACGTGGTCTTGCTCATTACTGGGGGAAGAAGAAACTATCAATAAGTTAGGCTGAGATAAATCATATGGGAATTAACCATAGGGTGGAAATCAGTTCTGGTTAGAGTAAATGAAAAAGGCAAATTTTTGAAACTTTCACAAGAAAATATAGAATAGTTTTCAGACTTAGGGGCAAGGAAGGACTTCCTGGAAAGACATGGAACACCAGGGGCGCCTGGGTGGCTCAGTCGGTTAAGCGTCTGACTTTGGCTCAGGTCACGATCCCACGGTTCGTGGGTTCAAGCCCTGCATGACGTAGGGCTCTGTGCTGACAGCCAGCTCAGAGCCTGGAGCCTGTTTCAGATTCTGTATCTCCCTCTCTCTCTGACCCTCCCCTGCTCATGCTCTCTCTCTCTCTCTCTCTCTCTCTCAGAAATAAATTTTTAAAAAATTAATTTAAAAATTAAAAAAAAAAAGACATTGAACGCTAACCCCAAAGAAAGGACTGATAAGGTCTGCTTCATTAAAGTTAATAATTTCTCCTTATCAGGAGACTTCTGGAAAGAAAGTGGAAAGATAAGCCATCAACTGGAAGAAAATATGAAAAAAAAACCCAAATACAACTGACAAAGATGACTGTCAAGAACATATAAACAGCTTCTATATATTAATAAGCAGACAACTTCAAAGAAAACTGGGCAAAAGACACAAACAGGCACTTTGTAAAAGAGGCAATCTAAATGGCTATGCATATATGTAAAGGTTTCAATCTTAGTGATCAGTGAAATGTAAATTAAGACTTCCAGTAAAAAAAAAAAAAGTTTTTTATAGGACTAGAATCAAGCATCTCTTTAAGTTAATTTTTAAATATATATATATATATTTTTTTTTTTTTTTGAGAGAGAGAGAAAGAGAGCAAGCAGAGGAGAGGCAGAGAGAGGGGAACAGAGGATCTGAAGCAGGCTCTGTGCTGACAGCAGAGATCCTGACACGGGGCTCAAACTCACGAGCCATGAGATCATGACCTGAGCTGAAGTCAGATGCTTAACCGACTGAGCCACTCAGGCACCCCCCGCCAAAACACATCTTCTACTAAAACTCCTTAGTAAAAGACTATTTGACATCCACTCACCTGGAAAAGGTAACTAACTAAGAATTGGTGAAGATGTAAACCCACAAGAATTCTTACACACGCTCGTAGAAGTGAAATTGGTGCCTTCAGTGGGGAACACGTTTTAGTATTCTGTTGTAAGGTTAACTATGTGCATACCTTCCTGGGTGCTAAATTCTGTAGACTGTCTCACATGCGCACACCAGGACACGATTTGGGCTATTTTTAATAGTTTCGAATTCCAAATTAGGAAAAAAACACCAAGTGGCTTTGTCACAGGATTGATAAAGGGTGGTGTATTCACAGAACGGAATATTTTTTTTGAAGCGAATATGAATTAGAGATCTGCACGGTAGTATGTATGTATTGCAGAAACAGCTTTGAAAGAAGCCAGTTGTAGAAGATAACGCACAGCTTACCATTTTAAAAAAATATTTTTTATTTATTTCTGAGAGAGAGAGAGAGAGACAGCGTGAGCAGGGGAGGATCAGAGAGAGAGGGAGATACAGAATCTGAAGCAGGTTCTAGGCTCTGAGCTAGCTGTCAGCACAAAGCCGGACACGGGGCTTGAACCAACGAACTGTGAGATCATGACCTCAGCCGAAGTTGGACGCTTAACCAACTGAGCCACCCGGGCACCCCCAGCTTACCATTTTTTAAATGTTTATTTGTTTTTAAGGTAGAGGGACAGAACATGAGCAGGGAAGAGGCAGAGAGAGAGGGAGACACAGAATCCAAAGCAAGCTCCAGGCTTGGAGCTGTCAGCACAGAACCTGAAGCAGGGCTTGAACTCACCAGGCCGTGAGATCATGACCCCAGCCGAAGTCGGACACCCAACCCACCGAGCCACTGAGGCGCCCCCAGCTTACCATTTTTATAAAGCTGCAAGTATATGCCAAATCAAGCAGTGTATTAGGGATACAAAGAAGGGATTTTAAAAAGCTATTTTTAAAGGTTTGTTTTGTTTATTTTTAAAAGTTTATTTATTGAGGGGTGGATAGGGAGGGTCAGAGAGAGGGAGAGAGAGAATTCCAAGCAGGTTAGGCATAATCAGTCCCCAAGTAGGGCTCAATCTCACCAACCCAGAGATCATGACCTGAGCCAAAATCAAGAGTCCGGGGCTTAATCAACTGAGCCACCTAGGTGCCCCTAAACAGCTATATTTAAAAGCAAGGGTATAGAGGCACCTGGGTGGCTCAGTCGGATAGGCGTGCGACTTGGGCTCAGGTCATGATCTCATGGGTCCTGAGTTCGAGCCCCGCATTGGGCTCTGTGCTGACAGCTCAGAGCCTGGAGCCTGCTTTGGATTCTGTGTCTCCCTCTCTCTGCCCCTCCCCTGCTCGAGCTCTGTCTCTCTCTCAAAAATAAATAAACATTAAAAAAACTTTTAAACAAAGGGCATGATAGACACAAGTCAGCAGAGTTTACCTCTGGCGGAGGGAGGCGTGGAGCTGGGATAAGGGAGGAACACACAGGAAGCAGCCTCTGTGCGTTAGGTATATTCCCTTCTTAAGCAGACTTGTGTTTCCACGGGGAGTCATTTTATTGTCATGTTTCACAATTACATGCACTCCATACGTTTTGTACATATTACATGTAATTAATTACAAGGTATATAATTTAAGTTATGTAATTTAAATAAAAACTTTGGATCCCTCAATTTTAACCCCTGAGTGTGCCTCCCCCAGGCCCTCCTCAATGCATGTGTCGCTCCTTAATCTCTGGCTTCTCCAGCGACGTCGGATGGCACCACCGGCCTCCGCGCCTACTGTCCTGCGTGGCCTTCCACCCCATGAAGGACCTCCGCCGCCGCCCTTCTCAGGCCTCCAAGCGCCCCCGCTGGCGCCCTCTCTGTTCCCCTGGCGGTGCGCACGGCGCCCCGCGCGCCCCCGCCGTTTGCTGCGCGCCCCGCGTTCCGGGCTCGGCGCCCCTGCGTCCCCGCTGCGCCAGCGCCCTCCACGCCGCGGCTCTGCGGAGCAGGGGCAGAGCCGACTGGGCCGGGCGGGCGTGGAGCCGCCGCAGCGGGATGGGCCTGAGCCCGGGCGCCCCCGGGAAGAGCAGGCTCCGCCTCCCTCGCTTCCCCCCGCGCGGCCCCAAACCCGCGTCTGCAGCCGCCGGTACGGGGTCGGAGGACCGGCCCCCCGCTCCTGGCGGCCCAGCGATGCGCCCATCAGCCTGGCGGCCGCCGCAGAAACCGGGCCCCTCCCCGCCGAGCCGCCGCGCCCCGGCCTGGACGCCCCCTTGGGGGGTTCTCAGGTCCCAGCGCGCCGTCGGACCCCCAGAAAAGTCACCAGAGTGGCCTTCGAGGCTCCTTCTCGCAGCTACGTGTTGATTGCGCGAAATGCCGGTTAACCGGAATGAGCGCAGAGTCGGGGAGGAGCATTTGTTAATTTTAATCAGAGCGAGCCCTGCGACTATGCTCGCGGCGGGAGTGTGCCAGCAGGGGTGGCAGCCCCGGGCAGGCGGAGTTGAGGTCGCCTCTAGGCTCCTAGCTTCCTTAGGAGCTTCTGCCGCCGGGTTTAGTCCCAGGATTTCTGGGATCTCCCTCCACCTTCTTCCAGATTCTACCCCTGAGAATTCCAAAGCCTTTCCTAACCTGAGGAGCTGAGACCTCTCCAGCACCTAGTCCCGCAGTCGCCTTCATTTATGCAAAAAAATTGACGGCTAACCAGGCCAGGCTCAGTTGGAGCCTGGAGCTCCGAGCCACCTTCACAGATTTCACTCCCTGTAGGAGGCAACTGTGGTTTAAATAGTATTCTCCCCTCCCCCACCTTTAGAAATATCATCTCAAGTGTTGGCCCAGCTCTCTCCCAAGCACCTGCGGCAGGGAACCTCGGAACTGGACAGAAGCGTCCAGGAGGGGTAAGAGACTCCGTATGGAAGGACTGGGTTTTAGGGTGTGGGGGGGGGGAGCCTTTTGAAGAACCGACCTTGATGGCAGTTCTGTAAATCCAGAAGTGATTTCCGTAGGAACCAGCATACCATTAACCAGTAAACGGAAGGCTGGTGTGCTCCTGATAATAACAGATTATGACCAGTTTGCTTCTTTTTAAGATTTCGAGGGTCTGAAAGTTCCCAAGAGAGCTATGCTGAAAATGAGGGGTTCCCTCCACCCCGCATACACTATTCTTTGGTGAAGAAGTGAAGCATGGGGAAAGGTCAAGAAAATGGCATTTGGGGGGTTGGTAATGTTCCAGATGTGTATATATGGTCTCTCATTTAGCCGTCTTGAGAATTATGTGAGACAAATACTCTCACCTCCGTTTTATAGATAATCAAACTGATGTTCAGATTCATTTACTAGTTCAAGGTTAGACAGCAAGTGTCAGAGCCAGGATTCAAACCCAGGTCTTTTTTATTTAGTTTTTTAAAGATTTTATTTTTGGGGGGCACCTGGGTGGCTTAGTTGGTTGTGTCCAACTTTGGCCTCAGGTTATGATCTCATGGTTTGTGAGTTCCAGCCCCCTACCAGGCTTTGTGCTGGCAGCTCAGAGCCTGGAACCTGCTTGGGGTTCTGTCTCCCTCTCTTTCTGCCTCTCCCCTGCTCATACTGTCTCTCTTAAAAATAAACATTAAAACAATTTTTTAAAGATTTTATTTTATTTTTATTTAAAAAATTTAAGTATTGGGGCGCCTGGATGGCTCAGTCGGTTAAGTGTCCGACTTCAGCTCAGGTCATGATCTCATGGTTCATGGGTTCGAGCCCCGCATCAGGCTCTGTGCTGACAGCTAGCTCGGAGCCTGGAGCTTGTTTCGGATTCTGTGTCTCCCTCTCTCTCTGACCCTCCCCTGCGCATGCTGCTGGTCTCTCTCTCAGAAATAAATAAATACTTAAAAAAATTTTTTTTAAATAAAAAAATAAAAAGTTTAAGTATTTATTTATTTTGAGAGAGACAGAGACAACATGAGTCGGGGGGGAGCAGAGAGAGGAGAGAGAGAATCCCAAGCAGTCGCCTTCCGGTCAGTACAGAGCCCGATGCGAGGCTTGAACTCATGAAATCGTGAGATCAT
This sequence comes from Hyaena hyaena, assembly GCF_003009895.1. Taxonomy (NCBI): domain Eukaryota; kingdom Metazoa; phylum Chordata; class Mammalia; order Carnivora; family Hyaenidae; genus Hyaena; species Hyaena hyaena. The sequence continues at coordinate 563,883 of NW_024081263.1, forward strand.
GACTTGAGCCGAAACCGAGAGTTAGATGTATAACCGAATGAGCTACCCAGGCTCCCCAAAGATTTTATTTTTTTAAAGTAATCTCCCCACCCGAAGTGGGGATTGAACTCACAACCCTGAAATTAGGAGTTGGATGCTCTAAGGCTCTACCGACTGAGCCAGCCAAGTGTCTTTTGCCCCCAATATATTTCACTACACTATCCCAAAGCATGTTCCCGTCTTTGGTTTCAGCCCTCTCCTGCAACATTTTGTTCAAAGGACAAAATATACTAATTTCTTTCATGATACTTGCAGTCACACTATTGTGGCCTGATGAAATGTCTCAGAAATATGGAGCTAGTGGTTGGAAGAAATAGCTCAAGAGTTCAAGGTGCTTGCCCCTCACAGTTGGACCAGAAGAGAGAAGGGAGCGACAGAGTTCTACTGCATTTCATTAGAAGCCATTATGTACTATTACCATCTTTTTAAGCTATGCGTGTCACTTTGATAAACATGTAAGAAAGATGATCAGCAATTTTAAAAAGTCCTGAAAGCTACTCATTGCTATCGTTAGCATTTTATTTTATAATTTTTTAAAATGTTTTATTTATTTCTGAGAGAGAGAGAGAAAATGTGAGCAGGGGAGGGTCAGAGAGAGAGGGAGACACAGAATCTGAAGCAGGCTCCAGGCTCTGAGCTGTCAGCACAGAGCCCAATGCGGGGCTCAAACCCACGAACCGTGAGATCATGACCTGAGCCGAAGTTGGTTGCTTAACCAACTGAGCCACCCAGGTGCCCCTCATTAGCATTTTAAACAATTCTCTGAAAAGCAGTAAAGGGCAGTGATTTTGTATGACAGCTAAATGCGTGATCACAGAAGCAAGCTTCCGGGAAAATGTTTCCTAGAATCTGAAAATTGAAAGATATCTTAAAATCACACAGCTGAAGTGATGCAGAATGTCCAAGAATTGTGAAATAGTGTGATTCGTTAACTGCATGATCCCAACATTGGTTTAGGGAGAAGCCCGTAGTTAACTTGGAGACCACACCCAACCAGAAAAGATCAGAGGCGCATTCAACCCCAAAGCCTGAGAGTGCAGACAAATTAACAAAGCAAGCTGCCGAGGTGGGTATCAGGAGAATTCTTAGCGCATATCTGTAACGTGCCTGCCACTTCTCTGCAGACTGGGCTTTACTTTCTTTAGACTGTGTTGCAGGTTCAACTGCCTAGTGATTTGGGATGTTGGATATGCCTTCAAAAATGTTTTAAACACAGCTTTGTTGAACTCTTTATTGAGCTTTATTGAGGTATAACTGACATACAATAAACTGCCCATATTTAGAACATACAGTTGGATATGTTATGACATATGGGCACGCCCACGAAACCATCACCGCAATCAAGGTAATGAACATCTCCGTGACTTACAAAACTTGGTTTCCCTTTATAAATCCCCCCTTTTCTTGTACCAAGGAAGCACCTGATCTGCTTTTGTCCCTGTACATGAATCTGCATTTTCTAGAAATTTATGTAAATGAAATCAGATCCTATGTGCCCTTTTTGTCCATCTCCTTTCACCTAATTTCATGTAGTTATTTAAAGTTGTATCCAGGGGCGCCTGGGTGGCTCAGCTAGTTAAGCATCCGACTTCAGCTCACATCGTGATCTCGAGGCTAGTAAGTTCAAGCCCCGCGTTGGGCTCTGTGCTGACAACTCTTTGATTCTGTCTTTGTCTCTCTTTTCCCCTTCCCCCGCTCACTCACTGTCTCTCTCTCAAATATAAATAGACATAAAAAAAAAATAAAGTTGGGGAGCCTGGGTGGCTCAGTCAGTGGAGCGTCCGACTTCAGCTCAGGTCACCATCTCACAGCTTGTGGGTTCGAGCCCCACATCGGACTCTGCTGACAGCTCCAAGCCTGGAGCCTGCTTCGGATTCTGTCTCCCTCTCTCTCTGCCCCTCCCCTGCTCAAGCTGTCTCTCTCTCTCTCAAGAATAAATATTGAAATTTTTTAAAAAATTTTAAAAATTCAAGTTGTATCCATACTATTGGATGTCATTAATACTGGATTCCTTTTTATTACTGAGTAGTATTCCATTGTATGGATACACCGTTGTTTATCCATTTACCTGTTGATGGGCCTTTGAGCTGTTCCCAGATTTTGGCTATTAGAAATAAAGCTGGTATGGACATTTGCGCCCAAGTCATTGTACAGATATATGCTGTCTTTTCTCTTGGGTAAACACGTAGGGATGAAATGGCTAGATCATATGGTAGATGTGTGTGCTTAACCTACTATTTTCCAAACTGGTGGGACATTCCCACCAGAAGTGTGTGAAAATCCTAGTTACTCCATGTCCTCATTAGTATTTAGTAGAGTAAGTCTCTAATTTTAGCTATCCTAAAAGGTATGTAGGGATTTCATTGTGGTTTTAATTTGCATTTCCCTAATGACTAGTAATGTTGCACATCTTTTCATGTGCCCATTTGTCATCCATATATATCCTATTGGGTGAAATGTCCAAATCTTTTGCCCATTTTTTTCCTTGGTTTGTATGTTTGGGAGTTCTTCAGAGAGCCTGTGTGCAAGCCCTTCATCAGATACATGCTTTGCAGTCTTCTCTCTCAGTCTGTGGCTTGTATTTTCATTCTCTTAACAATACCTTCTGAAGAACTTTTTTTTTTTCAATTCGATGAAGTCCAATTTATAACTTTTTTCTTTGATGAATTGTGCCTTTGATGTAGTATCTAAGAAATCTTTGCCTAACCCAAGATCACAAAGGTTTTCTCCTGTTTTCTTTTAGATATTTTCATTTTTTAAAATTTATTTTAGAGAGAGTGAGAGAGAGAGCAGGAGAGTGGAGCAGAGGAAGAAAGGGAGAATATCAACACAGGGCTCGATCCCACCACTCCAGAATCACCGTCTGAGCTGAAATCAAGAGTTGGACACTCAGCCAACTGAGCTACCCAGCCACCCTTAGATATTTTAAAGTTTTAGTGTTTTGTTTTTTACATTTACACTTAGATCTTTGATACATATCGAGTTAAGTTTTGTATATGGCGTGAGGTACAGATTGAAGTTTTGTTTTGTTTTCCTTGTGGATGTCTGTCGTAGACTCTGGGTCTGGAGTTCTCTCTTGTCCAGCAAGAGAGCAGGACGCAGGATTAAAACTCGAGAGAGGCTAATGTCCAGAAGGAGATAAGAGCCCCAAGTAAGGGTCCTTGGTCTGTATTTATTAAGATCAGAAGGCTTACAAGCGTGATGGACGTGCACAAAGAGATAATGAAACCGTGAACATTAACTCATGAGGGAAAGGGGGTTTTGAAGATATGCGGTGTTAGGGGTTTGGGTCAATACCAAACAAAATCCTGGCGCTGGGCGGAAGGTTGTTTACAGCAGACATGAGGCGCCACCTCTGTTTACCTAAACCGGTCTAGAGGACAAGAAAGACAGAGCTTGCTACCTCAGGGTCAACAAGGCCCCCCTCTTTTGCTAATTAACTCCACTCTGGGCAACTTCACCTGCTGTGGTCTAAAGTCCTGTTTACCTGTTTACCTATATTGGTCCTTCCTTCCTGTGAAAGCAGCTTTCTGCTACGGTACTAAGTTGCGGGGCGTTTCCACCCTCAACACCTAATCTTGTTTACCTCATTTTTGATGCTTTCATCCTAAGACGTTTCTATTCCTATATCTTTGTCCTACACCGGGGTCCTTTGCCCCATTTACTTCATCCCGTTTACCCAGACTTGTGTGTGTTCATCCTGGAGCTTTCTAACTCTTTATGCCTTGTACACCCATCCGTGTAGGCTCAGGGAATTCCTAAGTTTATTCCCCACAGATATGCATTTGTCTTGGCACCATTTGTTGAAAAGACCGTTCTTTCTCCATTGAGTTGTCTTTGTACCTTCATAAAAACCAGTTATCTATGTACCGTAAGTCTCTTTCTGAGCTCTCTGTTTTGTTCTCTTGACCCTACTTGTCTATGGTGAGGCCAGGACCATACTATTTTGATTACTAGAGCTTTATAATAATCAAGTAATGCTAACCCTCCAACTTTGGCCTTCTTTTTCAAAGTTGTTTTGGCCATCCAAGGCTCTACAAAAAGCCTTCTGGGACTTTGATGGGAATCACATCAAATCTTTAAGACAACTGATATCTTAACAATATGGAGTCTCATAGCCCATGAGCAAGATGTGCTACTTATTTCTGTCATTTCTCTCAGCAATGTTTTATAAATTTCAGCATGCAGATCTTGCACATCTTTTGAAAGATTTTCAGATCTTTGGTCAGTATTTCATCTTTTTTGATACCACTGAAATAAAAATTTTTTTCAGATTTCAATTTTGAAAAATTTAAATGAAAAAAATTTAATTTCTGAACGTTTGCTGCTAGTAATTGGAACTACAGTGGACTTTTTTTAAAAAGTTTATCTATTTCGAGACTACACATATGTGAGAAAGAATGTGAGCTGGGGAGGGCAGAGACAGAGGGAGAGAGAGAATTCCAAGCAGGCTCCATGCTGACAGTGTGAGGCTCAATGGAGCCCAGCATGGGGCTCAATCCTATGAACCAGAGATCATGACCTGAGCGGAAATCAAGAGTCAGACACCTACCCAACTGAGCCACCCCCTATAGTTGACTTTTGTAGATTTACCTTCAACCTTGTTAGACTGACTTATTTGCTTTAGTATCTTTTGGGGGGTAGATTCTAGCAGACTTTTTACATAGATGATCATGTCATCTGCAAATGAAGACAGTTTTGCCTTTTCCTTTCTAATCTGGGTGCCTTTATTTATTTTTGTCTTAAATTGCACTAGCTGGGAACTTCAGTACAACTTGAACTCCCACTTGATAGCAGTGATGGGAGCAGATACGCTCGTCTCATTCTTTAACTTAAAGGGAAAACATCCAGTCTTTACCATTTAACATGATGTAAGCTGTAGGTTTTTCATAGATGCCATTTTATCAGAGCCTTTTATCCCTTTTTAAATGTGTTGAGAGCTCTTTTTTTAAAAAAAATCAGGAATAGACATTGAACTTTAACAAATGCTTTTTCTGTACCCATTGAGATCATAGCTTTTCTTTTTTAGTTTTAATTACACTGAGGGGTGTTCAAATGTTATAACAACCCTGAAATCCTGGGGTGGGGGACCCACACATGGCCATAATGTATTCTCTTTATACATTGTTTGATTCGATTTATAGAATTTTGCTTAGGATTTTTGTATTTATATTCATAAAGGGTATTGATCTGTAATTTTATTTTCTTGTAATTGTCTGGCTCTGTATTAAGGTAATGCTGGTCTTACGGGTTGAGTTTAGAAGTACTCCTACTTCGCGATATTCTTGTGTAGAATTCATATAATTTCTTCCTTTCATGTTTGGTAGAATTTACCAGCGAAGTCATTTGGACTTAGAGTTTTCTTTGTGGGAAGAATTTTAGTTGTAACTATAAATCCTTAATAGATATGGGATAGTCACATGATCTGTTTCTTCATGAATGAACTTTATTTTTTTAAAATATTTTATTGTCAAGTTGGTTTCCATATAACACCCAGTTCTCATCCTCACAAATGCCTTCTTCTATGCCCATCACCCCCTTCCCCTCCCCCCCACCCCCATCAGCCCTCAGTTTGTTCTCGGCGTTCAAGAGTCTCTCATGGTTTGCCTCCCTCCCACTCCCCCCCATTTCTCCCCTTCTTCTCCCCCACAGTCCTCCATTACGTTCCTCCTAATCCTCCTATATGCGCAAACATATGGTATCTGTCCTTCCCTGCCTGACTTATTTCGCTCAGCATAACACCCTCAAGGTCCATCCGTGTTACTACTCATGGCCAGATTTCATTGTTTCTCATTACCATGGAGTATTCCATGGTATAGATAAACCACTTCTTCTTGATCCATTCATCCGTTGATGGACACTTAGGCTCTTTCCATGTTTTAGCTATTGTAGAGAGTGCTGCTATGAACATTGGGGTACATGTGCCCCTATGCATCAGCACTCCTGTATCCCTTGGGTAAATTCCTAGCAGTGCTATTGCTGGGTCCTAGGGGAGTTCTCTTGTTAATTTTTTGAGGAACCTCCACACTGTTTTCCAGAGGCGCTGCACCCATTTACATTCCCACCAACAGTGTAGGAGGGTGCCCGTTTCTCCACATCCTCACCAGCATCTAGAGTCTTCTGATTTGCTCATTTTAGCCACTCTGACTGGCGTGAGGTGGTATCTCAGTGTGGTTTTGATTTGTATTTCCCTGATGAGGAGGGATGCTGATCATCGTTTCATGTGTCTGTTGGCTATCTGGACGTCCTCTTTGGAGAAGTGTCTGTTCATATCTTCTGCCTATTTCTTCACTGGATTGTTTGTTTATCGGGTGTGGAGTTTGGTGACTTCCTTATAGATTTTGGATACTAGCCCTTTATCTGGTATGTCATTTGCAACTTCTTCGTAAGTGAACTTTAATGGCTTGTATCTTCAAGGAATTTCCCCAGTTCCTATAATTTGTCAAATTTATTGGCATAAAGTTATTTTTAATATTCCCTTACTATCTGCAGAATGTGTAATAATGTCATCTCTCTCAGCCCTGATATTGGTAACTTTTGTCTTCTCCTTATTTTTCTAATCCATTTGGTTAGCATTTTATCAATTTTATTGGTTTTCTCAAAGAACTAGCTTATGATTTCATTGATTTTCCTGTATTGTTTTTCTATTTTCTTTATCTCCGCTTCTGCCCCAGTTGTTATTATTTTCCTTCCTTCTCCTTACTTTGGTATTATTTCACATTTCTTATTTATTTATTTGTTTGTTTTTAGTTCTTGAGAAAGAGAGAGACTTTGTGTGGGTAGGGGAGTGGTAGAGGGAGAGAGAGAGAATCTTAAGCAGGTTCCACGCCCAGTGCAGAGCCTGACATGGGGTTCAAACTCTTGGCCATGTGGTCATGACCTGGGCTGAAATCAGGAGTCGGTGGCTTAATTGACTGAGCCATCCAGGTGCCCCCCCACGTTTCTTTGTTAATGTCTTAAGGTGGAAGTGGAGGTCATTGATTTCAGACCTTTCTTCCTTTCTATTATGACTTTCAGTTGTGACTGTAAACTTCCCCGTTTAACACACTTCATATGATTTGAACCCATTTGAAATTTATTGAGACTTGTTTCATGGCCCCAAATGTGGTCCGTCTTGGTAAATGTTCTATTAGCTCTTGAGAAGAATGTGTATTCTGCTATTATTGGATGGAGTATTCTATAAATACCAGTTAGGTCAAGTTGGTTCATAGTGTTATTCAGGTCTTATGCTGGTATTTTTCTGTTAATTACATTGAGGAGCATAAAATTTCTGAATATAACTGTGGATTTGTTTCTTTCTCCTTGTAGTTTTATCAGTTCATTCTTAATGAATCACAGGGCTTGTTGGTAGACATGAAAACATTTAGGATGATTATTCTCGGTAAACAGATTCCCTTATTATTATGAAATCACTTTATCTTTAGTAATATTCTTTGCTTTGAAATACCCACTTTGTCAGATAGTATAGCCACTCTAACTTTTTTCAATTAGTTGCTAGCATGGGGTAAAATTTTTTGGCTTTTGTTTGTAACCTATTTATGCATTTGTATTAAAAATATGTTTCTTGTAAACAGCATGGAGTTGGGTTTTGCTTTTTAATCCAATGGTCTCTACCTTTTAAAAAAAATGTTTATTTATTTTTGAGAGAGAGAGAGCATGAGCAGGGGAGGGTTGAGGGGGGAGACAGAGGATCTGAAGTGGACTCTGCACTGACAGCAAAGAGCCCAACGTGAGGCTAGAACTCACAATCCATGAGATCGTGACCTGAGCCAAAGTTGGATGCTTAACTGACTGAGCCACCCAGGCACCCCGTATGTTTTCAATTCTCTTGGATGTAAGTTACCTTATTTTAATTAAAAAAAAATTTTAATGTTTATTTATTTTTGAAGGAGAGAGAAAGAGTGACAGAGTGCAAGTGGGAGAGGGACATAGAGAGAGGGAGACACAGAATCCAAAACAGGCTGTCATAACAGAGCCTGATGTGGGGCTCGAACCCACAAACCTCAAGATCATGACCTGAGCCAAAGTTGGACGCTCAACCGACTGAGCCACCCAGGCACCCCCAGTCAGTTACTATTTAAAAGAATTTAAGTAGTAAGAAGAAAAATGAAGAGATTGCACCTAGTGTTTTTGAAGGTATCTTCTTTTTTTTTTTTTTTAATTTTTAATGTTTATATTTATTTTTGACAGAGAGAGAGAGAGAGGGAGGGAGAGAGAGAGACAGCGTGAGCAGGGGAGGGTCAGAGAGAGAGAGGGAGACAGAATCTGAAACAAGCTCCAGGCTCTGAGTTGGCTGTCAGCACAGAGCCTGATGCGGGGCTCAAACCCACGAACCATGAAATCATGACCTGAGCCGAAGTCGGACGCTCAACTGACTGAGCCACACAGGCGCCCCTGAAGGTGTCTTCTAGCAGTGGTTTTAGCATGATATGATTCTACATGCTGAGTTTACTGCAGAAGTTGACGATCACAATTACTGTGGGTTCCCTTGGACCCTCTGCCTTGTACTCGCTCAAATGAGGGGAGACTTTTGATCTCTTTCATAAAATAATAATCCTGACAGTCAAAGGTTTTTATTTCTCATTATGTGATAGAAGATAGAGCCAACTGATTCTATGAGAGAAGAGGAAAGTGCCCATCGAGTTAGTCTTAGTTATATTGTTCAGAAATGTAGAATTGTCAACGATTAGAACATTATTACTAGGCCAATGAATGATCAAGTCCAACTACCAATGAGAATTTCAGTTTTTCCTTGAAGGATATTTTCACGGGACACTACGCCAGCTTCCAGATGGTTCAAGACCATTTGTTTCAAATGATACTCTATGGACTGACTTATCCTAGCAGAGAACAGAGCACGTTGGTAGCAGTTATAAACGTTCATGAAGCCCCCGTATGGCCCAATATAACAAGGTTGATAGTTTTGTAAATGTTTCCAATTTAGTACGTAAGCAAGTCAGATTCTTTAGCAAGCTTTATGATGCCGAAAGCTGCTGTTGCCCTTCTAGCTGCGGGGTGGGCATCACCTTCAACATTTTAGAAGATTCTTTAAAAAGAATTTTTTTAATCTTTATTTATTTTTGAGAGAGAGAGACACAGAGCGCTAGCAGGGGAGGAACAGAGAGAGAGGAAGACACAGAATCCGAAGCAGCCTTCAGGCTCTGAGTTGTCAGCACAGAGCCCAACGTGGGGCTTGAACCCACAAACCGTGAGATCACGACCTGAGCTGAAGTCAGACACTCAACCAACTGAGCCACCCATGCACACCACCCACGCGCCCCAGAAGATTCTTTTTAAACAGAAATTTATACAGACTTGCATTTTTAAGGCTAGGCTCTAGAATCTCAATTGATAACACTGTAAGCAAAAAGCAGGTCTGTAGGACTCAATATTACTGGGAAAAATGTAATAAAAGGTGAAGAAGATTTTACTTGATAGCAGTGAAATAAAGGCTATCGAGCTTTCCTTTGGTATATTTTTTTTATTTAGCAGTGATCTGGAAGGATATTCTTATCCTTGCCCTCAAGGTTCTCACAGACTTGTGGGGAATCAGGAAGAAGATAAGACTTACATTACAATGTGATAAGCAATATTATCACTGGGTCCCTGCAGGGAACTTTTATACCATTGATAATGGTTTCCATTCACTTGCCCTGTTTTAGAGAGTCAGGCTCTGGATTTTATTTCTGAGATGTTGTCTGGGTTAGGGTCAGAGCCATATGTGGAGCTCCTAGTATTTGTGTCTTGATGATTTTCTTCTACTGCTGGCTTTCCCCATCTACTCCAATACCTGGTCAGGAGGTTGACCCCAGAGTCCGTGTGTTCTAGAAACAGTCTCGAGGCTTCATCTTTTTACTCCCAGGAGTTCCAATTAATGTTCTTACATTGTGATTTTGCTCTTGCTTCCCTACCACAGGCCATAGGCAGGAATAAACCCGCGGCCCACTTCCCTACATCATGTCTGTCAGATTGATAAGACTTTCAGAACCATTATCCAGGGGCTTACAAAATCCAGGTTTTCTAAGCAGGTGACTATTTTTGGGAGGAAGGTCAGAGCTGGGTTGCCAGTCTCTGCAAAGGGAATAAAAGGCAGACGGATGGAAGGTTTTGAAGTAGCATCTTACTCCAAAGAGAGAAAATGGGCACGGAGACGCTAATCTGGAATTAGAGATTGGAACGTCACTTGGGAGCAGAGGCTGTCCTGGAGGATATAGATAGTTCTAGGAGGTCCATGAAATGCTGGGGAGGGTAAAGTGTAGGGAAAAGGAAGGAGAAGACCTTGGAAAAGCCTCCAGGGCTATAACCCTGGCTGCTACTAGAGTCACTTGGAGAGTGCTTAAAACTCTAGTCCCCAGGCCGCACTCTGGAGCATCTTAGTTTTTTAAAGTTCCCCAGGTCATTTTCATGTGCAACCAAGGTGGAGGCCCAAAGCTCAATAAATGAATTCATAGTGAAAGAAAACCTAGCAAGGGAGTGGTCATTCTTGGTGACTATTAAGTCCGGTGTGAATCCCATTCAGGTTTTTACCTTACTGCCTCCATCCAGTGGGAATACTGAAGGTGTTTCGAGAGAAAATTCCTGAAAACTCTAAAATTCCCTTCTCTTCCCCAAAGGAAAGAACTACTGACTAATATCTCTTGGGAATGTAGATGTAAAATTCCTCCACAAAATACTAGCAAACTGAATTCGGCAACATACCAAGAAGATAGACACCATAACTGAGATTATGCAAGTTTGGTAGAACACCCTCAAATAAATTAAGGTAATATTCTGTATTAATAAAGGACAGAAATAATGTGATCTTATCCTTGTACCCAGAAAAGGCAGTTAGCAAAATCTAACAGCTGCCGATGATAAAAAGTCTCTTAAAAAAACTGGCAACCAAGGGCGCCTGGGTGGCTCAGTCGGTTGAGCGTCCAACTTCGGCTTAGGTCACGATCTCACGGTTCGTGAGTTCGAGCCCCACGTCGGGCTCTGTGCTGACAGCCAGCTCAGAGCCTGGAGACTGCTTAGGATTCTGTGTCTCCCTCTCTCCCTGCCCCTCCCCTGCTTATGCTCTGTTTCCCTCTGTCTCAATAATAAATAAAACATAAAAAAATAATTAACAACCAAAGAGAACTTCTTCACCCTGAAAAAGTGCACCTGCAAACACCCTACAACTGACAGCATGTTTGATGAAGAAATACTAGATAAGGAGCAAGGCACGGATGTCCACTCTCATCACATCTATACGTATATGCAGAAAAATCAAAGGAATCCACAAACACACACTTTCAAAAACTATCAAAATAGGGACACCTGGGTGGTTCAGTCGGCTAAGCGTCCAACTTCAGCTCAGGTCATTGATCTCATGGTTCATGGGTTTGAGCCCTTTGTTGGGCTCTGTGCTGACAGCTCAGAGCCTGGGGCCTGCTTCCCATTCTGTGCGTCCCTCTCTCTCTGCCCCTCTCCCACACACGCTCTGTCTCTCTCTCTCTCTCTTTCTCTCTCTCTCTTTCAGAAATAAAACATTAAAAAATTTTTTTAAGTGAAAAAACTATCAGAATTAGTAAATACATCCAGCAAGGTTGCAGGATACAAGTCAAATGTACAAAAAAAAAATCAACTGTATTTTTATATGTTAGAAATAAGCTATTGGGAAATGAAAACCAAGAAAGCAATTCCATTCCTAATAGCATAAAAATACTTGAAACTAAAATTAATGAAAAAGGAAGACTACAAAACATTGCAAAAGTATATTCAAGGTTAAGCAAATGAGAGGCGCCTGGGTGGCTCAGTCAGTTAAGTGGTTAAGTGCGGGACTTCGCTTCAGGTCATGATCTCTTGGCTTGCCTGTGAATTTGAGCCCCCCTCAATCTCTGTGCTGACAGCTTGGAGCCTGGAGCCTGTTTCAAATTCCTTGTCTCTCTCTCTTTCTCTGCCCTTCTCCCACTCACACTCTGTTCCTCTCTGCCTCTCGAAAATTAATAACATTAAAAAATTGTTAAATATGCATGCAAATGAAAAGACATTCTCTGTCTTTGGAATGGAAAATTCTAGTATTAAGGTGACAGTCTTTGCCAAATTGATCTATACATTAAACAAAATCCTTCTTGAAATGCTAGGAGGCATTTTGTATACATTGATAAGGTGATCCTAAAATGTATATGGAATAGCAAAAGATCCAGAATAGCCAAAATAGCATTGAAAACGATCAGAACTGGTTAAACAGAATGCTGTGTGCCCATTTAATGGAGCACTGATCCATGCTACGTCCTGGATGAATCTCAAAAACATTATGCTAACTGAAAGAAGCCAGACATAGAGACCACATGTTATGATTCCATTAATATGAAATGTCCAGAAAAGACAAATCTATAGAGAGAGAAAGTAGCCTAGTGGTAACTTGGGACTGGGGGTGGTGGGAGAGGTGGGGGTGTGAGTGGGGGAAAGGTAGAAGAAAAAAGCTGAATGACAGCTAAGGGGGACAGGGTGGCCTGGGGTTAGGAGATGGAAAAGGCTGCACAGATGTGAGGACCCTCTTTGGATGTTTAGACCAATCCATGTTCTCACTTGATGGCGGTGATGGTTAAACACACTTTGTGAATCTGTATATCAGAAAAGAAACCGGTGAAAAATCCCCTTTTACTTCTGTTGAGTTTTTTGCCCAAGCAAATGTCTATCCTCTACCAGGGAAGCGGAGCTAGGACCTGGGAATGAGATACAGCCTCGAGGAAGTTAGACTTCGTGGGCAAATTGTCACAAAGTTCGCATCCGTGACAAAGCCACTGTGAGGTTGATGGGTCAGTGGGGTGGTTTGATCGTCTAAAGTGGCTCTGACCTTCCTTTCTCAGGGAGGAATCAGGGAGCAGAACTTCTTGCCAGGACCCCTCTCGGACAAACAGGGATAGATCTACCCTCTTAATAAATTTTTAAGTGCACAATACCGAACTGGGTACACACAGGCACACACACACGGTCTCCTCCCCAGGCCTCTTTGAAGAGAAAGAATATCAATCAGCATTCTGGGTCCAATCAAGAGATGGAAACACACAGTAGGTTAAATGGGGACATTTACTATAGAATTATTAAACTATGTAAGAGTAACTACAATATATGAAGAAACTCCGGGCGCCTGGGTGACTCAGTCAGTTAAGTGTCTGACTTGATCTCATGGTTCATGGGTTTGAGCCCTCCATCAAGCTCTCTGTTGTCAGCACGAAGCCTGCCTCGGATCCTCTGTCCCTCTCATCCTCTGCCTCTCTCGCTCTCTTTCCCTCTTCTCTCTCTAAAAACTAAATAAACATTAAAAAAAAAAAACGATATGAAGAGGGGCACAGAACTTATCTAGACGGTGCATTTGGAGCCAAGTGACAATACATTGATTGCTGGCGCAGTTAGCCCCTATGGCGTTAATAATGAGGGTGGCAATTAGCCTCCGTGGCTTTATTTTTTTTTTAATGTCTTATTTATTTTTGAGAGAGAGAGAGAGAGAGACAGCATGAGCAAGGGAGGGTCAGAGAGAGAGGGAGACACAGAATCCGAAGCAGGCTCCAGGCTCTGAGCTAGCTGTCAGCACAGAGCCCGACACGGGGCTCGAACCCATGAACCATGAGATCATGACCTGAGCCGAAGTCGGACGCTTAACCGACTGAGCCACCCAGGCGCCCCAACCTCTGTGGCTTTAATAACGAGGGTGACAGCAGGAGGGGGGGCAAGTCCTTTGGTCTCGTGAGTGGAGAGGGCTTCTTGTGGCCCCGATTTCTGTAAAGTGATGAAATCCAGTGTCTTTAGGCTGAGCCGCAGCCCATCTCCAAACAGGCCCCTTGGACACATGCAGTTTCTTTATTTGATCTTATTTCTTCCGTCATAGAGCAAACCAAGACCCAGGCCTGGAGACCTGATTGAGATTTTTCGCATCGGCTATGAGCACTGGGCCATCTATGTGGAAGACGACTGTGTGGTCCACCTGGCCCCCCCGAGTAAGAGCGGGTACTCTCTTGGAATATTGATTTTGATATTGAAGTTAGCGGAGTGAAAAGTGCAGTTAGTTATTATGTTCCTTAGCTGCCGCCTTTCATGAGCGGTAGAACTCTTTTTTTTTTTTAATGTTTTATTTATTTCTAGGAGAGACAGAGAGACAGCAGGGGAGGGTCAGAGAGAGAGGGAGTCACAGACTGAAACAGGCTCCAGGCTCTGAGCTGGCAGTCAGCACAGAGCCCGACGCGGGGCTCGAACCCACCAACCGCGAGATCATGACCTAAGCGAAAGTCGGACGCTTAACCGACTAAGCCACCCAGGCGCCCCATGAGCGATAGAACTCTTAAAGCTTTTCGGGGCCTTAACTGAACTGGGTGATGGCGCCTGATCTCTGTCTACCAAAACCCACTGAGTGTTCAGCCCAAAGGGAGACGGAAGGTCAGAAAGTGTTCCTGTTCCCTGAACCTCAGTGGCCTTCCTCATATTTCTGAGGGCTCCCCGGGAGGGGTGCAGAGGCTTACACGTTCCGACCGTCCCTCGTTGCCTGCTGTCCCCAGAGGCTGCTTCCGGCTCCCCCATCACTGGGGCACCTCCGCCCGCCCTTGTCTCCTGCTCTTTCCCCCTGTCCTGGGCCGCTCGGCCACATTGTGGACTTAGCCCTTCTTTCTTTACTCAACATCGCCTGACACAAAGGCTGGGATTAAATTGGCAGCTAAATTAAAAGTTAGTGGAGATCTGATGGGAGGAAGTGGTGATAGAAGATTACCGCAGAGAACAGGAAATTGACTCGGTTAACCGGGGGCGCCTCGGGCGAAGGGACCTGGGGGAGCCGGGAGAATGGGCGTATTCTTTGATGCCTTTGGAGTTTTGGATCTTGTGCAAGGTCTGCCCGTTCAGGATGAAATTACAGAAGGGCACTGGGATCTTGCTCACGGCTCTCACTGCCCGGGGCTCCAGCCTCCTCCTTGGGTCCAGCCTCTCATCTGCCCGGAACTTTCTGCCCGGACATTCCAGCAGGGCAGAGACCCTCTCCCCTGCCCTGCCTACACCCTGACAAGGTAAAAAGTGCTCCACATCACATTTACCCCCTCCACCTCTCCTTTCCACACTGAGTCCGAGAGCCTCCCTGTTGTATCAGCAGAGAGATCGCTAACCATTATGTCCCTCCCCTCCCCATCGGATCATCTTCTAAAAATGACTTCTGTTCCTCAGAGCTGAACTCCCTGCTGCCAGCTCTTGTAACATCAACAGATACTCTTCGAATACGTAAGAACAGAACAGGGACACTTCTCGTTCTCAGACAGCTTTCAGACGGGGAGGGTACCCACCTTGGCTTATCCATATGGGCGTGGTAGAAAAAACAGTCTTAGGGTGTTTAGCACACGTTTGCGAAGATGCTCAAGTCTAGTTAGGAAAGCAAGACTCAAACTCTAGGACTCGGTCAGGTCAATACAACACCGAATGGAGTCCGGGGCCGTGACATAAGGTTCGTCTAGAGTTTTATAAGAGAGAGATTGCTGGGGGGGCTGACAGTGGGGAGTGCAGTACAGAGTAGAAGTCGTCAAGGGCGAGTTGGTTCTGGGTGGCTCATTTCATCTCCCATCCTCTGCCAGGCCTTTTTATTTTTATTCTTTTTGAAGTGTATTTATTTATTTTGAGAGACAGACAGAGCATGAGTGAGGGAGGGGGAGAGAGAGAGAGGGGGAGAGAGAGAGAGGGAGAGAGAGAATCCCAAGCAGGCTCTGCCCTGTCAGTGCAGAGCCCCAGGCAGGGCTCGAACTCACCAACTGTGAGATCCAAGAGTCGATGCCTAACCAACCGAGCTACCCAGGTGCCACCGCCATGCCTTTTATAGATGGTGAAGCCGAGGCCTCGCAGAGGGCAGCAGCTTGACCAACATCTTGGACTGAGCCAGTGCTCTGCGCCCCGCACCCCCGCGCCCCCCAATGGCTGTCCTTTGCAGCTTTCCAGCTTCCGTTCATCTTGGTCTGTAGGTGAGGAATTTGAGGCCGGCAGCATCACCTCAGTCTTCAGCAATCGGGCCCTCGTGAAATATAGTCGCCTGGAGGACGTGCTTCACGGCTGCTCCTGGAAGGTCAACAATAAGCTGGACGGGACGTACCTGCCCCTGCCCGTGGACAGGATCATCCAGCGCACGAAGAAGATGATCAACAAGATAGTGCAGTACAGCCTGATTGACGGGAACTGCGAGCACTTTGTCAATGACCTCAGATACGGTGTGTCCAGAAGCCAGCAGGTAGGGTACCTTTGGCTCTGCCGGGGGGCTTCTCGCTCAGCTCTCCTGGGGCCTTGTCACCCCAGTCACCGGTCAGAATGGTCGACAGTGGTTTTATATTTGTTGTCTGACGGGGCTTCTACTTCTACGGGACCTTACGGTCCGGGAGGTATTTTCACCTCTGTTAACACACGGAGGTCTGCAGAGCCAGGACCCTGGGCCAAGTCCCATGTTGGCCGTCCGTGAGTCTCCTTGGGCAAACCATTTTAATTTCTTTTTATTTTTTTAATGTTTATTTATTTTTGAGGCAGGCAGAGACAGAGCATGAGCAGGGGAGGGGCGGAGAGAGAGCAGGAGACACAGAATGGGAAGCAGGCTCCAGGCTCTGAGCTGTCAGCACAGAGCCTGATGCGGGACTCGAACTCATGATCCGTGAGATCATGACCTGAGCCGAAGTCAGACGCTTAACTGACTGAGCCACCCAGGTGCCCCAACCAACATTGAAACATGTAGAGATTTTATATAAAACAATTTGGTTTCACAACATCTCTGGAACAACTAATTGATCAGGCCATCAGGCCCCATGTCCCTACTTGCCGACGCCCTGTGGGGCCAAGTAGGGGCTGCCTCTTTAGATGGGGGGTGGGGGTGGGTAGGTAGGCCACTTCCGGTCTCACTAGCATTATCAGCCTGGCCGGTGGTGCTGTGTTTGGGTTTGTGACTCCCCACCACATGGGGTGGTAGAAATCTCAAGAGCCACAGCTCGTGTCTTCAAGAGCTTTGAAAATCTATCTGTGACAACTTGAGTGCCCCTTGTTCATATTTGATCCTTACGAACACCCCATGAGATGAGCAGAGGATGTGTTTATTATCCCCTTTTTCATAGATTACTCAATAAATAAAAATAAAGGTGAACTGTGATAAAAACAACAAAAAGAACTCAAGAATTAAAGGCAGGACATCATTTTTTCCGCCTTTGTCCTATATATTTTTTTGTTCTCTCTGGCCCCTGGGCTCCAATCCCAGGCTCTCGACTATTGCTGGGTGTGAGCAGGTCCCCCCGCGCCCCGGCCCCCGCCCCCCTCTGCTCTTCCCACCTTCCTCCTTTGTACTCTGTTCACTCCCAGCCTGTACGCCATTCTTGGGAGGCCTCCCTCCAGGGCCGAGGGCTTGGGGGTTCTGGTGTGAGGGACCTCCTGTCCCGTGAGCCTTTGTATATGAAAAGAAGACCCCAAGGATCACATGGATTACAAGGGGCCTTCTATGGAGTAAGGGCCAAGCTTAGACGCTAAGTCACTTCGTGACTTTCTCCAAGTGAGTTTCGTCCAAGCGGGTCCCCTTCCTTGGCTCTCAGATTCCTGTGGTCCCGCCACGCTGACATCCTTTGCCTCTGAGCCTTACACTAGAGGCAGACCCTGAGCTGAATGGGCTCTCAGGGAAGAAGGGAGTCAGGAGCCGTGGATGCCCGTGGGGAAAAGGGAGAGCGTCCGCCTCGGACATCCGTCTCTGGCCAGCCTGACTTCTCTCGGTCCTAAGGAAATGTAGGCTAGCCGGGCTGCTTCCTTCTCTAGGAAAAGACTCCAGGCAGGCCGGTTCCTGAAGGGGAGGGGTGAGGTGTAGGGGTGGGACAGGCCAGAAGCTCTGAGTGTCCTGTGAAACCCTCTGCTGTGCAGGTAGAGCACGCCCTGATGGAAGGAGCCAAGGCTGCTGGCGTCGTTATTTCGGCTGTGGTGGAGAGCATAAGTCCCAAGCCTGTAACCGCCTGAAGGCGCTGGAAAATTCCAGGCAGAGGAAGAGCGGCCGCCCCCAGCAAGGACAACGTGCCCCCTTCTCTCCCCTCGCCTTCTCTCTCCATAGCCCCACACGAGAAAATTGTGAGCTTCTGGAAAAATCTAGAATGTACCCCATTACCTCTCCAGAAATACATCCAATATATGTGATCATAGATCCATGGACTCTCGGGGTGAGAAGACACCTAATAACTTATTATGCCTCCCCTAGGCGCCAGGCACCATGCTAGGCATTTCATACACTCGTTTCATTTTAGTCTCTGTGGGAAGGGTCTTGCTTGTTTCTGAGGCCGACTGATCTGTGATGCTTGAATACCACCTAACGCGTCCTGGAAACCCCTCTTTGAACATTCCCAGTAACAAAGAACTCTTTGGAAGTTCTTTTTCTTGAGCTGAAATCACTCCGGATTTTGCATTCATGCAAATCCTGCTCTTTCTGATCCGAAATGCTGTGCTTTAAGGAAGCTCGTGACTTACTATTCAGGGTCCTCTGTGCCTTAATCCCAGAAAATCTTTCCTGGATTTTTAAAAACCGTGCATCAGCCTTATTCTCTGTTGTTTAAACCCCCTACTTTATTTTATTTGCTTTAAAGTTTTTATTTATTTTTATTTTTGAGAGAGAGAGCACGCGGGGGAGGGGCAGAGAGAGAAGGGGAGAGAGGCAGAGAACCCCATGTGGGGCTTGAACTCATGAAGTGTGAGATCACCACCTGAGCTGAAGGCAGACGCTTAACCGAGCGAGCCCCCCAGGCGCCCTCAACCCCCCATACTTTAATCAACATGACCGTTTACTTTCCTTTTTTGCCACCTTATTGTTACCAGGATATATGAAATCATTATTTTCA
The DNA here is from genome assembly GCF_003009895.1 of Hyaena hyaena. Taxonomy (NCBI): domain Eukaryota; kingdom Metazoa; phylum Chordata; class Mammalia; order Carnivora; family Hyaenidae; genus Hyaena; species Hyaena hyaena. Next base: position 582,752 of record NW_024081263.1, read on the forward strand.
CTGATTTCAGATGAATATTTAAAATGATTTACTCAGTGGACTTCTGCGTGAACAAGGGAGGGAAGCAGTGATTTTTGTGTGCTGTTGTTGCTGTGATAGAAAATCTAAAATTAGGACCAGGGTGGTCGGTGCCCGTTGAGAGCAGAAGCCATCCAGTCTAGAAAAGGGCTCCGGGAAAGGCTAGGAGCTCCGAACTGTGTGGGGGAGGGCAGGGCGGAGCCCCCAAAGCATTTCACGGAAGATCTGTCAGGATCTCCCATGAGCCCTTCTCCTGTTTGGAGAAAGTAGACCTTCAGTGAAGCTCTTCCATTCCGTTTGCTTCCGTTCTTTTCTTGGCGATCCAAACTTGACTGCACCCTCCTATTTCCTAGATGCTGGAGTCTGGGTGTGCATCTCTGTCTTCCATCCGCACTGCCCGCTGGCCTCTCTTTACTTTGTATGTCATTTCCAGGTGTCGGTGGAAAGAGCATATGCCTTCACTTCTGTGAATCCTGAGGAGCATGAAGCCATTGCCTCTCATCCCTCCGATCATCTCCCTTTTACCCCCTCCCCCAAAATCCGCTGAGCTCCTGATACCTCTCCCTTCAGTCTCCTTATTCAATATTTTGGTCTAGGTTGAGACTTCCTTTGAAGTAGAGCCCAACCACCCGGAATTTATATTTTAGAGTATATTCCTTTTAGTCTTTGATTAATTTGGTCATCTATTAGTGAACCTTTTGATTCTGAAGATGACTTTGAACTCCCTGGCCATTTCCATCATGACTCAAATAAATGAGATCTTGTTTGGTCATCAGACAAACAACAACTCCCCCCCTCCCCCAACCAGGGAGTGTTTTAGTAACTTCTAAACCAAGGGCTCATCCATCTAGTGCTTATGCGGGGACAGAAAGACACGTTCTGGTTTCTTTCTGGTTCCACCCAATGGGGCAGAGGGCCTTAAGTGCATATCGGGGCTTATGTTCATTCATTCATCCAACAAATGTTTCTGAGTGTCTACCACGTTCCATGCCCTGGCTCCCCCCATCCCTGCTTGAACCCGTGAGCACCAGTCGGGGACGGCAACGAGAAGCTGAGTCAGTCGGAAGGACATCAGGCACGGTGGAGCATGGGACAGACACCCTCTGCCGGACGGCCATCTTCTCCTGCTTCCCAGCTGTCTGTAAAGCCGGGGGGTCTCAAATGCACACCCCACACCCTGCAGATGTGGGGGCAGAGCTTCTTGAAGTGCCGTTCAAAACCCTGGAGCAGTGTCTGCGTTCTCGGGTAAAAACTGAAATCTCTGCTTTGAGTGGAGACCCCGGGGTGAGCCTTCTTACCTGGTAGGTATGAGGCACATCCCCACCATTGTGGGAAATCCAAAGGGAAAGTAACGGAAATGGAAATGTTTCTGAGATGTTACACCCGGAGCTCTCATTTGTGTGCTTATTTTTTCGTGTTTATTCCTTTTCACTTTGGGGGGATGGGCGAGTGGGCTCAGTGGTGGTCTTGGTTCACTGGGCGAATCACAGGGAAAGTCGGAGAACTTGAATGTGCTGTGTTCCTTCATGGCCGGGACGGGGGGGGGGGGGGGGGGGGGGGGGGGGGGGGGGGGGGGGCGGTGCTCAGTGGCAGAACGCATGAGTTGACAGGTGCTGCACACCATCCAGGTGTGTGGCTTACTGCTTGAGAGGCTAAATTCAGGAAAATTTCAGAAATACGTCCTGCCCAGATTAAGTAGGGTTGGTAAAGGGATCTGGTTTCGCTGATTCGCTGACCGGGAGCGGGACATAGGGAGTAGAAAACACATGAGCCAGGGATGCCAGTTGAATAAAGAGAAGGAAGTCCTCTGCTCAGGCAGCAGGCCAGGGGCTGAGGGGGGAAATGGACAGAGGGGAGTCCCCTGGGACGCCAGGAGTAGAGATAAGCTGCCCCCCAGTTCCTGGTTTGAAGTGTTTGTCTAAGGCTTATAATCCCCTTTCGTTATTCTCAAGTCTTGTCTGGAGAAGGGGAATGAAGGAGCCAGCACACGCGCTGTCGTACCCAAGAGAGCTGCGAGGAAAGAGAGCACTGCTCAGGGGTTCCCTGTCCATGTCCTCTGGACAACCTTGGGAGAGAACTGGATGTCCTGAGCTCATGCAGGAGAGGGGCGCTTGGTCAAAAGAGTAGCATTTGGGGGCGCCTGGGTGGCTCAGTCAATTGAGCATCTGACTCTTGATTTTCGCTCGGGTCATGACCCTAGGATCGTGAGACTGAGCCCCGCATCGGGCTCCGTGGTGGGTATGGAGCCTGTTTGATTCTCTCCATCTCAAAAAGCCTAACATTTTTTATGGAAATGTATATATTTTTGATTTTTAAAAAATTTATATTTTTAGGGGCACCTGGGTGGCTCAGTCAGTTAAGCGTCCAACTTTGACTCAGGTCATGATCTCATGGTTCGTGGGTTCGAGCCCCGCGTTGGGCTCTGCAGACAGCTCAGAGCCTGGAGCCTGTCTTCGGATTCTGTATCTCCCTGTCTCCCTGACCCTCCTCTGCTCAACATGTCCTTCTCTGTCTCTAAAAAAAAAAAAAAAAAGATTAAAAAAGTTTATATTTTTAGTTCAAATATAATTATACAGCGTTATATTAGTTTCAGGTGTACAGTATAGTGAGTCGACAATTGTACACGTTAGTCAGTGCTGATCATGAGATGTGTACTCTTAATCCCCGTCACCTATTTCACCTACTCCTCACCCGCCTCCCTGCCGGGAACCACCAGTTTGTTCTCTACGCTTGGTTTCTCTCTCTTTCTCTCTTCCCTTTGCTCGCTTATTTTGCTTCTTAAATTCCACACACAAGTGAAATCATATGGTATGTGTCTTTCTCTGACTGACTCTTTTTACTTAACATTATAGCTCCATCCATGTTGTGGCAAATGGCAAGATTTCGTTCTTTTTTATGGATTATTTTTAATTTTTTGTGGAAGCTCCAAACTGTTTCCCACAGTGGCTGCTTCGGCTTGTATTCCCACCAACAGTGCATGAGGCTTCCAAAAACAGTAAGATTTTTTTTTTGAGTGTTTATTCATTTTTGAGAGAGAGAGAGACAGAGTGTGAGCAGGTGGGGGCAGAGAGAGACAGAGACGCAGAATAAGAAGCAGGCCCCAGGCTCTGAGGTGTCAGCACAGAGCCCGACGTGGGGCTTGAACCCCCCAACCGTGAGATCATGACCTGAGCTGATGTCGGACGCTCATCCGACTGAGCCACCCAGGCGCCCCTAAAAATAGTAAGATTTTAAAGGGAAGGATGACGTCTGAATATGTAGGACTTGAATGCGTATAATCACACATGGTCCAGCACAGTGTAGGGGGAGTGGGGATTGAACACTGCTTTCTGATGGTCATAGAGCCTTTTGACCTCCATACTGTTCCTACCAGAACTTCTTTTGTCCCTTTAGCAGAACAAATAAATGGTTATACAAATTCCGAGAAGGCTATTTGAGCCGCCTAAGGTTCCATTCTCTCAAAGTTTCTGTTCCCAGTGCTGTCGAAGCCAATTGTTGGCTAAGCCGACTCTTTATTTTTTAATTTTTTAAAAATATAATTTATTGGGGGTGGGGGCGCCTGAGTGGCTCAGTCGGTTAAGTGGCTGACTTCGGCTCAGGTCATAATCTCGCAGTCTGTGAGTTCGAGCACCATGTCGGGCTCTGGGCTGACAGCTTGGAGCCTGGAGCTTGCTTCAGATTCTGTGTCTCCCTCTCTCTCTGCTCCTCCCTGACTCACTCTGTCTCTCTCTCAAAATTAAATAAATGTTAAAAGATAATAATAAAAGTAATAATTTATTATCAAATTGGTTTCCATATAACACACAGTGCTCATCCCAACAAGTGCTCTCCCCAATGCCCATCACCCACTTTCGCCTCTCCGCCGCCCCCATCAACCCTCAGTGTGCTCTCTGTATTTAAGAGTCTCTTATGGTTTGCCTCCCTCCCTCTCAGTAACCTTTTTTCCCCCTCCTCCACCCCCGTGGTCCTCTAAGCAGAATCTTTAAAGAGAAGGCAACTTATTTTTGAACCCTGTGCTGCTTCCTGACACAGAGGAAGTGGTTTGGGCTTTTTTGCTTGATTCTGGTGGTTTTTGTTTTTTAAGAAATATTTTGGTAACTCAGATTATCCCGTTTGCCAGGTTAAAAATAAAAGATCAGCTTTTATATTTGTTTTCAGACAGATGGCTTCAGGTTCAGCTCCAGAGTTGAAGCTTATTTGAGTTTATAGCGGTGGGGGTGATGCTTTGTCAAGGAATCATTTGGAGGTGCTCCTGCTTCCAAAGAAGGGCTTTTGAAAAAAGCAACTGAGCCCACAGCTCCCCTGTCTTTTCCTCTTGACGAATGATGGCGTCCTTCACCTTTGCCGGAACCCACGAGCAGTGACCAGGGCGGCAGTGAGAAGTCCTGAGTCAGAAAGACGAGGCCACTGTGGCTTCCACCGATTTTCCAGAACAGCGGCTTCCACGTTACATTAGCAGCAAAGCCCTCTCCTCAAGCATAACGTCATCGAGCCGCCTGATGTATAAAAGGGATAAGAATGGAGCTCAGTAAATCAAGCATCAGACTTTGGCTCAGATCATGATCTTGCAGTTCGTGGGTTCCAGCCCCATGTCGGGCTCTGTGCTGACTGACAGCTCGGAGCCTGGAGCCTGCTTCGGATTCTGTGTCTCCGCGTCTCTCTTTGTCCCCCCATCCCCCCCACACTGTTTTTCTCTCTCTCTCTTTCAGAAATAAACATTAAAAAATAATAATAGTGACATTCACAGAGTGCTCATGCTTTCTCGGCACTGTTTTAAACAGTTTACGACCTTCATCTAGAAACTTCATCCTGTTCCATTGGTTTATCACCTTCATTACAGGCTCTGGGGCCCCTTAGACAGCTGCCCCACTCAGCCTGCTCTATCCAGTACTTTAAGTGGGTAAATGATTATCGCAGTGATGTCTCCACTTAGCAGAATAAGGAAACTGAGACCAAGACCTGCTTTATGATGAACCCAGAAAAACCAGGGGAAGAGAGTACTTAAGGGCCAAAGATGCATAACCACGGCAATGTGGGCAGGGGTCGAAGACACCATCAGCCCCGGGCTCACCAGCAGAGGCAGAGTCTGCCTGTGACCCTAACCGTGGGCCTGGCTCGGAGGTGGGTAGCAGTAGGTATTAGCAGGTAGGATAAACTTTGGAAGCTGATCTGTAGCACGTTTGGGATCGAAGTGCTCGGCAGTCTTCAGATGCTGAGCTGTGTCCACCCACACGCAGTGTCTACTCAGAACGGAAGGCACAGTTGTGTCCTCCTGCCAGGAGGTGGGGGGAAAACTCAGTCTGGGGAGGGGTTAGGGAGCCTCAGAACATCAGAATCTCTTTGGCACGAATCAGCCTTTCAGGACAGACGTGGCAGAGGCCACCCTGTCGTGGGTGCAGCCGAGCTGGCCCAGACACTCACACCTGCGAGGAGGGCAGCTGTGGGGGCCCAGTCTGGGGTGCTTTCACCACCATCTCAGCCCAAGGGGGACAGAGTGCGAAGTGTCAGTATGTTGCACTCACATGCGGAAGCCGAGGGGTCCTTCTTCCACACCCCCCAGGGCCGCCCCAAGGCACCTCTCCCAGAGCCATGGGACTTCACCGTGCACTAGGAAAACCGCTCATAAGGCATTCATGAAAGGGGGCTCACACTCACGACTACTACTCAGCAAGGCTGGGCCCAGGAAGGATGGGGTAGCAGAGACTCGAGGGCCCTGGCAGATATAATATTAAGAAAAGCGTGGAAAGATGCATATGTACCGTGACTGATCTGTCATCCTCCAGCGATGGAGAAATAACCCTTTAGAAGCTTCTCGGAGTCTCTTTCTTTAGATATTTCCAGAGCCTCCAGAGTCTTAGGACTCTCTTAGTTGCAAGGGATGGAAAACTCAACAGTAAGCAAAGTGAGGGATTTACTGGTTTAAGCGACTGTCCGATCCTGGAGTAGATGAGTACAGATGGATTTGGGGCTTCATTACATCAGCTTTTTTTCTTTAAAAAAATTTTTTTTTGATGTTTATTTATCATTGAGAGACAGAGAGAGACAGAGCATGATCATGGGAGGGGCAGAGAGAGGGGGGGAGACACAGAATCTGAAGCAGGCTCCAGGCTCTGAGCTTGTCAGCAAAGAGCTCGATGAGGGGGTCAAACTCACGAACCATGAGATCATGACTTGAGCCAAACTCGGGACACTCAACCGACTAAGCCACCCAGGCACCCCCCCCTCTTTTTTTAATGAGACTTAATTGCAGTTTCAATCTCCCCCAGAAATGTCTTTTTTTTTTTTTTAAAGTTTATTTTTGAGAGAGATGGAGTTTACATGAGAGAGAGGCAGACAGAGGGAGACACAGAATCCGAAGCAGGCTCCAGGCTACAAGCTGTCAGCACAGAGCCGAACGCGGGGCTCCGACTCATGAACGCGAGATCATGACCTGAGCCGAAGTTGGACGCTTAACCGACTGAGCCCCCCAGGCGCCCCAACATCAGCTTTAAAATAACATGACAGGCCAGTTCTCCAGAAGCATATGATTCTTGCAGGTCAGGAGGTGAAGAAGTCGGGTAGACAAAACAGCAAATGGCTGCAGTATACCTTATGGTCTTGGATCCTTGCTTGTATTCTTCCAGAAGGCCCCAGAACATGCTCTACTGTTGGAGAGCAGGCCAGAAGGCTCCAACTCTGAGATGGAGGTTTTCAGGCAGGAAGTTCACTGGGGGAAGATGAGGAAGCAGAACCTGGCAGAGAGAATTGAGCAGCGATGCTGTCACTGCGAAGGCCTGAGCCAGCCTATGGGGAGCTCGGAAACTGCAATAGCCCTTACAGGGTTGTCCTGCAGTGAGGACAGAAGGCCAGTCATTTAATAGAGGGTTTCTGTATTTATTGGCTGGTGGCCACAGGCTGCCGAAGACAAGGGGTGACCCTACCAGAGAGGGTCTCAGTTGGTAGCTACCAGCCGTGAACACTCCTAGCAGGTGGAAAATTCATCCTTCGGTCCTGAAGAGAGTGGGGAGTGGGCAGCACACCACACATGTAGGCAATACACAGCAGTTTCCACTGCGCTCACCATTTTCCGGCCGCCATGATAGTTTCTGGGGAGTCAACAATAGAAAGAGTCCCTGAGCAGCTCGGCCTCTAGGCGACGCCCACAGCACAGAAAACCACAGCGTCGCCGGCCCACATATGGCTGGGCTGTCGTAGCGATTCTGTTGGCAGATAGGAAAATGACTTCTGTTGGGGGCGGGGGGGGGCGCGCACGGGTGTTATTTGGATTTTGCTCAACACGAATGCGAGAATTGCAGAAGAGATTTCCTTCAAAGCCAAGTAACTAGGCCGTGCGAGAACATAACTTCGAAAAAATATAACTTTCCGTCTGTTTAGAGAGTCCCAGTTCTGCCTGATGGCAGACAGAATCGGTGCTCAGTTATTTCAGTTGTAAGGCGAGTCATTTCAGAGGATTTTCTTTTCTTTCTTTTGCTCCTGGGTGATACCGTGAGTGACACGGAAGAGGGTGGAGTCGGACCTATTTCCTCTGCTCCATTGCTCGCCTCCACCTCTGGTGAAGGCCCCGTTCCGCCTGTCGCGAGCACCTTGTGGAGGAAGAGGTGCAGTTCACACCACTGTCCAGCTGGGGGCACCCTCCTCAAGACTCTGAAACTCCTTCCAACCATTAGCTCTTTTTTTTTTTTTTTACAAATAGTTTATTGTCAAGTTGGTTTCCATATAATACCCAGTGCTCATCCCCACAAGTGCCCTTCTCCATGCCATCGGTTCTTAGCTCTTGCTGTCCTCTCGAGAGGCTTGGGTCGGCCTTCACACCCTTCCTGTCGTTTAGCCATCCATACTTCGCCTCTTCCCCACCTTTGTGGTAGGGGACATCTAGAGTGCTGTCAAGTGACAAAGTTCCCCGTTGGGAGTCTTGCACAAATTCGTTTCTACCTTCAGTTCCCCAATTTTAGGGGGGCAGAACTTAGCATATATGTCACCCGGAATAGATCATATTTTAAGCCCTTCATCTTGTATATGGCAAAACTATTTTCGGTAATAATCACGGAATAAGCAAATAATAATCATAGCCAGAATTAATAGACAATGAAAAACTATTTTTAATTGAATTTCAAATACGTGAAACGGCTAATACATGGGACGCCTGGGTGGCCCAGTTGGTTAAGTGTCCCACTCTTGATTTTGACTCAGGTCATGATCTCACCGTCGTGAGACTGAGCCCGAGGTCGGGCTCTGTGCAAGGGGTGGCACCTGCTTGGAATTCTCTCTCTCTCCCTCTCTCTGTCCTTCCCCGACGTGTGCCCTCTCTTTCTCTCAAAAATAAATAAACTTTAAAAAAATTTTAAAAAACCAAAAAGCAACTAATACAAAGTGCTACTAGTTGCTCAATAGTTTTTATCCTACCTTGCAGTTTGAGCTTTGATCCATTGGTTGCAGCCTGAAATGATATTTTATTTATTGTCCAGTAGGTAAAACAAACAAAAACAAAACAAACAACCAGCCCCCAAAAGCCCAGACAGGACAAAATGGAAACATCAGCAAAAGTTCAATAGAAGCAATCACTATTGTCCCACTGACATAACATATTGTGTTTCTTAATGTAGTCTTTGGTTTTAAAAGAGCTTAGTGCTTAAAAAAATGTACGTTCCAGTTGAAAAATATTATTCAAGTTCAGTAAAATATTTCATCACATGAAATGAAATGTTCACTTGCCAGACAAAAATGTTATGTCTCAGGTGGCATTGTTTCATTGTTTTAAATTTTAAACACAGATAAGACGCCAAGTGGCCACACAAAATGACATAATTTAAGTAATTCAAGTTCAAGTTCTTTATCGTTCCAATCACTATGCTTTCATCATTTGTTTGAACCCGCTGCGGAAAGGCAGGAATAGGTCGTGACACAGGGACGGAAGGCACAATGGTGCCCGGAGGGAGCTGGTATGATTGTAAATCTTCATGAACTTCTTGGAAGGAATGATTGTAGCTGGGTCCACAGATCTCTGGGGCCACCGGATGTCAGGCAGTCCTCCAAATCAATGTCTATGTGGACACAATATCTATTTTTTTAAATTTGTTAATGTTTTTATTTTATTTTTGAGAGAGAGAGAGAGACAGAGTGCAAGTGGGGGAGGGGCAGAGAGAGACGGAGACACAGAATCTGAAGCAGGCTCCAGGCTCTGAGCTGTCAGCACAGAGCCCGATCCGGGGCTCGAACTCACGGACCGTGAGATCATGACGTGAGCCCAAGTCGCACGCCTATCCGACTGAGCCACCCTGGATACAATCAATATCTATGAAGAGACAACAAAACTGTGCTAACTTAAGGCCTACAGATATATTTCCCAAACTTAACAATAATCACATCTATTGTCTAGAACTTGGACTGAAAAAGTTGTGGTTTGTTGTTTTTTTTTCCGGTTGGGAAGGAAGAGTTTATCACTTACATTATTAAAAATTGCTGATACAGGGGGCCCCTGGGTGGCTTAGTCGGTTACATGTCTGACTTTGGCTCAGGTCATGATCTCACAGTTCGTTGAGTTCGAGCCCCGCATCGGACTCTGTGCTGACAGCTCAGAGCCTGGAGCCTGCTTTGGATTCTGTGTCTCCTTCTCTCTCTCTGCCCCTCCCCTACTTGCGCTCTGTCTCTAAAAAATGAATAAATGTTAAAAAAAAAAAAGTAAAAAATAATAAAAATAATAAAATTGCTGATGCATGGTGATAATAGAACAGAGGCTGACTTATAAGTTGTATTATTGTTTTCAGATTCTTTAGATGAATGAACTTCCTTAAACCTTTGACTTCCAGCTACATGGGAGAGTTCATCTCCCCATTTTGGAGGGTGGGGCATGGACCCTGATCAGTTCTTGATCAGCTCCTACTCCCTTGCTGCTTCTTCTCAGACGCTCCTTCAGCAGCTCAGAAGATATTTAGTTGGTGTTTGGGTTGAGGGGGTGGTGTGGAGGACAGGACTGCTCAAGAAGCTGTCTTCATAATTCTTTCTGATACTGGATTTCTGAGCCCACAGTGAAAATTGTGCTGGTGTATCTTCCGGGTTTCCTCCCATGTTGTGAGAGCTCATATCTAATTCAATGACTCACTTCTAGTGCTTGACCTGAAAAGAAAGGCCTTAGGTAGGATGATCATAAAAGCAAAACTGAGGCACTTTTGGTAATAAGAAGGGACTGAATAATTATGCCAAGATAACAGGGGGGCACCTGGGTGGCTCAGTTGGTTGAGCATTCAACCAACGCTCTTGGTTTTTGGCTCAGGTCATGATCCCAGGGTCATGGGATTGAGCCCCATGTTGGGCTCTTCACTGAGCATGGAGCCTGCTTGGGATTCTCTCTCTCTCTCTTGCTCTCTCTCTCTCTCTCTCCCCCCCCCCACTCACATTGTCTCTCTCTCTCTCGAAAATAAATAAACATTAAAAAAATTTTTATAAAGAAAAAAGAAAATGTTTTAGAAGTATTCAATGCCGCAGGCACGTGCTTGCCATGCTTAATGATTAAATTGGCTTTGGCACAGATACTAACGGGCTATCAAAAGGTTTTCAAAAGAGGAGTGTCATAGTCTCGTGTGTTTTATAAAAAAAAAAATCACTGACAGGTGAGTGGAAAAAGAAAGAGGAAGTCAAGGAGAGTCAAGGAGTCAAGGAGACCTAGCTGGAAAAATACTGCAATAGTCTGTGTGAGGTATGAAGGTCTTAAAGTTGTGTCACTATACGGGGCGCCTGGGTGGCTTAGTCGGTTAAGCGTCCGACTTTCGCTTAGGTCATGATCTCGCGGTTCGTGGGTTCAAGCCCCACGTCGGGCCCTGTGCTGACTGCCAGCTCAGAGCCTGGAGCCTGTTTCAGTCTGTGACTCCCTCTCTCTCTGACCCTCCCCTGCTCACGCTGTCTCTCTTTCCTAGAAATAAATAAAACATTAAAAAATTAAAAAAAAATAAATAAAGTTGTGTCACTATGGGTGGATGTAAAGAAATGATTTCAAGAGATATCTTATGGCGGTATTATATGGTGATTATTTTTATCACCAGATTTTTTTTTGTATCATTGAATATTGAATTTAGGAATATTAAATCAGATTGAGTCCTAATTGTTTTTATTGTGCATCTGTGTGGACATTCCCTAAAACCAGAATATAAGAGGAGCAAATGTATGCTTTCTTTCCATCATTTGTTGGGGTTATCTAGGTAGGGTTTTCCAGCTGGCATTTGAAATCTTTGTCTAGACTAAACAGAAAGTCTGCGCTGGAAACATTGCAGGTACGGGTGCATGTAAAGTCCCTATTAATGTCAAGAGCACCAACGATGGTTAAGTCAAAGGAGGAGAGAAGAGGGCTAAGGATGAGCTCTTTTGACTCTGATTTTATTTTGTTATATTTTTTAAAGCTTATTTATTTATTTTGAGAGGGGTGGAAAGAGAGAGAAAGCGTACACAGGAGTTGGGGAGAGGCAGACAGAGAGGGAGAGGGAGAATCCTACGCAGGCTCTGTGCTGTTCGTGTGGGGTCTGATGTGGGGCTCAATCTCATGAACCATTTGACTCTGATCTTAAATAGAGCATTGAGAAGATGGAGCCAGCAGAGTGGAGATTAGGAATGGCTAGCAGAGAACTGCAAGAGAGGAGAAATGTATCACTGCTGCTTTCTCCTTCAAACACTTGCCCCTCTCGTCTGTCTCTGTAAATGGTACTCCCACCCACCCACTTACCCAAGTGAAAGCCTTTACGATCCCCTTTCACTCTCCCTTTACCTTCACTCCGTTCCAAATCTAGTCATTTCTACCTATTAAATCTCTTTCCATCATCATGATAAGTCCAGAGAGAAAATTGTAGCTGTCTCTGATTTATTATGGTTCCAGCCAAAACCAAAGAAGCGAAATTCATGCTAACCCTTTTTTTAATGTTTACTTATTTTTGAGAGAGCACACAAGAGTTGAGGGGGGGCCAGAGAGAGAGGGAAACACAGAATCTGAAGCAGGCTCCAGGCTCTAAGCTGTCAGCACAGAGCCTGATGCGAGGCTCAAACACACCAAGTGGGATATCATGACCCAAGCCGAGGTTGGCCGCTTAACTGACTGAGCCACCCAGGCGCCCCGGAGATCGGGACTTAAATTAAAATTATGGTGACTTATGGAAAATAAAAATATGAGCCTACACATGTGCATATGCACAAAGATATATATCATTACCTCTGTTTATGCCTGTGTTTTCATTTCATCTCTGCATGTGGAGTGCTTTTTGTATGCATGGTAGTTACTACATGCTCAACAAATGATGACTGAATTAGTGAAGACTTACTTCAAGCTCTTGATATGATGCCAAATTGTGTTTTTAGCAGCCTTCTAGCATGAACCATTTTATTATTCTGCTATTGAATAATGAATTTCTATTTAACTACACTCTCACCGACTTTAACAATGAGCACACTTTAAGTTTTGATCTTTGGAAAATAAAAGCTGATATTCCATTTTGTTTGTATGACTTTAATTTCTAGTGGGTTTTATATGGCTTTCCATAAGTTTATTAGCCCTGTGGCTTTTTTCTTTTGAAAATTTAATGTTCTGCCTTTTACCCATTTTCTGTTGAATTATTTATTCTTTTTCTTGGCAGATATTAAAAGTGTATTTTGAAAATTGTTCATTTTGTCGTTTGCTCTTTTTTTTATTAAAACATTTGTGGGGGGGGGTCGCCTGGGTGGCTCAGTTGGCTAGGTGGCCGACTTCAGCTCAAGTCATGATCTCACAGTTCGTGGGTTCGAGCCTTGCATCAGGCTCTGTGCTGACAGCTCAGAGCCTGAAGCCTGCTTCGGATTCTGTTGTCTCCTGTCTCTCTGACCCTCCCCCACTCACACTCTGTGTCTCTCTCTCTCTCAAAAATAAATAAATTATTTACTTAAATAATTTATTTTTGAGAAAGAGAGAAAGCAGGGGAAGGGCAGAGAGAAAGGGAGACAGGATCTCACTCAGGCTCCACACTGTCAGCACAGAGCCTGCTGTGGGGTTCAAACCCACAACCTGTGAGATCATGACCTGAGCCAAAACCAAGAGTCGGATGCTTAACTGACGAGCCACCCAGGCGCCCTGCTCTTTTATTTTTGACACAATATTTTGAAATTTTATATACTTTTTGTTTAAACCTTGAATACTTTGAAAATTATAATGAGGAAAGTAACAAAAGTCCACCAATAAAAGTCAATCATTTTTATCATTTTCCTGAATATTTTTCTTGTTTTCGCTTTTAAGTTGTTAAGGTTTTGCCCAACAGTGGTTTTAAATGGGCATTACTCAAATTGACCTCTCTTTAAATTTCTGGCATTTGTGTTTTACTGTTCATAACATTTTTTATTCCAAGATTTTGTAGCCAAGTTTTCTATTGAAAATTATGGTTTATTTATTCCATTTGACTTTTCATTAATTAGAATATTTTTTGGTTTAGGCTATGACATCACACTAGTCATTTATTTAAAGATAGTTATGTGATGTTTGGGTGCTTTGGATAAAGCACATTTCCCTCCATAATGTGGTAGGTGGGGCAGGGATGGGAGGGGGAGCTCATCTAATCAGTTGAAGGCCTTAAAGGAAAAAGACAGACCTTCCTCCCCACTGACCCCCTAGGAAAAAGGAAGTCTGCCTCCACATTGCCTTCAGGCTGGGGAAATTGTCTCTTCTTTAGAACCTTCCCTGGGTCTCCAGGCTGTTGCCTGTTCACAGGTTTTGAATGTGCCAGCCTCCACAGTCTTGTGAGCCAGTTCCTTAAAATAGATCTCTCTCTGTATAGGTACATATCCTACTAGTACTGTTTCTCTGGAGAATCGGATTAATGCAGGCCTACAAGAATCAGCAGTCCTAGAGAGCTGACGGCACTCCCTGGGCCGGGCACTGTCAGGGTTTGAGGGATGAGAGCCTGGTGTTAGAATCTGTGTGTGTGTTTGTGTGTGTGTGTTTGTGTGTGTGTGTGTGTGTGTGTGTGTGTGTGTGTGTGTGTGTGAAATACCTTAGGGGTGTGTTGGTCACGCGAAGGCACCTAATTTTGGCCTCTTCACCACGAAACCTACTGTTGTGGGCTGGGAAGAGCTAGTCTGTGCCATCGAGGAAGCTGTGGGGGAGTCAGAAGTCCAGGGAGTCTGGAAAATGTAAGACTGGAGCTAAACCAAAGGCACAGGCCACATGGAATAGTCTAGGTCTAAGGCTGGGGGACAGTGGGCTCAGCTCATGTTTTGCCTTCCTCACCACAGACCTAGGACTCCCCTAAGGGACAGCCAGGGTGTTCACTCCCTCCTCTTCTACGTCCTGGATGGAGTCAGGCAGCGGCTGACTCCTGGCTTCAGGAAGGAGTTGGGCAACAAGACCAGTGAGGATGGAGAAGATTCCATACACGATCGAGGGTACGCGGGGCGAAGACACGGTTAGGATCATCAATACGGGAGCCAGGGCTGCCCTGATATTGACCGCAATTCCCAGGATTCCTGGAGCTGTTTCCGTTGGGGTGCAGACAACAATACAAAAAAATATAGCAAATGTCTACACACGTAATTTGTGATTTATTATTTTGTTTTGGTTTTATGGGAGACAGCACATCAGCGTGTTTAGGCACCTGGGAGGTTGATGAGACCCTCTTGCTTTGGAAATTTACTCTCTTATTTGCTAACAATTTTTTTTCAAGTGTAATTGTGCGTTAAGACCCAATGTGATCATTAACAAAGTACTGTTACCCATGGCATCTACCTGTGTGATTCAGAAAATCGCATGAGATATTATATTAAATGACTTCATCCTGGGGCGGTTGGGTGGCTTAGTCGGTTAAGCGTCCGACTTTCGCTTAGGTCATGATCTCGCGGTTCATGGGTTTGAGCCCTGCGTCGGGCTCTGTGCTGACTGCCAGCTCAGAGCCTGGAGCCTGTTTCGGAGTCTGTGACTCCCTCTCTTTCTGACCCTCCCCTGCTCACATTGTCTCTCTCTCTCTCCTAGAAATAAATAAAAACATTAAAAAAAATTTAAAGAACTTAGTAACTAAAAAAAAATAAATTACTTCATCCAGTGCCTGACAAAAACTTAGATTTCAGCAAAATTTAGGTATAACTTTTGTTATTATTATTATTAAAATTGATGCTTTTGATAATCAACTAATTTTGGTTCTCCTCTCCCAATAAGTGTCAACTCATTAGGAAATTTCTGTGGGTTTTTAAAAATATTTATTTATTTTTGAAAAAGAGAGACAGACTGTGAGTGGGGAAGGGGCAAAGAGACAGGGAGACACAGAGTCTGAGGCAGGCTCCAGGCTCCCAGCTGTCAGCACAGAGCCCAACGCGGGGCTTGAACTCGTGAACTGAGAGATCATGACCCAAGCTGAAGTCGGATGCCCAACAGACTAAGTGACCCAGGTGCCCCTGGAAAATTTCTATTTTGGTCCGGAAAGAGCATCATGAGATATACCTGATCATGGTGGGGGTTAGTTCACATCCCTGAGTGGAAGAACTAGTGATGGTGGCAGAAGACACTCCTCCTTCCAAAGCTACCAAGTATGCGTTTCTGGAGAGAGGAAGCCCAGGGATGATGAAAACATCTGAGCTGAGGGGCGCCTGGGTGGCTCAGTTGTGAAGCGTCTGACTCTTGATTTCAATTCAGGTCAGGATCTCACGATTCATGGGATCGAGCCCCACATCAGGCTCTGTGCTGACAGCATGGAGTCTGCTTGGGATTCTCTCTCTCTCCCTCTCTCTCTGCCCCTCCCCTGCTCACACTCTCTTTCTCAAACTAAATAAACATTAAAAAAACCTGAGCTGTAAGAATCAGAATCCACTAAATTATAAGTGAAAAAGACACTTTTGGAGATGTTTTTTGCATTCGTAAAATGAGTGCAGTGGCTAACCTGCTAACAAGTGTGACTTCCCTACATAGTTACGGTGAATGAAAGGGTTGGAAAAGGTATTTCATCAACTCTTCTTGTATATCTGAGATTTGCCAGAAAAGGCGAGGGTAAGGTGGATCCAAGAGGAGCTGCTTTAATTTATTCTGTCCGGTGTATTAATTTATTCTGCCCATCATGTAGGATGGAGGACTGTCATGGAGCAATTATTGAAGGTGTAAGACTCTTCCATGTCTTCCAGAGTTTAAAACCTGGGACCTTACACAACGTTGACATGGGGCTAGTATCATAGACGAGAATGATAAAATAACAGCTCCTTTGTTAACGGATAACTGGGTAGCGGCTCGATCTAGAAGCACGTTTCAATGATTGAGTCTAAAGGCCTCTCTTTTTCAATGATTGAGTCTAAAGGCCTCTCTTAGGAGAACGTCTGACTTTGAAAGCCACAGAAGGGACGTTTCAGGGAGTCAATTTGCTACTTCTTCCCCGCCCCCCCCCCCAATCTTTTATTAAGAATGTTACAACATCGGAGTGGGCTCTGTCGTAAGACAGCAAACTTGCGTCATTGCTGACATTCAGCATGAGGAGTGGAGCCACCAATCTGGAATCTGGTAGAATACACAACAGCACTGGCGGTTAGGTGAAGCATGTACCCCATTGGTTGTCCCATTCATTACATATAATTGTTCCCGTTAGTAAAAAGGATCTAAGAGAGCCTCTTCACTGCTTAATGCCTTGTTCCTGCTGTGCACTCCTTCCCTTGAAGACAAGGCATTTTTATTTTCTTTTTTTTAATGTTTATTTATTTTTGAGAGATAGGAAGAGCGAGAGAGCAAGCATGAGCAGGGTAAGGGCAGAGAGAGAGAATCTGAGCTGTCAGCACAGAGCCTGACGCAGGGCTCGAACCCACAAGCTGTGAGATCATGACCTGAGCCAAAGTGGGATGTGTAACCAACTGAGCCACCCAAGCGCCCTGGAATTTTTATTTTCTTGAGGTCAGGATGACCTCCCTAAAGTCTCCGGTGAACAAAAGAGGAAAGACAGATGTCCTAAAGTTTAGATTCGCTGTCCTAAAAATGGCAATTTGAGCTAGGAAGCCAGGGGTTGGTGATAAAATACAAAGGCCTCATCTGATTTGTAGAATATTTCTGTTGATTGTATTTTCTTCTTTTCTGTAGTTTTGACACTCTGGTATTTGGGGCCTCGATCCCAGAGATGCTGACTCTCCCAGAGTTAGCTAATTAATAGCAATAGTAAATGACTCTCTTGTAAGTGCACCTTTGATATACAAACCACCAACCCTGAGCCCACACCCCAATCATCTGTATCAAACTCACATACCATGTCAATACTCCACCCCCCCCACCCCCCCCACCAAATCATCCCAGGGCCAGCCACTGGACGACTAGGGGCCACCGCTCTCATCCAGAGCCCACCAGAATTATTCAAACCATCAATCCGAACCTTACTCAGGGACCTACTCTCTTCTGTTTCCACCCAAACGGCAATAAAGGTTCTAGGCCATGCTCTCACCTCTCTGCCTCCCAAACGACCCTGATGCTGCTCCACATGGCCCTGTCTGAGGTGTCATCCCTTCTCTTTCTAGGGATCTGGGAGTATAAACTTCCTTCATGACAATCATTTCCACATCTGCATGTCTTACCATACCTGATTAAAATGAATCTCTGGGTCATCTTAAACACAATTTCTTTGCAAGGTAATAATTTACAAGTCATCATAAAGGGGCACCTGAGTGGCTCAGTTCATTGAACATCCGACTTTGGCTCAAGTCGTGGTCTCACAGTTCATGAGTTCGAGCCCCCCATCAGGCTCTTTGCTGTCAGCATGGAGCTTGCTTCAGATCTTCTGTTTTCCTCTCTCTCTCTGTTCCTACCCCCGCTCATGCTCTGTCTCTCAAAAATATATTTAAAAAAATGTTTTTAAGTTATCATAAAATAATGGTATCGTGATGGAGGTTATAATCGTTAAGTTTTTTGGTGGGGAGTGGAGTTTTGTGGTGGAGGATACATAATGGGGCCTTCTAGAGTCTTAGAGTTTTTCCCTTATATCTTCATCTAGGTGATGGTTATATATTCGCATATGGAAGTATTGAGTTGCATATATTTTAGCACCTTATTGTTTATAATTTTACCTCAATGAAAATGAAAACAAACACATGAAGGAACTTAAAGCAAAGTCTGTCCATGATTGAAGAGCTCAGCATCAACCCCACTGATGGGCCTGGTGGGACCATGGGATAAAACTCCTCACTGAACAAGTTGTTTTGTGTTGGTCTTTTCATAACCCGTGTGCTACTCCCCAAAGGCAATTATCTTTGTGGCTTCCTTATGTTTTATTTCAAACCTGCCTCTAGAGCATGTATCCTCTGAAATGCCTCCGTTATTTTAGCATTCCTCACGTACTGTGCAGAGCCCACTTCACAAAGGACAGGGCTCGGTTTCTTTTATGCAGGTTGGGTGTGCGGAACAAGTCACTCACAGAAGGTTTTCCTGGGCTGCCTCCAGCTCCTTCTACGTACTGGGCTTCACAACTTTCAACAACAACAGCAAGAAATTGCTCACTGTCACAAAATGTAGGCAATGTGAGGTCCGTAATGGAGGACAAGATAGGTGGCTTGCTTTTCTGTGCGCGGGAAAAGACAGCCATTAAAGATGCATTGATAGGTGTAAAAGTGTTATGAAAGGTGAACTGGGGAGTTTAAGGGGACTGAGGGAAATCATACAGTGACAATGATGCTTTTTTTAAAAATAAATGTTTATTTATTTTTGAGAGAGAGAGAATGCACAAGCAGGGGAGGGGAAGAGAGAAAGGAGACAGAGGATTCCAAGCGGGCTCCATGCTGACAGCAGAGAGCCTGATGTGGGGCTAGAACTCACGAACCTCGAGATCATAACCTGAGCTGAAGATCACAACCGACCGGAGCCAAAGTCGGATGCTTAAGTGACAGAGTCATCCCGGCGCTCTGGGAATGACATTTTAACATGAGACTCAATTGGGCTGCAGGACCTCAGAAGAGGTGTGTAGGTTAGAGGTTTAGATCAGGCTGGGGACTAAATGAGAAGTTTCTAGGATTATGGTCCAAAGCTTCATTTACACCAGATGGGCATGAAAGCTCTGACAACTGAACTTGGTTCTCAGTTGGCACCTCTTAGTAAAAAACAAACAACCCCCCCCGCCCAAAAAAAAAACCAGTTTATTTCAGGAAAGAGGATAATTTCCTGAGAGCCTATGTTTTAGTTCTTGGGTTTACCTCTTTTGGAGAAATCTTGGCGTGTTCTGCTCCATGAGTGAGATGCCTAGAATTAAATTTGAGAATGAGATCAGGGAAGAGCTCAGTGTAGTATAATTCACACCCAGATTTTATAACCTGGCCTTATATGATGGCCCTACAACATACTATGTTTATACCTTGAGGAAAGTAACAGGACATCTCTAAGCCCCGATTTCCTTGTCGTAAAAAACATGAATAAGAAGGGACACAAGAATGGTTTCATATCCCCAAGTCAGTCAGTGTGATGCCTCACGTTAATAAAGTGAAGGATAAAAACCATATGATCATCTCAGTAGATGCACAAAAGGCATTTGACAAAATTCAACATTCATCATGATGAAAACACTCGGCAAACAAATCCACAGCTAATCTCCATTGCATTTCTGTACACTAATAATGAAGTAGCAGAAAGAGATGTTTAAAAAACAATCCATTTACAGTTGCACCAAAAAGAATAAAATATCTTGGAATAAAGGAAGTGTAACAAAGGAAGTGAAAAGCCTGTACTCTGAAATCTATAGGACATTGATGAGAGAAATTAAAGAAAACACAAACAAATGGAAAGATGTACCATCCTCATGGACTAGAAGGACCAATATTATTAAATTGTTCACATTACCCAAAGCAATGTACAGATTTCAATGCAATCCCTATCGAAATACTGACAGTATTTTTCACAGAACTAGAACAAATAATCTTAAAATTTGTATGGAACCACAAAAGACCCCAAACAGCCAAAGCAATCTTAAGAAAGAAGAACAAAGCTAAGGGTATCACAATCTCAGATTTCTAGATATATTACAAAGATATAGTAACCCAAATTGTATGGCCCAAAAATAGACACATAGACCAATAGAGAAGAGTAGAAAGCTGGAAATAAACCCATGCTTATATGGTGAAGTAACCTATGACAGATAAGGCAAAAATATACAGTGGGGGAAAGGCAGTCTTTTCAATAAATGGTGTTGGGAAAATATATAAAGAACTTATATAACTCAACATCAACCCAAATAATCCAATTAAAAGTGGGCAGAAGACATGAACAGACAGTTCTCCAAAGAAGACATCCAGATGGCCAACAGACACATGAATAGATGCTCAACATCACTCATCAACAGGGAAATGCAAATCAAAACCACAATGAGATATCACCTCACACCTGTCAGTATGGCTAGAATAAAAAATAAAAAACAAAAACAAAAACAAAAACAAGAGACAACGAGTGTTGGTGAGGATGTGGAGAAAAAAGAACCCTCATGCACTGTTGGTGGGAATGCAAACTGGTGGTGCAGCTACTGTGGAAAACAGTATGGAAGTTCCTCAGGAAACTAAAAATAGAACTACCACATTATCCGATAATTCCACTACTGGGTATTTATTTACCCAAAGAAAATGAAAACACTAATTTGAAAAGATGTATGTGCTCCTATGCTCACCGAAGCATTATTTACAACAGGTAAGACATGGAAGAAACCTAAGTGTCCATCAATAGATGAATGGATGAAGATGTGGTATGTATGTATAATGGAATAGTACAAAATTTCCAGAGATAGAACAAAGCCTGCCACAGGCAGAAACTCACTACATATACCATAAACGTGTCGGAGGCCGAGCCAGCTCCGGCGGGTCCAGGGGTCCCTGAAGGATGGACGGTGTCGGCGAAAGAGAATGAGAGAGCCCCGAGATTCTTTCTGATCACCAGGCAGGCATCTTTGTCCTGTCGGTTTTGGTGTCTTTATTTAAAGGTTCAGCAACAACATGAAGTCAGAGAAAGGAATTTCTACAACGGGAAGCCTTTTGCAATAACAAGTTTTTGATATTCTGCAGAATTATCCCAGTCATAGTGAATTTACAACTAAGTAATTAACAGGATGCTCTTAGTGAAAACAGGATAACATATAGGTTAAGTTAGGAATCATTGTGTCTGACTCTCAACAGGATGAATATCCCGGTCATAGTGAATTTATGACCAAGGAAATAACGGATGCTCTTAGTGGAGAACAGGATAACATATAGGTTAAGTTGTATATAGATAAGCGAGGAGTCATTCTGTCTGGCTCTCAAGAGGATGAATGTCTCTGAATTGGTTTGTTTGTAGAAACCATCATGGGGGTCCTAAATGTGTCCGTCTTTGCACCTGGGTTTATGTTTTAGCTACTCTTATCTATCCTCATCCCAGTTGCCAGTATAAGGGAGGGTGTCTGTGGAATGTAGGCCTTGAGGAAGAGACTGCGATGCTTCACCAATTAGTAAGTTATGTTTTGCCCTATTTGTACCTTAACTATAAATTAGGTTCTTCTGACATGGGACCAGACTCAATTGTAACTCATATATTCTTAACCCAATTTATTATCTAAGTCTTGGATAAGCAAGACACATAGAAAAAGCCTTTTGAAAATAAACCACAGAGCTTAAATCTAAAATCTCTTTTGTAAAGGCAGGAATATGCTTTTCCTTATGAGGTATTGTTGCAGGATTCTCGCTCAGAGAGTCGTGACACCGAGACTTTTCTTTCCAGGAAGCAACTTTATTATGCCGGCACCGCTCAGTTGGGTTTGTACCCAAAAGAACTGAGTGGCCTACATCATATGCATAGGGTTTTTTTATGCATTTTCTATTCCTTTTTCTCCCATATATGGTAATACACATAAACATGCAGTCTGATTAAGTTGTTTCAGTTTACAGGAACATGGGGGATGTAGGCAGCTGGACTCATATCTAGGTGACCTTGAAGTCTTCTCTTCTCTCTTCTTCATTTTTTTCTTTCTCCTTAGGGAGGGGTTCCTACCACAGTATCTGTATTCAGAATATGGGTCTGATATGGAATATTGTGAGGCCTGGTCAATACCAGCAGGCTTATATCCAACATGAGCCAGTAGTAGCAGAAGAAGATACCAGTTTTCATTTCTCATGGCAGGAGCTGCAAACACTGCCACTTCCTTGCTGTGACTGCCATCCAGAGAGGCTGGTGCGGCTCCCGGCATAAACGAAAGTGTGTGGGTGAACTAACATACAGGACACCCTCCTTATACTCTGTTCTGTGTGGTCACTAACTCTTTCTTCTACTGGCCTTACTGATCTGAAAAATGGCTGCCATAACATTCGTTGGAAAGGCAGATTAGTCATATTACTTTTTCTTACAGGGAGTGAGACCAGTACAATTTTTAGAATTGCTAACACTCAGTGCTTTCTGCCTCCCTTGAGCAAACTGTGTTCAATACTTTCAGCAACAGTACTATTGCTTTCTGATGCTAACCAAAACGGTGTTGACACCCACGGAAACCCAAGAAAGTGAGGCCAGAAGACCCAGAACCACGCTTGTGATTTTACTTTCCATTCCTCTTTTGGGTACTAACTAATAGAGGTGTCAGGTCATGTCTTCCCCGTTTCCCAAGCCCAGCTCCCTTCCTACTCATGTCCCTGGTTAGGGTGTGTCCAAGCATTCTTTCTTCCATTCCTGAGTGTAACTACTATTTTAAGTGCCTTTAAGCCCTTCTCGAGTTTGTTGGTAATAATCGACCACCAAACAGACTCTGTCACCCACCTGATCAAAGAAGACAGAGGTGCAGCCAATTCTCATGTGCCCATTTTTTTTCACATATTATTTGTCCTGAGATGGGGAAGGGCTTCCAACATGCTACCCAAAATCTGCTTCTTTGGCCTTTTGATTATTTTGTGCTGAAGGCCCTTGAGAAATAGCAGACTCAGGAGGAGCTCTTACCTCCCTCTTTCTACCTCCACGTAAGTCATGAAATTTCCCGTGACAAAGATATTCTTCCTGGGCCAGAAAAAGAAGAATATTCTAATCGATAGAGACTGGGCATTGATACCAAAAGGGACTTGTACAAACTTAATACAATAACTTGTGACGAAAGATCTTTTTCCCTTAGTTTTCCCATGTATTTCCTACTCCCTGTCTCACAAAGCACTGCCCTCAGTCCCAGCCCCTTTGTTGTGTCTCATTCCCACAATTTACTGTGTGTGTGTGTGTGTGTGTGTATGGTAAAAAGCTATATAAACTTTTAGGGCCAATGGCTTCTTTGAATCCTCATTTTCTTTCTGAACACTCTCATGCGCCTGTAAAAATATTAAATACGCTTTATGTATTTCTCCTGCTAATCTGTTTTATGTCAGTTTGATTCTTTTATCTTTAGTGGTTTTAAATTTATTTTTGAGAGAGCGAGCACAAGCGAGGGAGGGGCAGAGAGAGAGGAGGACACAGAATCTGAAACAGGCTCTAGGCTCTGAGCTTTCAGCACAGAGCCTGACGTGGGGCTCAAATCCATGAACCGTAAGATGATGACCTGAATGAAAATCCCAAGTTTATCCCACTGAGCCACCCAGGCATCCCACGTCAGTTTAATTCTCAGGTCATCCACAAAAACTAAGAGGGTAGAAAAAAGCTTTCTTCCCCTGAAGACAGATGCCTTCTGTCTTCCCCTCCCATCTAATACCCACCTCTGTTCAGTTATACCAGAAAATATTTAATCTACTTCCTCATAACTAGGAAAATTTCATGCAATGTACCTTCACTGCTTGGAATGCACACTCGGAACCACATTGCCTCCCCTTTTATTCATGTAAGTACAGTGTATTTGTATTTGTATTCAAATAAACAGGGAATAACTTCAGTATAACTATGTTCTATGCAATATTTTGGACATACTTCTACTAAAATATTATTTGTTATGTACCAGAATTTTGAATCTAATGGGACATCCTGTATTTTTTTCCCAAGCGGGGAAAAGGTAGCACATAAAAATACAGAACCTCCAATAGGTAGAAATGTCACCCAAATGAAGAACCATTTTCAAACTAGCAATGTGCCATGCAACATTTGGCACATGCTGTTGTTTGTCTGAAATTCAAGGTTAACTTAGCATCCAAGATATTATCTGGCAACCCTGTCTGTTTGGCTTCTCGAATTATACCGGCTAGGAGCGCACATGTACAAGGATTGACCAAGGACCACACAGAGTTCATGTATCCGGATTCCATGCATCGTGAATCCCAGGATCCTCTAAGACTAAGAGCTCACACCTTAAAGACAGTAAGATGACAAAAATGCACAGAAACCACCAGCTGGAGAGGATGCAGTCCTGAATGGGAAAACCAGACCTCCTAAGATGAAATGTCTGAAGTCGTGACACAGGTGACCTGAGTCGTTCCCATGGCGCCGTCCGCTCTGCAGCTGAAACAATACACAAACAGGATTTGGAGTTCAAACAAAGGTGGGATGTCAATTTCAGAGTCAAGGCTTGGAAAAGATACAAGGCCAAACGTGTTGACTAACGGAGCATAACACTATTTGCAAAGATGTTCAGGATAGCAAGTCCAGCCAAGAACCCAGCGGGCAGGAAATGAGGGGGTGCAGCGTACGTGTCGGCAAGGGCGAGCTGGCGGGAACAGCATCTGGGGGGTAACCTCCCTCCCAAACTTGAAGAAAATGTATACCGGTTAGGTGATGAGAGTAACAGCAGCTTATGGTAAAAATACGTGTAAAGAAAAGGACAGTTAGGTAATGTTTTACCAAATGAAACTTGACACTTGAAACGTTAAAGAATCAACAGAGATCATTAGCAACAGATCTTTCCAGAAGCAACCGTCCTGTCTGCAAAGAGGTGCTGAGTGTAACAAAGTTTCCTCCCCAGTCTGTTACCAACTTGGACACCTGTTGAAAGCAAACAAGATTTCAAGAGAAATCGACACAGAGCCTCAGAGTGCTTTACCCCAAGAGCCAGCAAGTATTTCCTGCAAAGGACCAGCTAGTTCTTATTTTATGTTTGGTCAGCCACATACCATATTTATAAATGTTCTTATTTGTTCTTTTTCTTTTAATATTAATTTTTGTGTTTCTTTTTTACTACAGGAAAATATCCATAAATAAAATTTGCTATTTTAATCACGTTTAAATATGCAAACCACGTCACTGGTTTTTCCTGTCGTAAAATTTTCTGTACATTCTCAGTGTTGTGCAACCACCATGATTCTCTACTTCTAAAACTATCATTCCCAACAAAAGTCTGTGCTCATGAAGCAGTAGCTCCCCATTTCTCTTCTCTCCCTGGCTTCTTATCTATTCTTTTTCTCTATGAATTTGCCTCTTTTGTATATTTCATGTAAGTGACATCTCACATTATTTGTCCTCTTGTGTTTGTTTTATTTCACTTGAGATTTGTTTGTAGTCTAAATGTGAATATTCACATGGAATATCTTTTCCCATCCTTTCTCTTTCCATTTATATGTGTCTTTAGAACCCAAATGTATCTCTCAGGGGCGCCTGGATGGCTCAGTTAGTTAAGCATCCAACTCTTGATCTTGGCTCAGGTCATGATCTCACGGTTCATGAGACCGAGCCCCGTATAGGACTCCGCACTGCGTGAGGAGCCTGCTTGGGATTCTCTCTCTCTCTTTCTCTCTGCCCCTCCCCCGCTCACACTTTTTCTCTCTCAAAATAAATACAAAAATGTTAAAAACACATACAAAAACCAAAATGTGTTTCTTGTAGACAGTATGCACAGTTTTCAGCATTCGAGTCTTAACACTCTTTTTATTAAGTACATTAAACACATTTTTTTTGATGCAATCGCAAATGTTATTGTTGATTCTCTTTCATTTTGGGTCCATCTATCGCTAGCGTATAGAAACACAATGAATTTTTGTACTTGTCTGGCACCCTGCAATGTTGAAAAATTCGTTTATTTGTTCCCCTCAAGTTTAGTGGATTCTTACTGTGCGGCTCTCAGCCAGTTAATGGTAATGGTATTATCTTGGAACACCAGGGCACTTGCCTGGTTCCACATTACTTGGGGCAAGCCCCCCTCCCCCAACATTTCCTTGACAAGACCCAATGTTCTGGCCAGACCGGACCTTGTGATTGTTAGTACGATTGCAAGGGGCACTAGGGCTTCTGTGGGAACCAATGCTATTCTCATCAGAAGAAAAATTTTACAAAGGAAAGGTTATTTGAAGACCATTCTTACGAAAAAGGTTTAGAACCTTCCCCACAAATATTAGTGAAAAGTTTAAGCCATCTGAGCAGGTGACCTTAACTTATTCCGTCTGTCAGAAACATAATTCGGATCCAATGTGTCTTTTATAAACCAGTGGGTTTTACATTATCATACCTGGATCATGGCTAAAATTTTAAAATGAAAGCTGTGGATCTCTCTGCATCTGGGTGTATGTCTGTAGATGTCTATGTATGTGTGTTATAAATGTGGGATTTTTTCCCCATTTCCAGATGTATCAGCAAAATTAATTTGTAAAGTGCATGACTTAATTGGCTGAAGGACAAGCATAAATCGGGTATATTCTTAGATATGCAGACACTAACCTAAATGTTTTTCAAATTCACATGATCTAGAATAATCTTCAGTAGATAGATGGTAGTTCACATTTGTAGGTTTAATTAAAACAGGTCTTTCTTTAGAGCTATCAGCATTCAGCATGATGCAGACGAACAATTCTTGTTCCACCAAGGTTTGTAAAGCTCCCATAAGCTCTTGTTATCTGTTACAGGATTTGTTAGCAAGAAAGTAACTTAAGACCACAGCAGTTTAATGTCTCATGAAATCTTCAGGAATGACCGAAACATAATTGTTGAAACAAATAGTGAGTTCAAAAGGTGTGAGATGAAAGCTTATAAGTGACGTTTGCAGCAATAATTATGCATTATAGTACGTCTACTTAAAAATAGTTTCCAGGGGCGCCTGGGTGGCTCAGTCGGTTGAGCGTCTGACTTCGGCTCAGGTCATGATCTCACAGTTCGTGGGTTCGAGCCCCGCGTTGGGCTCTGTGCTGACAGCTCAGAGCCTGGAGCCTGTTTCAGATTCTGTATCTCCCTCCCTCTCTGACCCTCCCCTGCTCACTCTCTCTCTCTCTCAGAAATAAATAAAACATTAAAAAAAATAGTTTCCAAAATTTTTTTTGTAACTTGTAATCTTGAAGTTATACCGAGACTAGTTAAATGATGGTTATTCATTGAATATATAAATCATTTCCAAATAATATAAAATACAGAAACATTACCGAACATAGGTTTATCCTTTTTTTTTTGGCTTCCTTTTACAGAAGAGCTAAAGATAGGGGGGTCGATTGTTAAACATGTTTTGTGCCACATTAAAAAATTTCCTGTGAGGAAAAATAAACTGCTAGAAATTAGGAAATGTTTTTCTAAATCTGCCAACCCACAGAATGCCAGTGTAACAGACATTCCACAATTGCTTGCTTATTTTCACTAGGAATTAAAGATTATAGGTGTGCTTGGCCAAAAAGCCAGAGTTTGGACCACGGTGGCCTCGGCCCGTGTGTGTCCAATGAGGTTTGCTGCTCTTTACTCAGGAGCTCCCCCTGGTGTTTGCTTTGGTATTGTGGCCTAGTAGGCTCTGTAGTAAATCACCACCCTGCGTCTCCACCTAGTGTCTATCTGTGGTACTGCATATTCTGGTGACTTCTCAGAACGCCTCCCCCCACTAAAATTGGGCATACAATTTTCTGATTTTCCTCCCCAGAAAGAATATGAGAGTTCGTGGTTTCCTATCAAATGCGCCCCAGTGTTAAGTGTGGGGAGGCACCTGACCAGCCAGAGTGGAGACTGTGAAGAATTCCCTACTGGTTGATGGAGTTGGCTTCATGGTCACGTGGGGGCGCAAGAATCTTTTAACTGGCTTCTGAATTCTCACGGAGGAATTTTGTCATTTGGTCGTTGTTAACTCTGTGAGGAAGGAAGGAAGGTCTAGGGCTTATTCTCCCATCTAGTTGATGTTACTCCCAGGATTAATAGAATTTTCACTTTGAGTTGGCTGCCAGTGAGTTCCTAAAGAAAAGTGAGAAGAATCTTATCGGAAACTGAAAGAATGAGGCTTCTTATGATCTAGGGCAGAAAGCTTAGCGACACTGTCCCTACTGGTAGGTGGAAAGTAGACAATGGGCTTAATGAGCTGAGTGATACAGCTAAGATCATTTTCAAGCAAAACATTGAAGATGCCATTTGCTTTCTTCTTGCTGATTTTAGGGAAAAGTGAAGGGAGAGAAATAAATTGAGTCAAGAACTAACGTAAGAAGAGCGAAGACATGAAGGTGTTGAGGGTTCTTTCTAGATAGCAAGTGAGCTAAAATTTAGCACTGGATTCTGAGGAACTACCAAATCCAGGAGATTACTGGAAAAACGTTTTTATACACCAACTGGGCATGTAAGTATGAAGCCATCTGATACGACCTCAGAAAGATCCAGATGCGGCCAGAGAGGATTCAGCCACACAAAGTCCCTTTAAAGAGACTGAATTGTCTCTTGATAAAAATAAAAGTATTTTATGAAGCCTATATATGTTGAATCCGGCTGATGATGCAAACATGGAGAAAGAACATATACACAACAGGGGTTGTTTCAGGAGTCTTTAAATCTATAATAAAACACTTCCCTTCCTGAGACAAATTTATGTCATCTGCTAAGCAGCTATGGATAGAAATATGGGAAGCTATCACTTCTGTGAAGGTAGTACCTTCCACCTGGATTTAGCATCGAAATAAGAGAATGAGACACTCACCCGGTTCAAATAGACCGGTTTGTACAACCTGCAGGGTCTCAGGACTATTTTCTCCTGCCCCCCAGACAGTTACATATTCGCTTGTGTTTGTGGACAGAGATTCAGTTCTTGGGCAACAAAACTCACAGAAGCAGAGACGCAAGCTAAGGTCAATGTTCTTCAAGTTATGGGACAGTTAACCAGGCCAATTAAAGATCCATTCCGTAGGACCGTGTGTATCTGATCATTCCATTAGGGGTCACCCATGGGAGCAATTGATAGTTTTCTCATTAGGGACGTTCTCCATGGCCATCAGTCCAGAAGATGGCAATGCAATTTTAAGAGCCAGAATCTCACATTTACAGTACACGATCTAGGTCCCCTCAGTAAGGTCAATGCTGTGTGGACTAGTATTGATCCAGTGACTTTGATGTGATGTCTCTGGTCAAACTTTATTCCCTTCAACAACAAACAGAACTGGGGAAAAGTCCAAAATCCATCAGCTCCTAAGGAGCACCAGACACATTATGCACCAAGCAAGGTATATTGGGGAATTTACGGCAAGCAAGGAATTTTGTTCCTATTTTTGGGATATTGAGGAATCATTCCCTGTGCTACCAGGAGATATTACATTGGAAACTGACGTTACTGCGATTGAGAAATGACTTTCGGATTGGACAATGGACTGATCTAGTTTTGTATGTGGGACTTTTGGGACCTGTAGACATTCAAGTAGTGGTGATTGATACCGCTGAGTGTATTGTGAGGATAGATGTGTTCTATATGGGTAATACTTCTCGTTATTGTAAGGGATGTCCCCAGTAGGAAAATGTCATCATTCAATGTGTGTTAGTAAGATGAGTGTACTCCAGGAACACCTATCTTCCCCAGGATTGTCCTGTAGTCCCTTCGTAATAGTAGAGGATGCCATGGTAGAGGGAAGCAGGTCACTACAGAGATCATGGAGATAGTGGAGGAAAAGAAGCTTACTAAAAATGTCACATTATCACAATAGCTTGGTGTGCTAAATCAAAAAGGGGCACCTGGGTGGCTCAAGGGGTTGAGCGTCCGACTTCAGCTCAGATCATAATCTCACGGTTGGTGAGTTCGAGCCCCACATCAGGCTCACTGCTGTCAGCGCAGAGCCCGCTTTGGATCCTCTGTCCCCCTCTCTCTCTGCCCCTCCCTGGCTTGTGCTCTCTCTTTCTCTCAAAAGTAAATAAAACATTCAAAAAAAAATTTAAGTCCAATGATACTTGGTGCTCCACTGTGGACTGCTGAAGTTTGCAATTGCCATTGTGGATGTTATAAAGTCATGGAATCCATGGTGCAGACTGAAGGCACATGTTAAGTGATGATGACTTGGCAGGGGCGCCTGGGTGGCTCAGTCGGTTAAAGGTCTGACTTTGGCTCAGGTCATGATCTCAAGGTTGTAGTCTTGAGCCGCCCCCCTACCCCCCCAGGATCTGTGCTGACAGCTCAGAACCTAGGGCCTGCTTCGGATTCTGTGTCTCCCTCTCTCTCCGCCCCTCCCCCACTTGCACTTGGTCTCTCCTTCCATTCTCAGAAATGAAAAAACATTAAATTTTTTTTTTTTAAGTGGTGATGACATTGCTAATGCCTGTTATAAGACAGTTCCTCATTGCCTTTTGGGTTCTAGGGAGGTCTGAGCCTTCCTGCCCCACCTCCCTCAGAAAAGAGCTGCAGAATATAGAATACTTCCTGCAGGTTCATTCCTGTGACTCTTGATCTCTTGGAAGGCATTTGGCAGGTGAAGAGCAAAACAAAATCAAAAGCAAAAACAAAACAAAAACCAAAACACAAACAAACAAAAACCTGTTAAGACTGACTTTGTTTCAAGTTCTGAAGCCCATTGGGTAAGTAGAGGGCATGTAGGAGAGCTAGTAAGAGAAGAGCTTGTAGAAAGAGTGTCTGGAAGGCCTAAAGATAGAGAAATGCTTGCAGTCCGGTCCTGAGCTCCGGCAGCACCCCGTGGAGGCAGGACATTGGCCAGAGGGGCAGCAGAAGAGCTGTGCTGTCAGACTGGAACCCCAGATTCCAGCGTGTCACCGCGTGGGGCATGGCCGGGTCGCTGCGCCTGAATGCGCACTGGCCCCTAGTAACCGGGTAATCTCTTTGAACATATTAACTGATAACCAGTCTGATATAACCTCTTCCTTGTTGTCACCCCACCATCTTGCTACCGTACGAGCCTCTGAAATCTAGAGAGCTCTGATGTGCAGGATTTGTGAAAATAACGAACTCAGCCCGGAGGGAATGAAGACTGTAACATTTTGTTGCCGGTAGAAGATAAAAGCGTGACGTCACACGTGCACACGGGAACTGAGAACTGCTATATTCGCTTGTATGGGTTTTGTTTTGGGTTTTTTTTTTCCCATTTCCTTTTTGTATCCAAGTTTCCCAGAAAATTGCTGGGTGACTGTTATATACTGAATGAATGGTTGCTGAATTAATTAAAGACTTTTATTTTTATTTCTTTTTAATTTTTTTATAGTTTATTTATTTTTGAGACAGAGCATGAGTGGGGCAGGGGCAGAAAGAGAGAGACACACACACAGAATTCGAAACAGGCTCCAGGCTCTGAGCTGTCAGCACAGAGCCCGATGTAGGGCTCGGACCCACAAACTGTGAGATCATGACCTGAGCCGAAGTCGGACGCTTAACTGACTGAGCCATCCAGGTGCCCCTAATTAAAGACTTTTAAAGCTCTTTATACTGACACCATGCTGTGTTTTGAATGTTCTGTAGCATGTTATTTTATAATTCTGCCATCAGTCTACAGATCTCTATTTACAAACCTATTGGAAAGATCAAAGGATGCTATTTTAGTTTGACTGTCTCTAAATCCCAGGGGTTTTGTAGACTTTTCACAGATTTATGATTATGAGACTTTTTCTTTTGAAAATTTCATGCTTCTCCCTTTTGAGTCCCTAAAACTAAATTATGTATTTTTTCGTGCATATTTATTACATATATGTATTGGTAGATAGCCATTTTGAAAAATTTTAATTTATTTTGCAATTTATTTTTGATGCTACCTTAGAATATTTTTAAATGTTGCATTATCCTTTTTAAACTTCTAATACAGAAACTTACCAAAAAATTTAAATCTCGTAAAGGTACAGCACTAAAAGTTAATGGCTTTTATCATTTTTATGAATATTATTATAAATTTTGCCTATTTCTCTAAGGCTTGTCAACAGAGGTTTTAAATGAGTATTTAGTAAAATTTACCTCGGTTAGTTAGCATATTGCTCAATAATGATTTCAGGAGTAGAATCCAATGATCCATTCCCTACATTTAACACCCAGTGCTCATTCCAAGTGTCTTCCTTAAATGCCCCTTGCCCATTTAGCCCATCCCTCTACCCATAACCCCTCCAGCAATGCTCATTTGTTCTCTATATTTAAGAGTCTCTTATGTTTTGTCCCTCACCCTGTTTTTATATTAATTTTGCCTTCCTTCCCATATGTTCATCTGTTTTCATAAATTCCACATATGAGTGACGTCATATGATATTTGTCTGTCTCTGACTGACTCATTTCGTTTAGCATAATACTCTCTATTTTTTTAAAATGTTTTATTTATTTCTAGGAGAGAGAGAGAGACAGCATGAGCAGGGGAGGGTCAGAGAGAGAGGGAGACACAGACTCTGACACAGGCTCCAGGCTCTGAGCTGGCAGTCAGCACAGAGCCCGACGCGGGGCTCGAACCCACGAATCGCGAGATCATGACCTAAGCGAAAGTCGGACGCTTAACCGACTAAGCCACCCAGGCGCCCTTAGCATAATACGCTCTAGTTCCATCTACATTGTTGCTGGTGGTAAGATTCCATTCTTTTTGATTGTTGAGAATATGTGTGTATATACCCATTCATCCATCGATGGACATATTGTCGATAGCGCTGCTAGAAACATTGGGGTGCATGTGCCCCTTTGAAACAGCACCCCTGTATACCCTGGATAAATACCTAGTAGTGCAATTGCTGGGTCATAGGTAGTTCTATTTTTAAATTTTTAAGGAACTTCCATACTGTTTTCCAGAGTGGCCGCACCAGTTTGCATTCCTCTTTTTCCTCATCCTCTCCAACCTCTGTTGTTGCCTGAGTTGTTAACATTAGCCATTCTGACCGGTGTGAGGTGGTATCTCACTGTGGTTTTTATTTGTATTTATGTGTATTTTATTTGTATTTGATGTTGAGTGATGGTGAGCATTTTTCATGTGTCTGTTACATGTGTCATGACAGAGAATCATGTCATCTGCGAACAGTGAAAGTTTGACTTCCTCCTTGCCAATTTGGATGTCTTTTATTCCTTTGTGTTGTCTGAGGGCTGAGGCGAGGACTTCCAGCACTATGTTAAACAACAGTGGTGAGAGTGGACAACCTGTTGTGTTCCTGATCTCAGGGGAAAGCTCTCAGTTTTTCCCCGTTGAGGGTGATATTAGCGGTGGGTCTTTCCTATACGGCTTTTATGATCTTGAGGTATGATCCTTCTGTCCCTACTTTCTTGAGGGTTTTCATCAGGAAAGGATGCTGTGTTTTATCAAATGTTTTCTCTGCATCTATTGAGAGGATCCTGTGGTTCTTATCTTTTCTTTTATTGATGTGATGTATCACATTGATTGATTTGCAGATATTGAACCAGCCCTACATTCCAGGTATAAATACCACTTAATCATGGTGAATAATTCTTTCAATGTAGTGTTGGATCCAGTTGGTTAGTATCTTGTTGAGAATTTTTGCATCCATGTTCATCAGGGAAATTGGTCTGTAGTTCTTTTTAGTGAGGTCTTTGTCTGGTTTTGGAATCAAGAATCAATGTCTTTAATACTATCCCATCTTTCTATCCAGAAACATGCTGGCGGTCTACAATTTTACATATATTTTGCTGATTCCTTTAAAAATATTATGACTTTTAATGTATAGAATTGTATCACTATGCGGTGCGCCTGAAATTAATATAACATTGTATGTCAACTAGACTTGGATAATAAAAAAAATTTCAAAATAACTTTTCTCAAACTTCTTATTTGATTAATTGCAGATATTTTATCCATAGTTAACTTAGTACCGCAATTGTAAATGGGATCCGTTATTCCATCATATCTTTTTATTTTATTTTACATACTTTTCCAACTTCTGCGAACGGTCCTGATTTTCCTGCCTCTATCTTGGTCTTTGAGTAGCAGTTCCTGGAATTCCTTAAAACTGTGTCACTTTCATGAAAGTATTTTCCTGCTTTACTTTTCTTGAGCCTTTTCTCCTGGTAAAAATACAACGAGACCAGTGAACAAAAATGAGAAGACCTCAAATCAGCGAATATGTTCTGCATTCTCTAGAGCAAGCTGAGTCTTGACCCACCAGTTTTGATAAAAACCATGACCCCGGTCCCAGGGTTTGAGTAAATTTTCTGGAGACCAAGTTCCCAGGGCAAGATCTGGGAGGGCAGCTTTGATAGTTTCAACTCTCACATTTGGACGCCAGGGGATCCGGATGCCAAAGGGATTTGCAAACAGCAAGGGCAGTTTGCAAAGTTTTAAAAATCCTTTCCAAAGCTTGATCATTTAAAAATACCTAAATTTACTACCCCTTTTCTTCTTTTCTTAACAGTTTCATTCCTAGCGGACCCAGATGATCTGACTGTCACAGACCGCACAACGGGACTTCTCTGAGATGTATTGTCATCTGTGGGTGGGTCTCAGGTCCTCTCTCTGATCTCGCTCAGATTCTTCGGTGACCAGGGCAGTCCTCACACCTACGTGAACCGGCAGCCCCAAGGAGCTGACTGCACTCCCCGGGCTGGGGACTGCCAGGGACCGAGGGATGAAAGCCTGTTGTTTGGATGTGAGTGTATTTGTGAAATACCCTCAGGCCGTGTATGTCACACAAGGGCACCTAATGTTGGCCTCTGCACCGCTAAACCTACTGCTGCAGGCTGGGCAGAGCCGGTCTGTGTGATCCAGGGGGCCGTCGGGTGGGGGGGAGGTCTGAGGTCGGTGCCAGGAGAGGTGAGGCTGTAGCTAAACCAGAGGCACTGACCACATGGAACAGTCCAGGTCTAAATCTTTCCCTGGGAGGGGCAGCTGGCTGGCTCAGGCAGCATGAGCAGGCAGCTCTCGCTCTTGGGGTCATGAGTTCAAGCCCCACACTGGGCATATAGCTTACTTTTTTAAAAAATTCATAAATCTTTCCCTGGGGACAGTGACCCTGAATGGTGCCTTGCCTTCCTCACTACAGACGTAGAACACAGAGCTCCCCTAAGGGACAGCCAGGGGTTTACTCACTCTTTTTCCACGTCCCGGATGGAGTCAGGCAGGGGCTGGTTCCTGGTTTCAGGAAGGAGTTGGGCAACAAGACCAGCGAGGATGGAGAAGACTCCATACACGATCCAGGGCAGGTGGGGCGAATACATGGTTAGGATCATCAAGACGGGAGCCAGGGCTGCCCCGATATTAGCAGAAATTCCCAGGATTCCTAGAGCTGTTGCCCTTGGGGTGCAAACAATACAAAAATAATTCAGTACAAACCACACATGTAATTTGTGATGTATAATTTTGCTTTGATTATGGGAGATACCACACCAGTGCTTAGATACATGAAGGTTGACAATATACTCTTACATTTCAAATATACTCTCTCATTTGCTGGCAATTTTTTTCAAGTGCACAAGTGGGTTAGGACATATTTTCATTATTTAAAAACTACTCTTACCCACAGCACCTACCATTTAGTGGCTCAGTACCTTATGTAAGCTGATACATTAAAAGACTTAACCCAGTGCCCTGCCAAAGCAGATTTTCATAAATTCTGGCTGCAATTTTTGTTACTGTCAATGCTATTCTAATTGATGCTTTTGATAACTCATCAGTTTTCTTCCCACTATAAATGTTAATTTGCTGGGAAAGGTCTGCTTTGCTCCTACTAAAGCTTCCATGAGATTTGTACCTGATTACAGTAGGAATTAGTTCGTTTCCATGGACAGAAGAACACATAACTGCTGCCGCGCAAACTCCGACTCCCAGAGTCGACAAAGCAAGACGCAGGGTCTGCATTTCTGGAGAGGAAGACCAGGGAGACTCAGGAAGGAAATCAGAGCCAAAGGAACCACCATCCACCAAATTATAAATGAAAAAGACACAATTAGAATGTTTGCATGTGTTAGATGCATTGTAGAGAAAGTGCACAGAAGCAGAGAATGTATAGTGACGAGTAGCTGAGAAATGTGACTTATCTGTATGTTACAACATCAATAGAGATGAAAAAACCTGAGTTATTTTCATTACCTCTCTCTTACATATCAGAGATTTTCCAAAGATGGAAAGGGGAACATGAGTTTGCTTTCATTTATTCTGCCCAGTGTCTCCTCTGCCTCACATGTGTAAAGTAGGACTGTGTTATGAATAATTACTGGGGGATGTGAAACTTACCAATGTCCTTGAGAACTTTAAGCTCTGGGTACATACACGATATTGACGAGGTGCTAGTACTGCAGTAGAAGGTAATAAAAGAACAGGAGTTTCCGGGCACCTGGGTGGCTCAGTCGGCTAAGTGTCTGACATTGGATCAGGTCATGATCTCATGGTTCGGGAGTTCAAGCTCATGGTTCGGGAGTTCAAGCCCTGCATCAAGCTCTGTGCAGACAGCTCAAGAGCCTAGAGCCTCCTTTGGATTCTGTGTCTCCCTCTCTCTCTGCCCTCCCCTGCTCACTCACTCTCTTTCTGTCTCTCTCTCTCAAAATTAAACATTAAAAAAAAAGGAGTTTTATTTTATGGATAAGCTGGAGGGTAGCTTGATCTAGAGTAATATTTGGAGATTTAAGAATAAAGATCCATATTAGGGGAAAAAAAATAGTTGGACTTTGGAAACCCCCGAAAGGAAACTTCAGAGGTCAGTTTTCTATTCAATAATTTTTTTAAAAAATCTCATGAAAACATTACACAACAATGGAGTAAGCTATGTGCCACACCGTAAACATGCATCATTGCTGATTCCCAGATGGGGGCAGAGCCACCAATCTGGGATCCTGTAAAGGACACAACTTTGCTGGGAGTTAGGTGAAGTGTGGGGACCACCTAGATTCCCCTATTCATCACATATGATCATTTACTTTAGTAAAATTGATTCTAAGACAGGCTTTAACTGCTTAACTGCTTGCTCCCATGGTATACTTCTGTGCCTGAAGACAAGATATTTTTATTTCCTTGAAGTCAAAAGTTTCCCTAAACCAGGATTGCAGGGATGGGGACCTAATGCAAGACTAGACATCAGGAAGTAAATTGTCACCAAAGCTGTAGTAACAAGAAAGCAACCAGGCAGAGGAAGTGACAGTAAATCAGGTCCTCCTATGAGACACAGTTACATATAATGGCCACAATCCCCTCATTTACAATTATAAGTGTGATCAGTCCAAGCCCAAGGACAAGGGGTGCATTCCTCTCCTAGAGGAACTTCTAGGACTAAATGGCACCAACTACCAGCTACTTCTCACATATGATGAGGATAGGCATATGCCCGAGCCAACTTTTCCTGACCTTTAACTGTTTCCCAGCCACCACATTAATGGTAGAATCTGTCCTAAATCCTCCGATTGGTTTTAGGGAATCATTAGAACTATATTCTCCCTTTCCTTGTGGGAGTGCAGTCCCTGAGATATTTCCTTTCTTCAACCTGTGCTCTTTTCTCACCTTCAGGCAGAAATGTGATGGTCATAACGGAGATTCCAAAGAAGGACAAGAAAATTGTCTGGCTTATTCGACGGCCCACATGATTCAGGGCCAAAACTGCAATATAATTGGCTGGGAAGTTGATTAGGCCAAAGAGAACCTGTGACAGGTAAACGTTTGTTCCAATGTGCTGGAGGTGGAGATTCAGGCCATAAAAGGACATGTAGGTTCCAAATCTGTGGGACCAAAGGAAAAGATAGACGCTATCAAGTTTAGACCTTGTTCTACAAATGGCAACAATAAATATTGTCAGACAGGCAGCCAGTGGTTGGTGGTAAAAAGGCACGGTCTGTTTTGTAGAATATTCTACATGGTAATGATTTAAAAACTGTCTTAAACAGATACCATATGTTTGCGCGTATAGGTGGACTAGGAGGAACTTAACGAAGGGCCGTGGGGGGAGAAGAAGGGGAAAAATAGTTGGGGAGAGGGAGGGAGGCAAACCATGAGAGACTCTTGAATGCTGGGAACAAACTGAGGGTTGATGGCGGTGGGGGAGAGAGGAAGGGGGGGTGATGGGCATGGAGGAGGGCACTTGTGGGGATGAGCACTGGGTGTTATATGGAAACCAACTTGACAATACACTATTTAAGAAAGAAACAAAAAACCAAAAAACTGTCCTAAAATATTGCATGATGATGGAGGTCATAATTGTTACCTTTTTTTGGTGGGTGGGGAGTATAGTTATTAAGAATACATATGGAGGCCCTCTAGGGGTTTAGTGGTTTTTTCTGTATCTTCATTTGGGTGACGGTTGCATATACGCATATGTAAATATTCATCGATGGTATAAGTTTGTGCATATACCTGTATATGTACCTTTATATATATATAAACTACAAACACTTTACTGTTTGTAGTTTTCTCTCAATTAAAGTGGGAACCAACATGTGAAGAAACGTCAAGCCAAAGCCTCTACTATAAGTGAAGTTCACAGTCTCAGTTTCCAGCCGATGAGCCTGGCAGGTGATGTAATAAACAAAACTCATTGTACGATTAGTTCTGGGTCAGTCTTTGTGTAACTAAAAGATGCAATTATCTTTTTTTTATGTTTATTTATTTGTGTGTATGTGTGTGTGTGTGTGAGAGAGAGAGAGAGAGAGAGTAGGGGGAACAGCAGAGAGAGGGGGAGGGAGAATCTCAAGCAGGCTCCACCTTATCATTGCAGAGCCCGACCAGAGGCTGGATCCCACGCCTGTGAGATCGCGACCCCAGCTGAAACCAAGAATCAGAAGCTTCACTGACTGTGCCACACAGGTGCCCCTTAAAAATGCAATTATATTTACAGCGTCCTCATGTTTTCTCTCCAAATCTGTCCCCACAATAGCTTGTACCCTTTGATAGGAATAGATTCGTGTCTCCACTATTGGAATAGTCTTCATGCACAGCGTGAAGCCCACCTCACAAAGGACGCAAAATAGATCCTTCTGCGCAGGGTAGGTGTGTGGAACAAATCACGCAGAGAAGTTTTTTTCTGTGCTGCCTCCAGCTCCTCCCGCATGCTGGATCTCAAAACCTTCAACAACAGCAACGAGAAACTGTTCAGTTGTAGCAAAATGTAGGCACTGAGAGACCCCTCTTGGAGGATAAGCTAGGCCATTTGCTATTATATTTAGTAGGAAATAGACACCAAAGGCGTCCTTGCACGTGAAAGGTGGATTAAGGAGTGAAAGGAACTTCCAGATAATTACGTAGCAACAAGGACTCTTTAAACACAAGACCTGAGTGGGCCGCAGGGCATCAGAATGGATGTGTATGTTAGATATTCAGATCAGGAAGGGAATCAAATGCAAGTTACTTGGATTAAGGTCAAAGTTCCATTTATGCTAAATGGGCACGACAGGCTTGGAAGCTAAGCTTGAACTCAAAACTGTGAGATCATGACCTCAGCCGAAGTCGGGCCCTTGACCAACTGAGCCACGGGCCCCTGTCACTGCCTGATTTAAACCTGGCTAGTTCTACCTTAACCTGTAAGACCCATTTCAAATGTAACTACCTTCAAGTAGCATTAAGTTCCTACACTCCAATTCCTACATATCCAAGATATGTCTCCCTCTTTGGTATTCACATTCCACCCTTGCTTTCTTTAAAGAGGCTTTATCAAGCTTATAACATTACCTGTCTATTCATGAACCTGGCAGTGGACCCATCTGCAGATTCTGGAAAATGGTCCACATACCCGTGGACCCAAACAGCAGGCCCACTGATGAACCCTGCTAACCAGCCATGGTGACTGGTGAAGGTTTTTGGTTTCTTTTTCCTGCTAAAGCCAGACTGTAAAGACTGGAAGAGATGACTCCTCCAAATGCACAAACACAAATTAGGGGGGAAAATATTAATAAGAGAGTTGGTTCTTTTTAAACAGATGAACAAAATTGACAAGCTTTTAGCTAGACTGACCATGAAAAAAGAGAGAACACTCAAATCAATAAAATCAGAAATGAAAGAGAAGATATCACAATTGATGCTACAGGAATAAAGAAGACCATGAGGGACCATAATAAAAAGTAACATGCCAGGGCGCCTGGGTGGCTTAGTCGGTTAAGCATCCAACTTTCGCTTAGGTCATGATCTCGCGGTTTGTGGGTTCAAGCCCCGCGTCGGGCTCTGTGCTGACTGCCAGCTCAGAGCCTGGAGCCTATTTCAGAGTCTGTATCTCCCTCTCTCTCTGACCCTCCCCTGCTCACACTGTCTCTCTCTCTCTCCTAGAAATAAATTTTAAAAATATTTAAAAAAAAAAAGTAACATGCCAACATAGTGGAAGAAATGGATCAACTCCTAGAAGTGTACACGCTACCAAAATGGAATTAAGAAGAAATAGAAAACCTGAAGAAACCAACAACTAATAAGGAGATTGAAACAGTCATACAAAGTATCCTAAAAGTAAAAGCCTAATACCAGAGGGCTTCCCAGGTGAATTCTTCCTAACATGAAAGCTATTAACACTGATCTTTCTCAAACTTTTCCAAAAATAGAATAAGAGGAAACACTAACAAATGTGCTTTATGAGGGCAGTGTGATTCTGACACCAAAGTCAGACAAAGACACAACAACAGGCCCATATCCCTGAATGAACAAAGGTAAAACAATTATCAATAACATATGAGTAAACCAACTTCAACAGCACATCGCATACTGTGAATCAGGGAATTTATTCCTGGGATCTAAGCATTATTCAACATAAGCAAAATTTAAAAATGTGATACACCACACTAGAAGAATGAAGGTTAAAAATCATATGATCTTACGGGGCACCTGGATGGCTCAGTTGATTAAGTAAGCATTTGAAAAATTATAAACACTGAAGAAATTAAAGCAGACACAGGAATAAAAGAAATAAATCCCATATTCATGGGTTGAAAAAGTTAATATTATTAAAACAGCCAGGGGCACCTGGGTGGCTCAGTTGGTTAAGTGTCTGACTCTTGGTTTTGGCTCAGGTCATGATCTCATGGTTTCATGAGCTCAAGCCCTCTGTTGGGCTCTGAGCTGGCAGCATGGAAACTGCCTGGGATTCTCTGTCTCCCTCTCTCTCTATCCCTCCCCCACTCGCACTGTCTCTCTCTCTCAAAATAAATAAACAAACTTAAAAAAATACCCATAGTACCCAAAATGATCTACAGATTTAATATAATCCCTATCAAAATCTTAATGGCATTCTTTACAGAAATAGAGAAAACGATCCTGAATTGATGGAAAGGCTTCCAAATAGGTAGGATTTGGGGATCTACAAAGGGCTAAGGAGCAGGAAAGTCCAGCAAGAGTATTGTAGTAGGAACGGCCAGGTCTGGGTGCTTGCCCCTTGGGTAAGTCAACTTTCACCAACTTTCACATTCTTGGATCATCTATTGGCCTTGCTCTTAAGACATGCTTGCCATAAATAAAGAAACAAACAAAGAAATAATGCTTGCCCCATGGCACCTGACTGATGGTTCCACCAGACTGTGTCCAATGGGAAAGAGATGATTCCCTAAATGAAAACCAGGCTGCGATTTGGAAGAACAAATGGACACTGGGCCGCTCAAAATGAACAATGGCCACTAGAGGCTGGAAGCACCAGACCACAGAAAGCTTGGTGGGCCATATTTAAGGACATTGACCTTTATCCTAAATGCAAGAGGGAACCTGTAGAGGCCGTTAAGCAGGAGCGAGGTGGTTAACAGGATCGTGCTTACATTCCTGAAGCATCCTCTGGCTTCTTTCTAAACAGTGGATGAGAATGGGGCAGTATTGGAGGTGGGAGAAAAATAGCCTGGAGGGAAGAGGATCTGGAGTACAGTAGTAGCAGTGGAGTTGAGAAATGGTTGGATAGATTCAAAATATATTAGAGATTATACGTGTTTTTTGTCTATGTATTAGTGCTATTCTTTCTACGGCCTTAATGTTTTTTTAAATTTGATTTCTTTCTCCCTCACCAATGATTCACAGATGTGAATGTTGTAATTGTATCAAATCCTTTGCAGGATGAAGGGTCAAATAAATTTTTTTTTTAATTTTAATGTTTGTTTGTTTATATCTTTGAAAGAGAGAGAGAGAGGCAGAGAGAGAGAAGGATAGAGGATCTGAACCAAACTCCACACTGGCAGCAGAGAGCCTGATATGGGGTGTGAACCCACCAACCACAAGATCAAGAACCCAGCTGAAGTCAGACACTTAACTGACTGAGCCACCCAGGTACCCCTCAAATAAATGTTTTTAAGAGAAGAAGGCTGGGGAGGAGGCAGAGAAGGAGAAAGGGGAGGGGAAGGAGGAGGAATGGAAGGAGGGGAGGGGGGGAAGAAGGAGGAGGAAAATAATCCCGAGTTCCAGTCCAAGGCAGCAACATAGGAAGTCCCTGAACTCACTTCCTCCATAGGACACACCAATCTATACCTATTTACAGAGAAATGCATCCTGAAGAAGATGGGTTCATCCTGAGGGTTGACTGAACAGCTTCTGCACAACAAATGATAGAAAGACCAAACGGAGAATGACGAGACAGATGGAGACACGATAGAAAAGGGAACCCCCACCTCGGCCACTGCAAACTGGAGCAGGGAGGGATAGCGCTAAAGGACCATGAGCAGACTTGTCTGCTCTAGGGCACAGGAAAATTAGGCCAAAGTTGAAAACAGCACCTGAAATATAAAAGAGCACACCCTACAACTCTGCCAAATGGCAGGGCTGCTGTTGGCACACTGTCCAGGTCAGAGGGGCTGGCGAGTGCCAGAGTTTACTCCCCTCCGCCTTGATAGCATAGATGGGAATAGGGTCCAGGAGCCTTAGTCAGCTTACTGCCTCAGTGAGCCCTGAGCCCCTAACCCATACCAGCTCCAGTGAGCCCACCAAGGTGCCCCAGTGTGATGCACACCAGGACACCCCTGGCCAACGCTGACTACAGCTCTGGCTGTCTCTCCTGCATGACACAGGTGCAAAGCACCTTGGAACCCTCCAGGCTAGCACCTCTTTGGCTCCAGATGACTTGCCAGCGCACCTCCTGTGTGGAGTACCCTTGGACCCCCCCTGGATTGTACCCACCTCAGCTCCAACCACCTGCTCTGGTGTCCCCTGTACAGAGTGCCCCGGTACAGCCTTGCTTTCACTCACTTCAAGTTCAGCTGTTCTGCCAAGGTGGCCTCTATGCAAAGAGACCTGAGAACACCTTAGATTGTGCTCACTTAAGACTCAGCTAAGGCACGTGCTAGGGTGCCTTCTGCACGGAGAGCCCCAGGAGCCTCAGGCTTGCACTAACTTCAGCTTCAGCTGCCCTGCAAAGGATCACTCTGTGTGGAGAGCCTTGGGACCACCCTGGCCCATGCCCACTTCAGCTCCAGGCATCCCACCAGGACAACCCTGGCATGGAGTGCCTCAGGACCCCCAGCTACGGCTCTAGCCAGCCAGCAAAAGTCACCAGGCACACAGAGTCTACACATGGGATAACCGTCCATTCACAAGATGATTCTTTCAAGTTTCAGAGAAATGCTGTTCCAGCTAATTCATAAAAACAAACACAAGAAGTCAAGGAAAATTAGGAGACAGAGAAACATGCTCCAAATGAAAGAACAAGAAAAAACCTCGGACAAAGAACTAAATGAAAGAACATAAGCAATCTATCTGATAAATTCAAAGTAATGGTCATAAGAATGCTCATCAGACTGAAAAGAAGAGTGGATGAAATCAGTGAGAACTTCAGGGAGGAGACAGAAACTATAAAAAAGAACCACTCAGAATAAAAGACTACAATAACTCAAATGGAAAAAGACACTAAAGGGAATCAACAGCAGTATAGTGGATGCAGGAGAACATATCAGTGATCTGGAAGACAGGGTAATGAAAAATACTTAAGCTAAAGAGCAAAAATAAAAAAGAATTTTTATTTTTTAAATTTATTTTTATTTTTTAATTTTTACAAATAGTTTATTGTCAAGTTGGTTTCCATATAACACCCAGTGCTCATCCCCACAAGTGCCTTCCTCCATGTCCATCACCCCCTTCCACTCCCCCCCATACCCATCAGTCCTCAGTTTGTACTTAACAGAGGACCGTGGGGGAGAAGAAGGAGGAAAATGGGGGGGGGGGAGGGAGAGAGGCAAACCATGAGAGATTCTTGAATGCTGAGAAAAAGAATTTTTTAAAATGAAGGTAGGTTATGGACCTCTTAGATAACATAAAATGAACATTCATGTTATAGAGATCCTAGAAAAAGAAGAAGAGGGAGAGAAAGGGGTAGAAAACTTATTTGGAGAAATAATAGATGAAAAATTGCCTATCCTGGGGAAAGAAACACACACCTGAATTTAGGAAGCACAGAGAGCCCCAAAAAAGATGAACCCAAGGAATTCCATGTCACAACACATAATAATTAAAATGCCAAAGATTAAAGATAAAGAGAGAACTTTAAAAGCAGCAAGAGAAAAGCCACTAGTTACATGCTAGGGAAACCCTATAAGACTATCAGCTGATTTTTCAGCAGCAACTTTGCAGGCCAGAAGGGAGGGACATATATTCAAAGTGCTGAGAGGAGGGGGGAAAAAAGCCTATAACCAAGAATGCTCTACCCAGCAAGATTACCATTCACACTTGAAGGAGAGATCAAGAGCTTCCCAGACAAACAAAAGGTTAAAAAATTCATCACCGCTAAACTGACCCTATGAGAAATGTTAAAGGAACTTCTTTAAGTGAAAAAGAAAAGGCCAAAATTAGAAGTGAGAAAATTCTAAAAGGAAAAAACTGTCATAAGTAAAAGCAAACTTATCATAAAGACAGCAGACCAATCACTTAGAAAGCTAGTATGAAAGTTAAAAGACAAA
Source organism: Hyaena hyaena (assembly GCF_003009895.1). NCBI lineage: Eukaryota > Metazoa > Chordata > Mammalia > Carnivora > Hyaenidae > Hyaena > Hyaena hyaena. The sequence continues at coordinate 627,490 of NW_024081263.1, forward strand.
AGTAGTAGAATCAATTACATGTAAAGAATTAGTTACGGGGACTCACAAAATAAGATGTAAAATATGACAATATATACGTGAAGTGTGGAAAGGGAGATGAAAAGGAATGTGTTCTTTTAGAATGTGTTCAAACTGGGGGCGCCTGGGTGGCTTAGTCGGTTAAGCTTCCGACTTTCACTTGGGTCATGATCTCGCGGTTCGTGGGTTCGAGCCCCGCGTCGGGCTCTGTGCTGACTGCCAGCTCAGAGCCTGGAGCCTGTTTCGGAGTCTGTGACTCCTTCTCTCTCTGACCCTCTCCTGCTCACGCTGTCTCTCTCTCTCTCTCTCC